>NC_133618.1:551846488-552209920 GCF_048593235.1 Sminthopsis crassicaudata | reverse complement strand
ACAATAATATAGATATTTGGCTCAATACATGTGCCAAGCAAATGAATGCACTTGGTTTCTTAGTTCATATAAATTGAATCTGTTTTATTCCACACTTCAGGTTTTCCAAAGAAGCTTCCTTTTATTTTTTTTTACCCTCTCTCTTCTTTCTTTCTCCATCATCCCTTACCTGAACTATTGATCTTCCTGTCTCATGCCTCTTTCCTTGCGCAATCTATTCTCCATATAACTCTTGAAATAATTTTTATTAAGCCACAAGTCTAACTAGGTCATTCCCCTACTCAGTAAATTTCTAGCAATTCTCTCTAAGAGGCTCTATTTGATTTTTAGGGCTTTTCATATCTTGGACCCAAAGTAATTTTTCAGCATCATGATGTTACTCCCTTTCCCATGTTCTCCCATCTAGCCAAACTGGCCTCATGCATATCAATTTAGCTATTCTCTACTCTACCACATACACCATTGCCTTTGAATTATCCATCTCCCATTCCTGGAATGTTCTCTGTCCTTATCTCTGCCTCATAAACTTTTAATTTCCTTGAAAACTTAACTAAGTACTACCTTCTACTTGAAGCTTTTCCTGATTCCCTCCCAATTGCTAGTACCCTCTATACATAAACTACCCTTTATTTTGTATTTTTTGCATATATTTTATATTTATACATGCTTCCTCTCTGATATGATAAAGTTTCTTAAGAACTGAGATTATATTATTTTGATTTTTCTACTTTCAGTTCTAGTTCAGTGCCTGGCACATTGGAAAGTGGTTTTTGTTGTTGTTCAGTCATTTCAGTTGTATCCAACTCTTTATGACTGAATTTGAGGTTTTCTTGGCAAAGATATTGAAGTGGTTTATAATTTCCTCCTCTAGCCTTTTTTTAAAACAGATGATGAAACAGAGGTAAGTAGGTTCACCAAACTGGTGAATGTCTGAAACCAGCTTTAACTCAGGAAGATGAGACTTCCTTACTTCAGCTCCAAGCTCTATTTACTGTATCACCTAGCTTCAAAATGTTTCCTAACTGATCTTTATAGAGCTATATATCTTCAGTTATGCCATACTATTTAGTGAACTCTTTAGGGATAGTGTCTTATAGAATTGGACTTCAGGATATTGTATCATTATGAACTACATTGAAAGGGTTCTTCTTAAATCATTTTTAACCTGAAGATCAGGAGCAGTCCTAGTTAACATTTTGGTTCTGTTATTAGTGAAGTCTGTCTCTGTCTCTACATATAATCATATATGTATATATGTGTGCGTATAATATATATTCATACATTCATACATATATTCTTTCTACCAACATAAGCTGTATTCCTACTATAATTTGGTAGATGTCTTTGGGAGTTGCCTGAAAGTCAAATAAGAAAAATAATTTGCTCAAGATTACACAGCTAATGATTGTAGGAGTTGAGGTGGGACTTAAGGTCAGATCTACCTGACTCCAGGCTCAACAATCTGCCCATTGTTATGCTGCCTCTTTTCCAATAGGTACACTACTCAAGGAAAAAAAAAGAAAAAAAAAGGTACTGTACCTGGCACCTGCCATGTATGCAGAGGTCATTCTCATAGGGCCCACAGGGTGTGCCATCAAGGACTCTGTCTGCTATCAGCACAGGAGACTCCTTTCCCAGAGGAGAGCAGTAGAGCTCACAAGGTTTATCTGAGGGGGGGAATATATATATATATTATATATATTACATATATATATATATATATATTTGTATGTGGATAAATGTATGAATTTGTGTATAAAAACAGCAACTATGAAGAAAAGCAGTATCAGACAAAAAAAAGCAGAATAGGAAGACCAGTTGTTTTTAAAGCAAGGAACAGAAAATATAGCTTATTAAATACCCACACCTATTTGATACCTAAACATTCAGAGGAAGGGAATGGAATCAAGCTGTCATGATGAACAGAATGTAGAACCACACAGACAGAATGCAATTATGTTACTTGACTCCCTCTTTGTTTCCAAACCTTTTTTCTCTACATTACAATAGGAATTATTTACTTTTTCTTCAAGAGCAATTTTAGGTACTAAGCTCATCAATATTTTACAATGTGACATACAAGGTATACAAGGTGTGCATGGTGGTAATAGGGTTGTGTGGAGTATGGTGCATGTTATATTGGTGAATTTTATGCCTTCAATTATAGTAAAGGAATGAGAATGGGGAGTCAAAAGAATAGTAAATGAAACTTCCCTGAGAAGAATGTGGGGTTAGAAGTCATATATGCAGGAAGAAAATTTCATCTCATAGAATGATCTTTTTTGTGTGTATTTAAAAAACAATAACTGACCAAGTAGTTATTAGGGAAATGCTTCTGTTTAAAGGAATACAATGTGAACAAAGCAAAACAACATATATAGAGAATGAAAAAGTTCAAGGAAGAAGTAATAGGTTCTTGGTCCTTGAAAAGAAGTTTAGAAGTCATTTGATCCATCCTCTACAATTTGTATGAATGCCCTCTATAATATCCTAAAGAGGTGAGCATCAAACCTCTACTTAATCACTATCAATGACAGGAAACTTAATAAAGCAATCCCTCCAATTTTTTGACAGCTAAAAACTTGCCTCCCTGCAACTTTGGCCACATAAGTCCTAGTTCTATCTCCTAGAAACGTGCAAAATAAAACTAATCTCCTCCCTGTGATAGTAGTTCATATGTTTGAAGACTGTGCTCATAAGTTCCCTGTGAGTTTTCTCTCTTCCACTCTAAGAATGTCCAGTTCTTTGAACCATGCCTCATTGATTTGGATTTCAATCAACTCACTATCCTCATCACTTACTTTCATTTTGAATATTCTCCAAAGCTATGTCTCTCTTAAAATATAGCTTTTCAGATATGATCTGGCTAATGAAAAAGAAATATTATCTTTCTTGTTTTGCACAAGATATTTCCCAAGTTTAAAATTGTAGTAGAATTGGTAGTCACATCATATTGTCAAATTATATTGTGCTTGTAGTTAACTACAATGCCTTAGTCTTTATTCATTATTTGTATTTTTATCTCTCTCTCTGTATATATATATATATATGTATATATATATATGTATATGTATATATATATGTATATATATATATTTTTTTTTGTATTAGTTTTTGTTAAGTTTTCCCTTATTCTATATTTGGGTACTTGACTTTTCTGAATGCAAGAACTTCACATTGATCCTTACTACATTTTATCATGTTAGATTCTGTCTATTAATCCTGTTCATTGAGACTGTTTTATATCCAGGGTCTGATGTTCCATATATAAAGTTGTGGATCATGCAATGAGAAATGGAGAGACACATATGATGGAAATCAACTATAGTATATTGGCCAAGAAAAACTCTAAATATTCTGAAGTTTCATCTCAAACCTATTATATTGGGAAAGAGGATAGTTATTGGAAGATTTTTGGGAAAAATAGGCATATCAATGCACTGGTGAATATGGGAATTGGTCCTGACATTCTGGAAAGCAGTTTGAAACTATATTCTTTAAATCACTAAATTGTTCATACTTTAACCCAGTAATATAACCATTAGTTCTAAACTTTAAAGAAAAACAAAAAAAGGTCTCATATATACAAAATTATGTATTTGGAATGGCTAAATCCTAGAAACCAAGGGGATATAAATTAATTAGTAAATAGCTGAACAAATTATGATATGTGGATATTATTAATGCCTTAAGGAATAATGAAAGAGTGTATATGGAGAAAAACTGGGAGACTAATGAAGGGGGTGGAATCAGGAGATTAATTTATACAATCATCACATTATAAAGAAAAACAATTTTTAAAGATCAATAAAATGACCAAGCAAAACTTCAGATGACTGATGATAAAGCATGTTACCCATCTTCTATTAGAGGTTATGGACTTAAAATGCAAATTGAGACATACAGTTTTGGACATGGACAAACTGACCTTAAAGAACTTCATTGAGAAACCAAGAAGAAACAAAAATTTGAAGAGAAAGAGTAGAAACCTGACCTTTTTTGAGGAAGTAGGTTGAACACTGGGAGAAGGTCATACTGAGCAAGAAGGGAAGGAAAAATATGATTTAACAAGTGGAGTCACAAAAACAAATGGCAGGCTCCTGTTAAAGAGGTGGGAGCTGTATGTACTAAGAAGAAACAATTGCTGATCCCCTCCAGGAATGATAATATAGAATCACCTATCCAATTTTTCCACATAGCATTGCACCATCTAGTCTACTGGATCTCCAAAAATCATGATCCCAGATACTAGGGCATTTAATCCAAAAGGCTTTATGAACTACTGCTTTGAGCTTAGCTATCTTCACTGGCAAGTGCAAAATCACCTAGAACAAAAGTATTGAACTTGCAGCCTTAAAACTCCTGAGTGTAGGTCAGAACCAAATTAAAATTTATTTGCAAAATGAATTTCTATTTTGAAATATAATAAATATAATAAAATATAATACAGTATAGGTAATGTAATTTGTGGTTTTCTAAGTCAATATGCAACCATGAGCAGGGATCCCTTTCTATTGAGTTTGATACCTAGATCACTGAACTACTAAAGGTACTGAAATAGATTATGCTTCATATCTCAACTAGCTATCCACTTTAGTGATCTGGACCTCTTGCCAGCCAACCTTTTCCTGCCTTCATATCCTCAGGCTATCAATCCATTACACTATGATCCCTCCATAATGCTGATGTATGATGTTATAATGTATTATATAATATGATAAAAATAGGAACTACATGATAATATGTGTGTATAAAAATCTGTATTACATAGTGTGACACTTTTGTTAATGATTTATAGGTATAGATGATGTTTTGATCTAAATTGTAGATTATAGACTAAAACTTATAGATTAAACCATTAGAATGAATGAAATAAAATAGAATTTAATAGGAAAAATATAATATTTTATTTGGATTAAAATCAACTTCACTAGTATATATTATGGGGAATAATGCTAGACAAAATTTGTGTTATTTTAGAGAACTGTAAGCTCAATGGGATTCAACAGTGATTGCAGTCATGAAAACTAATAATGGCATCTATTAATAAGGAGGTCATAGTCTCACTCTACTCTCCTATGGTCAGACCATATCTAGAGTACCATATTCAATTTTAAATGCCACAATTTAGGAAAAAGTGATAAATAGGAAAGTGTCAAGTGGAGGATAGTCATGATGGAGAAAGGCCTTGAATGATGATGATCATGTGAAGGAAATGAAGCTATTTCTAGTATTTGCTGGATCATCACATAGAAAAAGAATTAGGTTAATTCTTTTAATTACATAATAATAGCATAATAGCAACAATAATAAATAGGTGAAGGATAGAAGGAAGAAAATTTAAGTTTCATTTCAGGAAAAAGAAAAAGTTTTTACCAATAAGAATTAACTAAACAGAATGGTCTCCCTCAGGAAATAACAATTTTCTTCTATTGAGGTCTTGAATAAATGATTGGATAATCATTTACCAGGTAAGCTGATATTGGAATTCTTTTTTCAGGTACGAGATGGACTAGGTGATCTAAAAGGTCCCTTCCAACAATGAAATTCTGTGATATCATGTAAGGAGCCTAGAAAAAAAATAAGGTCAATCTAAAACCCTCTAAATACTTTACATAGTTATGATGCCATGGCATGTATTGTCTTTGTATTACTGGCAATGTAGCTCCTCTTCTATTTTATCCTTGTTTTTATTCAAATTCTTCTATAAATAATATTTACATTAATGGTTCCCATGCAGGCTAGATAGAGCCAGATCCTAACTTAGAACAGTCCCAGAGCCTTCAATTTCCTCTTATAGCTATGGACTTGCTTTTAAAAAAGCTAAACAAAGAATTGGCACATTAGTTGTGTCAAACAACTTTAGGAACACAGAATTTTTATATTACTTTCAAAAGTTTCAAAAGTGAATATATATATATATATATATATATATATATATATATATATATATATATATAAAATCAGTACTTATCACAATTATCAAAAGAATACTTTACTTCCAAAGATAGCTTTTTTCATCTCAAAATGCATGCTTAGAATAGGGGATATTATTCCTTATGGAACTGGTTAGGTCAGTTCCAGTGGAAAAGAAGATGGCTATTGAAAGTTAAGTCCATAATCTCTCATTGTCAAGTTGCTATAAGATCTCACTGTAGAGAGAGAGAAAAAAAATAAGAGGAAAACAGATAAAGGGAAAGACAGCCAGATAAAAAGAATAGATGAAAGAGAAAGAAGAGAAAGACAGGGAGAAAGGAGGGAGAGAGGAAAAATGGAGAAAGAGAGGGGGAGGAGGAAGAGGACTAAATTCTAGAAGACTTTACAGGGAAAGGGGAAATTGACTGGGCTTGGCAAATGTCTATACAAATAGGTTGCTATCTGAATACTTTTCTATTTAGGATTATTTTCTAAGAGAAACTTTTGTCTTCTTATGGGTAGTGGGTGTTATTAATTTGTGGTCCTAGCTCTCCTTTGGAAAATCTATTCTGTAATAATTTTAAAGGAAAAAGAAAAAATAGTCTTTCCTTCCTTGTAGTGTGTGTGTCTGGAGCCAAGGAATGCACCAGTGATGGCAATGCCACTATGAATAGGGCAGTTATAATGGATTTCAATGAAGTAAAGAGTCAAACCACAGGAATAACTTATCAGGAACTCCACTACAACTGTGCCTTTTTATAAATGGAAGCTTAAGAAGAACAGAGTTTCATTTCTGTAATATACAGTTACCCTCTGTATTGGGCATTATTTTGTTTTCTTAAATCATGAAGTACTCTTTTTGTCAAAAAAAAGTGCTGACCTCTGATTCTTTTTAAACTCAAGCAAAATCAAATATGTAAGAAACCATAATAACATCAACCAAAAAAAGCACTGGTAAAGTTTTCCTTGAAAAATTCTTCGACCTTTTTTTCCCAAAGCAACAATCTTTTTAACTTAATTATTATTATCAAGAATGATTTAACAGTACAGGGATTTCTTCAAGGTACTCTTCAGAAGCTTTCAGAGTAAGATGTTGAAATATATTGCAATCAGCAAAACTGGCAAAAACAAATAGTAAGTCTAGGAACTTAAGTTTTATGATTAAGTAATTGTCAAAAATTGCCGTTCAGTAAGTTTTCTATAATTACAATGGGTAATAATGAGTAAGTTGTAATGGTTAGGTAAATAAGCAGTTTAATTTTTGAGAATTAAAAAAAATTAAAGAGAAAACTAACTTTTTCATGGACAGAGGAGCATGGGGAAGCAGTTTACACAGGATTTCTACATTTAAAAAAAATACAAAGGGGAATTTGGTAAGTGAAACAAACATTAAAAGACAGAACCACTAATATATGTCTCTCATTTTATGAAACAGCTTGCTTAACCTCTCTTACTTCATGATCTCCTACTGAAACAAAATGGGAGCAAACATAAAGGGGATTCCAAATTCTTTATCTGAAGGGCCACAGTTTACTGAAGATTCCAGAACAATGTAGCTTCTCATCAGAATCAGCCATTGAGCAGAGGGGGGAAAAACTAAATTAAAAACTAAAAAAAAAAAAAAAAGACTAAAACAAACAAAAAAACCCCCAAATACACAAAAAACTAAACTACAAAAAATTAGAAAGAAAAGGACAGCTATAGTACTTGTTATCTCCCTGCTGATTAGGGGTTTGGATTCTACTAGGACATCTGGAAGTCTTCCTGTCTCCTCCTGTGTCAGATTAATGGACAGCCAGAAAAGAGGTAAGGTCTCATTTTTTGACTGCTGGTGCCTAAAGCTATAAGCATTCCTTTCTCTAGCAGACCCTGTCTCTTGTTCTTCCATTCTAACAAGGTTGTATGCTGTTTGAAGGAAAAAAGTGGGGGTAGGGGATGCCAGTAAGCTCTTCAACTTTGAAAGTCTATAACTAGACATATATATTCCAGCTTCAAAAATGTACTTTTTATTTTTTTTTAAATAAAGTGACTGGATAATTACCTAGTACTTTTAAACTAAATCACAGTAGAATTGCTTTGAGTCATCTGCTACCATTTAGAATGTCAGAAATAGTTTTGCATTATCTCTTCCAAGTCAATCCATAGCTGAAGAGCCATGTTTTTGGATTAAAAGATGCTTATCGAGATCCATTAGGCCTAAAATGATGCTCGGTCCTATCTTCACTTAGTTATGCTCAATTGATCTTATATTTTAAGTAATAGGGAATATATATAGTTCAGAGGTTCTAGCTGGAGGTATAAGAATAAATGCTGATCATTAATGAGGAATCTAAGCTTTTGCCTAGATGAATGCTCCATGTTTCTGCTTGATATTTGATGAATGAATTTAAAAAAGTTTTAATTCTTGGTTCTCTTATCTTTTATCATATTCTTTCACTATTTCCTCTTTCTGAAATTTTAGAAATCATAACTGTTTTGACTTTCTACAACTTATAGCATATTTCTACAAAGTTTTATTTATAAATATAAATAAAGACAGTTTCAGTTGATAGCCTTACTTTAGCCCTCTTTCCCTTCATATCTATTACATAAGGGTAATACTTTTAAATTGTACTTCTGGGATTTCTTCTACATTGGGAATTCATAAGTTGATAGATTTAGAGTTGGAAAAGACCTAAGTCCAATATTATCATGTTAGAGACAGGTCAAGTGAGGGCCATTAACTGACTTGCCCCAGATCATAAGTGGGGTATCAGGATTTCTACTCAGGCCTCTGCCTCCCAGTTTAGCACTCTTTCCATTGCACTATTCTGTATCTCTTAAAATTAGTTTTGGGTGAGAGATTTTCCTAATTTATGACAACACCCATGGAATAACATGGAAAGGGAATGTATTTTGAAATTATCTTTCCAAGAGAGAGATGTGAGGAATGTCACCATGAGTACAATTTTCCTTAAAGCAGACCATCTGGTGATTTGGATCAGGATAGGAAGATGAGCAGGATGCACTTGGGTAGCCCCCTATTTATTTACACATTGGTTTAGAGAATTGAAAGGCTATCAAATTCTATGAGGCCCTGAAGCTAATCAATACCACTCCTTATATTGGCTAATGATAGAGCAGAGATGGCAATGACTCCTAACTCACATGCAGATGCAGAGTGGATTTCTTTTTCACCTTTACCAGAGGGGAGTGTGGGGAGTAGGAAAAAAAAAGGAAGGAAGGAGGTAGTTACACACTGAAAGTGAAGCTAATCCATTTACCATCAATAATGACAGATGTCAAAGGGCCTTTCTTCTTGTAGCTGTATCGGTCGTGGGACTGACACTGTTGATCCCTGAAGCTAGGTACTCCCTTGGGACAGGGTAAGTTTTCACAAACAGTATGTTCCACACTTGCTCCCCAGCAATTTGTGCCTCCTGGCCCAGGGCTGAAAGGAAGAGAATAGGTAGATCATTAATTGGAAGCACATAAATTAGCTAGTGTAGATGAAATTTTTCCTTTCCTGCCAAAAGAGAGAGACATAAAGAAGAAGAAAAAATCTCCAAGGCAATCCATCCGTTCTTACAGACCGTATTGTTTCTCTGAAATTCCCCATGCACATTTACTGCATGCTTAAGCAAGCCACCAGAAGAATGCATTTTAGAACTGTAAATCAGAAACTTGGAAAGAGAAGATGATAAATATCAATATAGTATAATACACAAAATCTGTCTTTTAGATATAACTAAATCTGAGATATCGTGAACATTTTTAAGATTTAAAAACAAAGGCATTAACTCAGTGATTTTTGGGAAGTGGGGACTAGACAACTATTAAACAGACTATCTAGGTTTATATTCTGAAAGTATGAATTGGTCTCTCTAAATGGACTTTTTACAATAAATATAAGATCTTAATATATCTGTAATAATAATAATAATATCTGACATTAATATAACACTTAAAATTTTTCAAAGCACTTTACATTTATTATCTGTTGTTATCCTCACAACAACCTTATGAGGTAGATTATTTCTATTATAACTATACTTATAATTAATTATAATATAATAATATTATTATTAACTAGTATTTATTTAGGACTTTAAGGATTTATATAACATTTTACAAATATTATCTCAACTTATCCTTATAACAACTCTGGAGAAAGATGCCATTGTTATTCCAGTTTTGCAGTTGTGGAAGGTAGAAAGTGATTTGCCCAGCAGATAGTGAATATTTGAAGTCTGATTTGAGCTCAAGGGATTCTGGACTCTGGGTTCTATGTTCTTTTCACTGTACCATCCAGCTGCCTCATATTATTATCCCCACTGAGGCTCAGAGAGGCTGTGACTTGCCCATAGTTAGTGTCAGAGGTAAGATTTGAACCCAGGTATCTTCCAATTCCAGATATAGTATTTTTGTCTATTATATAATTCTGCCTCTTATGGTTTTCTCTTTTGGTTGATAGGGATGAGAAATTATCTTATTCATTCGATTGTTTAAAGCCTACTCTATGTGACTACCATTATTATCAGTGTCCAGAAGAGGTATGAAGAGGACTTACAGACAATGGGGAATACTTACTAAATTTTCCCTCTTCTACTTAATTGAGAAGATCAGAACATAGAAGACAGACTGTCAATGAGAAATCAAGATTAAAATGAAAATCAATATTTCCTGAATGGCTACTTTGTGCTCTGTTTGACAGGATGAGAAATATGAAGAAAACAGTTTTAGTGTCAAAGAGCTTAATTCTAGTATTGGAATTGAATTTACCAGGCAAGTCCTATACAAGTTCTTCATTTCCTCATGTCCCCTAACTTGTGATAACACTGGATGCAATTAAGTCCTGGCTTATGTTATACAGGAAAGCGAGATGTATGGGAGGAATCAAAGAATCTGAAATCTGGAATGCTTTTGAGACGATTTTATCCTGGTACTCTTTATTTTATGGGTAATATAATAAAGTCCAGATAATTGAACAAATTACCCTTCATTTCATATAATTTCATCTCAAATGGCTCTCCAGAACACTCCTTGGTTACTCTAACTGGGCTTTTTACAAATATATGCTATATGATCTTAACCGATTCTTAGTGGTTATACAGCAATCACTTTATTCTTCCCTGAAATCAAACTTCCAATAGTAACTGTTTCAATCCTCTTTTCTATTTCCAAAATCCTATCCCTAACTCAGTAGAGAACTGAGAACATCAGGTCATATCCACTATTTTATAACTCAAGACCTTAATACAGCTTCATTGACCTTTGTCTTCTCTTTTTCAGTCTTTAAGGAAGAGTCTAGGTCAACCTTTCTATTTGTGATTTTGATTCCACCAATTATCCCATTTCCCATAGCCAAGCTCCTAGAGTTGATTACACTCATTGGCTGTTTTTTTTTTAAGATATCATACATACCTCTCAAGCTCTTACAATTAGGCTTCTGAAGCCCCTATTCTTCTGGAACTATTCAGTATCAGAGTAATCAAATATTTTGAAATTTGGACATTACCTTAATAGCCATTGAGTATAATGTGTAGATAAATCTCCTTTATAATATAATAATAGATGACCACCTGTTATCTATTATTGTCTAGCCTTTGCTTAGATACATTCAAGGATATGAAACCCATTGTTCTCAAGGCATCCCATTTTACTTTGGGGCAGCTATCATTATTAGGAAGATCTTCATTACATGAAGTTTAAGTTTTCATCTTTGTAATTTCTATTCACTGTTTTTCACACCACCAGGAAAAGTCCAATCTCTTGTACATACAATAGACCTTCAAATACATAAAGGCATCTATGATATGTCTCAAATAAGTTTTATCTCCTTCAAAGTAAGCAGCCTTTAACTGATTCTCACGTAATATAAATAGAAATCCCACTACCAACCTGATTGACAAATAGAGAATATCCACAAGAGAGCAATTTCTTTAAACCATGGCTCTTAGAAAAGAATATAATCACTCTAGATATAGTCTGATGAAGAAAATAGCTTCATGATCACTTCCCAAATAATTAACTAATCATTTAGCAATTAAGTGCTGACAAGTTGCCAGGAATTGTCTTAGACCTGGGGATACTAAAAGAAGGATGAAAGAAATTTCTATGGACCTGGAGCTTACATTATAAGGGGAGAGATGGCATACCTTTATAAGCATGTACATAATAATATAATAGATATTGAGAGGGTGATCAAAAACAGCAAGGAGAATCAGGAACAGCTTCATGAAAAAGGTGGTACTTAAGATGCATCAACAAGTTAACAAATATTTATTAGGTACCTGCTATGTGCCAGTAGACATGCAGCAGATAGAAAATCCCAACTCTCAATGATTTCAATGGGAGAGCCACCATGAAAACAACTACATATAAATCAATAGCTGTGTAGAAGAGGATCAATAGAGGGAAGGTATTACCATTAAGAGTGATCAGGAAAGGCTGCTTAAATAGGTAGGAATTTCACTGGGATCTGAAGGAATCTAAGGAACTCGGGAGATGAAGAGAAGGAAGAACATTTCAGGAATGATAGATAACTGGTTAAAATGTCTAGTGTCTAGAGAAAAAGTGACTTATACAACAAAATAAAACAAGGACACACAATGTCACTAGACCCCAAAATACCATGGTGAAGAGCTGGGGTAAGATGTAAGATATCAAGCCAAGAAGGACTTTGAATGACAGATTTTTTGGTTGATCCTTGATGTGATAAGCCCCTGAAGTTTATTGAATGGGTGGGGATTAGGGAAGGAGGACAACAAGGTTAGACTAGTGCTTTAGAAAGACCAATTTGATAACTGAGTGGAGGACAGAGGAGAGTTGGGAAGAGCAACCAGAAAGGTATTATAATAATTTATGCATGAGTGATGATCCTGTACTAAAATGGTGGCAGTGTTAGAGAAGAAAAAAAGGGCATAGAAGAGAGATGCTACAAAGGTAGGGAGGGTACGAGAGTATGAATAGTTGAATTAGGTTGGGAGCCTAGGTGCCTGGGAGAATGGTGTACCCCTAATAGTAATAGAGACGTATGGGATGGTTTTGGAAGGAAGGGAAATGAATAGCTTTGGATATACTAAGTTTAAATGTTTACAAGACATTCAGCATGAGATGCACTATAGAAAGTTGGAGATATAAGACTGGAGGTGAGGAGAGAGGTTACAACTAGAGAAATTGTTCCTGAATTATCAGTTTAGAGATGACAAATCCATGGAATCTGATGAGATTGCTGAACAAAACAGTATAGAAGGAGACCCAGGACAGAACCTTGTGTTAGTGGGCAAAATTCAGACAAATATCAGCGAAGAAGACTGAAAAGCAGAGGTTAGACAGGGAGAAGGAGAAGCAGTATACAGCAGCATCACAGAAGTCTAGAGAGAAGAAATTATCATGAAGAAGATGATCAATGGTGTCAAATTCTGCTGAGAGGTCAAAAAGATGAAGAATGAATAAAGTCAGTAGACTTGTCAATTAACTGATCTCTGATTACTTTGAAAAGAGCAATTTTGCTTGAATGAGTCTTGAAGGAAATAAGGAATTCTGTGAAGCAAAAGTGAGGAAAAAGAACATTCAAAAAGGCATGAAGATGAGAACAGGAGTATGTTCCCTTTTCCTGGAAAAATTGTCTCAATACAGTGCAAGACCATATTGCCTTTTGGGGCTGCCATATCTTATGGTTGATTAATTGCAGTCCAATAAAACCCTCAGATCTCTTTCAGACAAATAGCTGTTTAATTATGAATTCCCCATTTTGTACTTATAAAAATAATTTTAAAATCAAATTATAATTTCATTTGTTGCTACTGAAGTTCATATCATTCTGTTCAGCTCAATTAAAAAATCATTTTATTTACATATATACATTTATATGTATATATTTAATCAGCAAAAAAACCATTTTTCTCCCTCAAAGTCCACTCTGACCCAAACTGAAAATAAAAGAAAAATAAAACCCTTGATACATACCCTTAATCTATATGCCTTCCACTTCTCTTTTCCTCCTTTTCCTCCTCTTTTCCTGTTGAAATTAGTATACAACTCTGTGTATACATATATGCATTCTTCCTTTGCCGAAATCAGAGGAGTAAGTTTTAAGTGCCACCATCCCTCTTCCATTATATAAACTCTTTCTTGCTTATTCCATTTATGTGAGATAATTTTCCCCATTCTTTCTTTCCCTTCCCCCTTCTCTCCCATTACTCCTCTTCCCCAGTCTCCCAGTCTTCATTTGATATTATCCAAACAGAACAGAAATATTCCCAGGCCTTCTCTAATTAGACTTTCCCTATTACCCCTGAAGATGACAAGCTTCCATATTTAAATGTAAGTAAATCCTTGTGTAGACCTTTATCACTGTTTGTGTTTACTTTTTGTAGCCTGCTCCTAGTCAGAACTTTCCCCAGTGTTCATAGAGCTCTTTATCTCCCTGTGTCAACTTGCATTGGAAAAAATTATGTCCTATATCTTTTTTCTCTTCCCCTCCTCAAATTACTATAGACTATAATTACTTATCTTGATACATATTATATTCCCTTAATAGAGAGCTAGCTCTAGAGTGTAGCATAGGGACTGTTTTACCTTTGTTCTTTGGTTTTTTTATCCCCAGAGTCCCCACTGTGTATCTCATACAGTTAGACATGAGATATTTATTAAATAGAAGTGAAAAATACTTAGGATGGACTTATATGATCTAGTCCTGGTATCATTCATCTCATTAAGTTAATGACTAGATCTATACATGAAAATGACTCATGGAATATATTCTCCAGAAAGATTTGAAGTAGATTATTGTCAAATGGAGTGGCAATAGGAGAATCACTTTTATAGTAGTAATTCACTTTAGGACTGATCAGTCCTTACCCATTTCTGATCCTGACACAACAGACTTCCAATTGCCTTAATGAGAGAGGCTTCCTAAAATGTGAATCTACACTGAATCCCACTAAATTTATTAAAAATTGAATAGTGGGCTTTCTTAGATAACAGGGTGTACAATTCATTTTCAAATGTATCTATCTACATTCTTGCTTATTTTCCTATTCTTTCTAATCAATGATGAGTTTGGAACATAGAGGTATTTAAAAAATAGGAATTTAAAAGTGTAGAAATCAGTGGGAAAGAAGGTAATATAGGGCCAGTCTTATACAAGTAGCTGTGTAAAAATGAAAAGAGCACTAAATTTCAAATCAGGAAGATCTGAATCTGAATCCTACATCAGACATTTACTGGCTGTAAGCAAACACAAAGCTGTGGCTTTGAGTAAGCCACTTAATCTCTAATTGCCTCAGTTTTCTCATCTGTAAAATGGGGATAATAATAGCACCTTCCAGGGTGAGAATAAAATTAGATATTACTTGTAAAGTGTTTGCAAACCCAAGACACTATATAAATGGCAGCTACTAGTAGTAGTAGTGGTGGTGTAATAGTAGCAGTAGCAGTAGTGGTAGTGATTATAGTAGAAGTAGTAGTAATAGATTGTAGTAGAAGTACTAGTAAAAGCTGTAGTAATAGTAGCAGTAGGAGTGTAATTGTAGTAGGAGTGTATTGCAAAAGTCCTGCTTCTTCTCCACAGTGTAGGCTGAGGGGAAAGGATAGGTGGCAGCAGAGCATTCCTTTATTTTTGACTTTATTGAATGAAGACAAGTCAAAAAAATTAAAAGTGCAATTTTAATTCCAGTGAGTGAGCAAGATTTCCTGTGGTTCCAAATTTTCAAGGAGATATCCAGGAATTATGATGAGTGACACGAGACAAGGCCAAAGGATTAATAAAAGTACCACAGGGTTTAAAATGTCCATGAAATACAGACTGATTCTTGGTTTTAGGTTCTCATCTGAAAGGTATTCAAGGAACACATGTAATTTATTTTTGAGTATATTAAGCTTGGATTTTAAACAATTATACATGTGAATGCCAGTCCCCTTGGCACATTGATTGTGCACATATGGGGGCTTCACATTAAAAGTAAAAAACAATCCTAGGCACATAAATCCACTCCACCCTATTCTCCCAGTTTATTTTTAAATACTTGCTGGTTTCCTCTCTTATGTCTCTCATGTTGTGACAGCGAATGGTAACATTAATACGTTTCCACTTATTATGCTCCATTAATCTTCCCATCACTCTATTGCTCTGATAGGTCATGCTTTTCATACCAGAGCATTTCAGGCATTCCTTTTTTTCCATCCACCCACCTACCCTCACCTCCAAGACCAGAGAAATTGCCTTCAGAATGAGCATCAGCACTAGGAATGGCTGACAACTTTTTACCTTGCCATCAAAGGTAATTCATAAAGACAGTCCCATGAATTATAGGCCAAATCAAGCAGGTAAAGCAACTGGTTTAAAAATACTGATAGTCCCTACGGCCTAAATGTCAGTTGGCAAGAAATAAAAATTCCAATAGCTGAAAAGAGCAAGACTGAATAGAAAAAAGGAGGATTTCTTGCCAATATTTTTGGACAGTGAATAAACCAGCTGCAGAAGAAGAGGGAAAGGGGCCAGGAATATGAAGTGAAGGGAGGTCACGTGTTCCAAGGCTAGAATGTACATAAGCAAAAAGAATTTTGAAATTCTTGTGAGAATCTCCACTGCAGGGAGCCCTATGATTTAAGAAGTGAGACAATGAATGGACTTTGTTTTGGTCAACAGTCTGGCTGCAGGGTCTCCGATCAGCTGTGCTTCATAAGAAACACCAAATCAGCCCCTTCAGAAAAAGCCAAGTTGTAAACTCCTTCCTAGACTTAATAAAATTGCTGTCACCATCATGCATGTCTTCTGGAAGCCCTGGGGCCACCACTGCTGCTAAACAACTCAGAGTTCTGCAGAACCAGATGAAGATTTGCCTTCATCTTTCCCAGCAAAATGGGATGGTTAAATAATTATTTCAACAAGCTTCCAGTGCCAGTCACAGATGGGGATGAACTGCCTGGGACTTGGACAAAAAGGGAGGCCAGAAAATGGGAAAGAATAAAGGTCATGAGATCATAGATTTAGATTTGAAAGGGACACAGACAGAGAGCATGTAGCTCATCTCTCATTTTAAAGAGGAAAAACTAAGACTCAGAACGAGCTAATAAAAATAGCAAGCAGGAGAACTCTGTCTGAATTCAGAACCTTTTTTCTCTGCACTGGGTTGCTTATTACATCTGAAAATGTTTATTTCATTGTAGCCTTCATGAGAGGAAAATGGAAAGGTAGTATCCAGATCTGTGATTTCATTGGAGCAGAGAATGTTTGGTAAGGGAACTCTAACAATATGGAATTATTGCTCAGTAGCCTATTTTAGAGAGTTGCCTGAAGTACTGAAGTAACTTCCCAGGACATAATCAAGCAGAATCTGAACCCAGGTTTTCCTCACTCTAATACTGGCTATTGCACTGCCTTGTACAGTAGCATGTATGTATGTGTGTTTGTATACATAATAGACATGGTACTATCTGTCAGTATGTATTCACACTATATATAGTGTATGTATGTGTGCATATTATAAATTATATGTATATGTTATATACATATATTAGATGTATATATATATATATATATATATATATGTTGTTTAATGGATTAGTTTTATCCTACTCTTTATGATTCCATTTGGATTTTTCTTGACAAAGATATTGCAGTGGTTTACCATTTCTTTCTCTCATTTTAGGAAGTAGGAAATGCAGACAAATGAGGTTAAATGACTTGCACAGAGGCTAATAAGTGCCTGACAACACACTTGAACTCAGGTCCTCCTGCCTCCAGGGTTGGCACTTTATACACTGTGTCATCTAACTTCCCCTAAATATATTTACATACATACATACATACATACATACATACATATATATATATATATATATATGTGTATATATATATATATATATATATATATATATGTATATATATATATATATATATATATATATATATATATATATATATATATATATATATATATATATATATATATATATATATATATATATATATATATATATATATTCTCTTAAGGCTAGTATTTTCCCTGATATTGAATATCTCCATATTACGCTATACCTTAACTGTAGGAAAATAAATGTTTTATGTGGTCTCCTCCATTAGAATGTGAGCTCCTTGAGATCAGGCTCTGCCTTGTATTTCTAGTGCTTAGCACAGTGATTGGGATGTCATAGGTTATTGACAAGTGCTTACTGATTGAGTGATATGTGAGATATCCATCTATCTACCATCTTACTAATTATATATTTATCACTATCTTTTTTCTCCAACTAGAATTATAAGCTGGGACCCAAAGATCATGCCTTGTACATCATTTTAACCTACACTGATTATAACATATTAAGAATTCAGTGACTATTTGTGAATTAATTAATGGCTCTAATTCTACCTACCTGTTATTATGAAAAGCAGATTCCTATCCCAACAATAAATTATTTTAATTTGCTAGCCATTATATCATCTTGCATGTCATATTTCACATTTTGAGACAAAAACATATTTTTGTGAATATTTTATTTCTCACATATATTATTGCAGCTAATTTTTCTTGATTCTGTGAAGTGGGTAAGGCAAGTATTATTGTCTACTTTGCAGATGAAGAAACACATTGAGAAAGTTTAGTCAATTTATCTCAATTGAATTGTGTTGGTAGTAAAGAAAAAAGTCAGGGGCTTTTATTACTTTTTCATTTGCCCACTGACTAGGCAATATTAAGTGCTTAAAATGGTTGATTACAAGAAAAGAAGGCTAACAACTTGGGGGAGAGAGTGGGGATGATCTCCCTGTGGGGGATCATGGAGGATAAGGCATACTTTGACAGAGATCAGGACTTCTCAGAGACAGCAAAGATGAAGGGCAGGATATTACAGATACAGGGAACAGTCTGTACAAGACAGAGTGGGAAAATGGTCTTTCATTCATATCACTCCAACATAAGTGGTAAAACAACTTGAAGAGAATGGAGAAAGTATAAGAGTGAGATACATGGAAAGAAAAGTGGGAGTTACACTGTATAGGACTTTAAAGGCCATATGGAATTTTTTCTCTTGAAGACAATAGAGAACTCACTGAAATTTTCTAATTCAGGAAATAAAATGTTTAGTCCCAGGCTTTAGGAATAATCCCACTTTGACTGTTAAGCAGAAGATGGATCGAAGATGATAGAGAGCTAGTGAGAGGCTAAGTAAGAGTTCAGGTGAGAGTTCAGTGACTCTGAACAGTACATGTTTTGTAACAGTTCAGCTGAGAGATGATGAAGGTTTCAATGAGAGTGATGGGTGGGTGATGTAAATGGATAGAAAAGAATGGTTAGGAGAGGGATTATAGAGATGGAAAAAAAAAGAAACAAGACCATCCGTTAATTAGATGATGAATCTTATAATTTCTCTCTACACATCATTTACATCTGTCCCCTTTCTTCCCTCATGAAAATTCCAATTTAATCAGATCCTCACTACCTCTTACCTGGAATATTGCAGTAACCTTTTGGTCTATCTCCTTGCCTAAAGTCTCTTCCCACTCCAATCAATTCTCTTCCCAACTGCTAAGGTAATTTCTTCAAAGGATAGGTCTGGTTCACATCAACTTTCATGTTCGATACATTTAAGCAACTCTTTATGAGCTCTAAATTAGTTCATAAAGTTCTTTGCTCAGTCTTTGAAGCTCTTCACAACATGGCATTTTCCTTTGCTCCCAATTTTATTTCCATTCTCCTCTCCTCTAAGTGTTCTATAATCAAGTCTTACTAGGCTCCTTCCTATTTTTGAGCATGACATTTTATCTTCTGATTCCATGCCTTTGTATTGGCCATTCTGCAATAATTTTCTCCTAATCTCTCTTTGTTGTTGTTGTTGTTGTTTAGTCATTTCAAGCCAATTCTTTGTGACCCTATTTGGGGTTTTCTTGGCAAAAATACTTCAGTGCCTTGCTGTTTCCTCTTCTAGCTCATTTTTATAGACAAGGAAACCGAGCAAACAGATCTAAGTGATTTGTTCAGGGTCATAATAGCCAGTTATAATGCTAGATTTGAATTTAGGTATTTCTGACTATAGATCTGGTGCCTATCCATTGTGCCATCTAGCTGATCCTTAATATTCCTAACTTTCTTTAAGAATCCACTCAAGTGTTACCTCCTGTTGGAACCTTTCATCCTTCCTATCCCCTTTCCAATTGCTAGTGCCTTCCCCTCAAAGATTACTTTCTATCTATTCTACTTTTATCCTATCTGGTCTAACTTATATATGTAATGGAAATAAAATTGGGAGCAAAGGAAAGTGCCATGTTGTGAAAAGCTTCAAAGACTGAGCAAAGAATTTTATGAACTAATTTAGAGCTCATAAAGAGTTGCTTAAATGTATCGAACATGAAATATATGTTTTATATATATATATATATATGTATATATATATATATATATATATATATGTGTGTGTGTGTGTGTTATTTTCCCTACTAGATGGGAGTTCGTTGACAGGAAACACTGGTTTTGCTTTTTTCTTTATATCTCCATGATGCTTGAAGAGTCTGGCACATAGTAAAATTTAATAAAAGTCTGTTGATTTATTGATTGATGTTTATTTGGTTTGGGCCAAGGTGGGGAACACTACAGGAGACAAGAAGAGTTCAAAAAATGACAGATTTTGCGAATCTGCATGACTGAAGTGATATGTGTATTCAAAAATATGCTTACTCAAAAAATATGAGGCTATTTAGAGGAGGAAATACAAGTATCTGCTTTAGATTGATTGGCTTTGAGATTCTTGTGAGACCAGTAAACAGCTGAAAATGTGGGTCTGAGGGTCAGAAGTATGTTTGAGGAAAGAATATAAAGTCATCTCCTGAATAACTGAACCTATAAGGTTAACATTAGGTATCTAGAACTGGGAGCCACCCAGATAGCTGAACCCCAAAGGAGCTGATGCCTGGCCAGAACATACTTTTAATATAGAGGGTTTTTTTTGCCTTTTGGGATAAGAAGTAGCTGCTACTTTAGAATATAAGTAGCTTTGGACAGAGGGCTATGTCATTTTTTAGCTTTCTCATTTTTCATTTTACCTTCTTATCCTTAGAGCCTATTAGAGTGCCTTAAACATAGTAATGCTTAAGGAAGGGGTGGATAGAAATCATGATGAATATTTAAATTAACACATGTAAACCATCCTTCATCAGCTAATATAGAATATGCTAAAAGACAGTTTTTAGAATGGCAATAAATATAACTGAATTTTTTTATTATTCTTTAAGGTTTAGAAGTGTTTTCTTTTTCCATAACCCAATGATAGAAATAGTACTATAATTATAATCTATCATTATTATTTATATCTCCATTTTACTGATAAAGAAACTATAAGTCAAAAATTCCACTGTTCATCCACAGCCCTATCTGGTTTCAACTCCATGATGCTTCTCAGCATAAGTTTATCACCTCTAAATTCACTACCAGGCTGCTAATGCAAGCTTTGGTTGATACCACCTCCCTGAGCATCCTTTCCCCTCTGATTGGAGGACAGAATAAGAAATTCCTTCTAATGTTTTCCTTTGTAGAGGGCAGGAAGTGGACTCAGTTCATTTCACTTTGCATTTGCTACCCTGCCTGGTTCATCTAAAAAAAAATGTCCCTGGACCAGGTACCTTCTGTTGTCTCAGTGTTTCCCCAATCCCATTTTTCTGCTTCTTTTTGTATGTTGCTTCCTCGTTAGACTATGAACTAGGGTCATGGATTTTCTTTTATCATTATTAATTGTATTCCCAGCGCTCAACACAGGGCCTACCACATAATAGGCCCTTTATAAATATTTATCAGATTGTACTAAGTGACTTGCCCAGAGTGCAATATGTAGTATCAACACTAACTTTTAAACTCATCATCTGGCTTCAACCCTTCCTGCCAAGTATGGGGTACTTGATGCTCAACTCCATGGAATTGAACCGTCTCTCTGTACAAAAGAAATGGATAATTTTGATTCAAAATAACCTGAATTATGGGTATAATACATTTGAGGTGATAAATCTATTGGGCATACAGGTACTAGACAGTCATTTAGGGTTAATTGAGGCTCAAATAAGCTATCTGTTATAAACTGGAGAAATTATCTTCATATGCAACTACAGAAAGTATTACAAGCAATAAATGCTATTTGGGATATGTGACATAATTAATATAGAGGCAGAAAAAGAAATATAATTAGTGTATTCCTTTATACTAGCTCACCGTTCTTATATGTATGTATATGTGCATGTATCTAAGTATTAGATACAGCACTTATCAGCAAAATTAAAATAATAATGAAAATTTGCAGGTAAACTACTTATTACACACATTCTATTGACAGCCCCATTCTACTTAGTTTTCCTCATATTTTAATTCACATAAGGGAACAGAAAAACTTCATTTGTATTTGAAGTAGGGAATTTGGGTACTTTTATCACTGAACTTTAAAGGAGGAGTGTCTAAGAAACATTTCTCACTCATTTAAAATCTCATTACATTTTCAAAAGATTATAGGTAATTATATTATCAATCTAGAGGGAGGAATATATTTGCAGGGCCACAGAGTCAAACCCCTCTCCTTTTGCAAGGAAGACTGATCCAGAGAGGTCGGTAGGACTTTTCCACGATCCCAGAATAGTCAGTGTGTGACTAGTAGGGTCTTTGAGACTAAAGCAATCACTCTATTCACTTCCCATCTGGCAGATTGTTTTTCTCTTATGTCACTTTCCACCTTATGGATATTTCTGTATGTGGTCAAGAGAATATAAGCTCCTTGAGGGCACAGCCTGCTTTGTTTTTATCTTCAGCATCCAGCTGGGACCTGTTACATAGTAGACACTTAATAAATGCTTGTTAAATTGAACTGAATATTTCATTTCTTCAAATAAACTCTAAGAAGGCAGAGGGGTATCTTACTCATCTTTATGTATTTCTTAGCAACTACCTACCTCAACATCTAGTACTAAAACTTTGGTAAATAATTATTAAAGGAATAAAATAAAATAAAATGTCACTGGTCAAGAAGGTACTCACGGGGGATTGTCGCATTTCCTTTGTCTGAACCGGGCTCCTGTCCCACATGTCCTACTGCACATGCTCCAAGGACTCCATGTACTCCAATCCCCATCCACATGCTCTGGGATGGGAGTTTTACTGACACATTCCCCAGCTCGACACCACTGAAAAGAAGCAGCATGAGTGTATATTCACTGATTTAGGTAATCTCAGAAAGGTACCCTTCAGGTTGCAATATGATACAAGGAGAAGGGAAAGAAATCTTTGGTTAAGTTGTCTTTGTCCAGATGGGAATAAGAATCGGATGGCTCTTGTATCCTGACTTAATAAAATGGTAATTTTCAGGATAATTTTAATTATAAAGTCACTGGCAAGCTTTTCAGTCTTTTGAGTGTGCTAATAGTTTAACTTGGCCGGGAAGCTGGTGATAAGGGGAAGATAGAAAAGCTACCATCAACTGAAGGAAATCAAGTCATCATACTGTCTTGCCAATCTCATTGCTGTTGCTCATTCAGTAGTGCCTGACTGTGACCCTGTAGACCACAGCACATCAATATTCTCTTTGTGACTTTTCTTGGCAAAGATACTAGAGTGGCTTTCTATTTCCTTCTCTGATATATTAAGACAAAAAGAAATTAAGTATCTTGCCCGTCACACACTCAGTTAAGTGTCTGTGGTTACATTTGACTCTAGACCCAGTTCTTTATCCATTGTGCCATCTAGTTGCCTCTGTCTTGTCCACAGTAGTGATTAATGAATACTTGCTGAATTGATACGAGTTTTAGATATTTCCACCAACAAATTAAATCCAATAGTCCTAACGAATGGTAAATTCTTCTTCTATTAGACCATGGTAGAGGTATAAATATCATTTTGCTATTTCTTTTCCCCTCCAAAGAGAATTACTGGATAGGTGTCATGGGAAATGATGAAGAAATTGAAACCATTTTGAAAAGGATCAATGAAGGTTTCCCCTATAGTTTCCCTCTTAGATGCTCTGGGGGTTTTATCAGAATAGAAACTTAAGATTCTGATGATCAATAGTTGCTGTAGAAGAATGCAGTTTCAAGGAAGACTTTTAAAAGGAAGCAGCTTAGAATAAGCAAGTACCTTATCTGCCCCACACTCAGTGCCATCCAGGGGAGGATCCAGCTTAGTTTTGCAAGATGTATCCCCTTCCACAAGACACCATAGCCCTGCACACATCAAATGCTGCAATTGCAAAAGGAAGAGAAAAATTATTTCTAGTGATTTTCAAGGCTAGTATGAAATCCATTGATATTGATACTCAAACTCTGAGTAGTAAATAGAGTAAGAAAAGGTAACTTCTCTCCAATTGATATTTAGGACTGAATATTTGCAATTTGAAATGGAAGAATAGAGAAAAAGAAATGTGATCATTTAATATGCAAATAAATTATAAGTATAGTTCTTTTAAAAGGGGAATATATATGTATATATACACACTCACATATATATTTAGAAATATATACTTATATGTGGATATGTATATGTAATAGTTAATAGTTCTTCTTCTTTACTCCAAATCTCTTGCAAGAATTATGTCAAATAAGAATTGGCTAGACTGCCATGCTATATCAACTATCTGAAAGTCAAAAAATATAAAATCAAAATAAAATCTTAAATTCAGGATGTGCCAGATCTCATTCTCTAATTTAGTACATATCCCAATATTTTTAGTCTCCCAAATTACTCAAAGTAAGTCAGAAAATTATAATGTTGACTTATGTCCATATGGACATGTATTCATCCTGCTGGTCATTTCTTTCAGAGCAATAATATTCCATAACATTCATATACCATAATTTACCCAACCATTCTCCAATTGATGGACATCTGTTCATTTTCCAGTTTCTAGCCACTACGAAAAGAGCTGCCTCAAACATTTTGGCACATACAGGTCCCTTTCCCTTCTTTAGTATTTCCTTGGGATATAAGCCCAGTAGTAGCACTGCTGGGTAAAAGGGTATGCACAGTTTGATAACAATCACATAAGTTTCTAAAGCGTTTACCCAACTCTTAAGCTTGAATATATTTGTGTGTTCTAATGGAACTCTTAAAAAACCATTTTTATTTAAAGATTTGAGTTCCAAATTCTATTCCTTCCTTTCTTTATTCTTCCCTTCTTTCTTCCCTTTCCTGAAGTGGGAAAACAATCAGATATAGGTTGTACATGTGCAATTATAAGATATTTACAAATTAATCATTTTGTACAAAAATTTTGAATAAAAAATAAGATAAGGACAGTTAAAAAAATCGTGCTTCAGTCTATATGTAATTGATAGCAATAGTCTTCTCTGGAAGTGGATAGTCTGCTTCATCATTAGTCCTTTGAAATTGTCTTGGATCATTGTATTTCTAAGAGTAGTTAAGTCATTCACAATTCTTGCATCAAACAATATTGCTGTTACTATGGATTCTGTTCACTTCACCATGCATCAGTTCGTGTGTTTCTAGGTTTTTCTGAAATCATCCTGCTTTTCCTTTCTTATGGCATAATGATATTCCATTACAATTCTCCAATTGATGCGCATCCCTTTTTTCCCCAATTCTTAACCAACAGAAAAAGAGATGCTATAAATATTTTTGTATAAATAAATAAAAAAATTAGGATATCTTTGGGATATAAATCCAGAAGTGCTATTGCAGGATCAAAGTGTATGCACAGTTTTATAGCTCTTTGGGCTTAGTCAGTGGAGAACTTGCAATAATTTTAAACATGTGCACTCTTGCATAAGAATGGAATTGCAACTTTTGCTTTTCAAAAGCCCAAAATACTATAGGGACCAAAAATAGAAGGAAAAGTTGAGCAACAGAAGAGAAAAAAAGTGAGAGATACTTAGATCTATTCCATTTGTCAGAAGGGTTTATAGTGATAATACTAAAGAAGTTGAAGATTTAAGTGGAATATTTTATATATCATATATATATTCTATTATTTTTCATATATCAAATTACAATAAAAAGATGAGAGTCCCATTTGCTTTGTCAGGTAGTCTTATAAAGATTTAAGGTAACTCATGAAGTAGTTTATTCAACATATATTAACTTTATAATAGGGGGCAGCTAGGTGGCGCAGTGGATATAGAGCACTGGCCTTGAATTCAGGAGGACCTGAGTTCAAATCTGATCTCAGGCACTTAACATTTCCTAGCTGTGTGATCCTGGGCAAGTCACTTAACCCCAGCCTCAGGAAAAACAAAAACAAAAACAAACAAAAGCAAACAAACAAACAAAAACTTTATAATATAATGTACACTTATGTGAACATACACATATGTGAAAGAAATTGAGAATTGTCAAGTAATAATGTATATTTATGTGGTTCTAATGTCCAATAATTAGGAGAGATCAAAACAGATAAGAAAAAGGTTGTGCTAAACAGTTCATTCACTGATGATGGCCTGCATGAAAAAGCAAAGGATCAGAAAAATTATGCAATCTGCCAAGGTCACTCAGTTAGTAAATAGCACAACCTCTGAATTTGTAGCTATGATCAGACTTCAAATCCTAATTATGATACTATCTGTATGATCTTGGGACTATCACTTAACCTTTTGAACTAAATGAAAATAAACATAAAATGAATGTAATAACAGCACCTACCTCACAAAGTTTTTGTGAAAATCAAATGTACAGTGCTTCGCAAACCTGAAAACGTTAGATGAATGTGAGCTTCTATCTGGATTATTTTCTGACCTCAAGTTTCACTCTCTTTCATCTACACAAAGATACCTTCTTAAGCTAATTGCTATGGATATCTCTGGCTTCATAAAGATAGCACAGACATAAGTAAAAGAAAGAATTTAGAGAGATATCATATGGAATGATAGTAGGTCAGAATTCACATAATAATAGTACAGTGGGCAGTTCAGAGGAAGAAATGATTACTGTCAGTTTCCAAGGCAGATTTCTTGGAGATAGTATTTGAGCTGGGTATTAAGGGATAGGAATTTGGAAAGATATAATTAGAAGAATATGTACTTCAGCAAGAGGGGAAATATGAACAAAAGCTTGTAGTTTAGATACTCAGATCAACTAGCAAATAATATGGAATGTATGACCTTCATATGGTGGAGAATAGTGGGACACAGGTTTTATTTGGTAAAGCTGGATATAATTAAGCATTTCTAAGCAATAAGAACAAGAATCAATTATCCTAATTCTCCTTCATCCCACATATTTAATCAGTTGTCATATTTTACTGTTTCTACTTCTATAACATTTATCAGATTTGGCTTCTTCTCTCCACTCACACAGTTACCACCTTAGTTCACAGCCATCATTACTTATAACTTAGATTAATGCAAGAGCTTACCAATAGTCTCACTGCTTCACATCTTTTGCTATTCCAGTTTTTATTATACATTATTGGCAAATTAATTTTCCTTAAACATTAGTCTGACTACATGACTCTTGTATTCAATAAATTCCAGTTACTTTCTATTGCTTCTTGAATCAAATATAAACTCTTCTCTCTTCCTCTTTAATACCCTCCACCACTGGACTCCAATCTATATTTTCAACTTTATTATAACAAGGTACTCATCTGTACTCCAAACTTATAGTCCTATCTCTTTGCCTCTGCAGTGGTCACTCCCACATGCCCAGAATGTCTTTTCTTCTTGGTTGTACTTCAGAGTATCTTTCTTCCTTAAAGACTTAGTTCAAGCACTATCCTCAAAATGAAGCCTTTCTGGATCTCCCTAACAAGCACACACATATATATTTACTTAATTTATGTATTACATATTTATATATTGTATTTATTTTTTTTACATGTAGATATATGTGTACTTGTCTCTCCTATGAGAATGTAAGTTCCTTATGAATAGGAATTTTTTATTCTTTATGTTTGTATTTCTAGTATCTAACACTGTCTAGCATATAGTAGTATATATTAATAAATCCTTGTTGTTTCTATGATTTATGAACATAGCTATGTTGAAGAATGAAGAATGTGGCAATGAGAAATGGCAATAAGAAAGAAGAACAAAGAGCAGTTAGGAAGTTATTATAGAAGTTCATATGAAATAAAAAGGGTCAAAACTAGAATCAGAGCAATGGGAATGGGGAGAAGAAAAATTTAAAAAAAGTAGCATTTGGAAAAACTAAGCAAGACTAAGTCTATATTAGAGGGTAGATATAGGAAAAGATTTCAAGGCAAATTAGGATGACATTGATGTATACAGGAAAGTGAGGAAGAGGAACAATTGAGGTAAAGGAGAAAGTTGTCAGTTTATTTTGTACTGGGTTTAAGATACCAATACACTAAGATAGAGGGATTTAAGAAGTAGTTGGAAATGCTGATCTGGAACTCTTCCAAAAAGTTGGAGCTAAAGATATAGACGTGGGAGTCATCTTTATAGATGGAATAATTGATGGAGTATTTGATGAGGTAGCAAGACAAAGAGCATGAAAAGAGCATGTGGGTTTTATCATAATATTTTTTTACTAATGGTACTTAATCTTTAAATATTTTATGTTATTAGTAAAGAGGAACAAATATAGAAAAAGAAGAAAACCTGATCACAGCATGTGCAATCAAGTTCTAGTTATGCTGCTTAATTTACTTATATGTGCTTGGAGCAAAGCTTTTATGTGGCTAATGACAAGAGTTTCTACAGCTGAAAAAGAGGTCTATTATAGAAGCCAACATTACTGTGTTGTTCTGAGTAATAATAATAATAAAAAACATGATTATACTTGCTTCAATATAAATATGTTCCAGGGCTGCTGAATAACACTACAGCTTCCACAGGAAAAGGAAACACAAAAACTGTGTAGTAATGAGGCCATATGGTGGTGATCTCAACAGAGTTCCACAGGAAACAAATAGTTCATTGGGATCTCCAGAAACACAAGCCAGATGAAGTGATGAATATTGTTATATAATGTTCTCTTCTGTGATTTTCCAAGTCCAGAAGTTATTCTTTAGTAATGATACTTCAAGTTTCTATATATGGTCTATTTAGCATAAGAATCTGTGACTAGTTATTCTTTGAAATAAATTAATTAATTAAAGATATCTATAAATCTCTATATTTATATATCTATATCTACATATAGCCCATGATGTTGAATGCAGTTCCCAGTGGCAGGGCAGTTCCAGTATGATAATATAGTCTCTTGGCTCCCAAAACAATAGTACTGGAAGGAACATGGAGTGGCTGGTGTGCTTAGTAGGCAAGAGGAGCAGGGCAGTGGTGCTAGCAGCCGCAGAGAAAACATTAGAGCCCCAGGCTACAGCCAGAGTCCTAGATGGCAGAGGGCACAGGATGATAGCTTCTATTTTCATATTCTTCCAAAGCAATCCTAGATAGCATGAGTTGATGGAATAGGATAAAAGTTGCAGTTCTTTTCAGAAAGTGAGTTGAGTCAAAAATAGAGAATCTGGCTGGGCTTGACTGGCTTGTTTCTCTGCAGCTAGAAGCCCCCTTTGCTCCTTTGATGAAATAGTGGGAGGGATGATGAGGCTGCAGACTGAGATGTATAATGTGAGAGAAAACAAGCAAACATATATGGTCAGACAAACTATGTACAGGATAAATAGGAAGTAAAAGAGGGAAAGCACTAGAATCAAGGGGAGTTGGCAAAGTCTTCCTGTAGAAGATGGGATTTTATTTAACCTGGAAAATAGCCAGGGAAGTCAATAGGTGAAGATGAGGAATGGGAATATTCTAAGTATAGGAGACCACTAGAGAAATGCCCAGAGTCTACATGGAGTGCCTTCTTCTTGGAATGGCAAGGAGACTGTTGTGACTGTATTGAAAAGTATATAATAGGTCATCAAGAATAAAGAGTAGAAGACTGGAAAAGGTAAAAGGTACATAGGTTAGAAAGCCTTTGAATGTCAAATAGAATTTTGTGTTTGATCCTGGATGCAATAGGGAGCCACTAGAGTTTATTGAGCTGGAGAGTTGAATCTGTGCTTCAGGAAATAGAGGAATAATACATTGTGGGGAAGGGCAGGAGAGAATATAATTCTTACATTAAGGGAAGGAGCAAAAGCTACTACATTAGAATTTTAAAAATTTATTTATACAGAGACTCTCTATGGAGTATATACAAAGGGGAGAGGAAGGGAAAGGGAGAGGGAAAGGAAGAGAGATTTTTAACAGAACCCTTATGTTGGAGGTATCTTCCTGACATGAAAACCTGAGTACACTTTTAAGACTTCTCAGGTTCATTGTCCCTAAACAGGTAGAATCTGAGAACTTTCATTTTTGGATCTCCCCCAAGTACCTTCTGTTTTCCCTGACAAGTACTACAGTACTTGTAGGATTTCAAGAAAGGTAGAAACTGGGATTTTCTCTTCTCTGTTGCTTTCTGTTCCCTCTAATCCTTCTCAATCACTTAGGGTGGCTGCCATTATACCATTGCAGGCTTTCTTCATTGATCTTGATGACTCTGAGATCAACTTCCACTATTCTCCAGAGAATGGAAATTGCTACCCTTCTTGGGGGAATTAGTTATCTGTCAGGTAACCCATTTATAAAACACCATCACAGTGTTTTGCCTAATTAAAACTGAAAAAACTTTTTTTTTAAAAAAAGTTTTTAAAAAAGAGGCAACTTTTGTGCCAAAGTGCCTAGATAACTTATTAAATCTCATTCTTGTTTGCCCAGGTTCTATAGACCTTATCCTCCCACTCTAGGGATGTTACTGGAATGTTTCTTTCTTAAGTTGCTCAAACTATTCTCCATCTTCCACCAACACCTAGCTTATGGTAAACCTATGTGTCTTATATTTTTTTCTTCATTGGATAGGACAAGTGCCCAATGGGTAGCTAGGTGGGGCAGTGAATAGAGTGTAAAGGTCTAGAGTTAGGAAAATCCGAGTTCAAATCCAATCTCAGACACTAACTAACTATAGGATTCTGGACAATCACTTAAACTTGTTTGCTTCAGTTTCCTGTTTTGCAAAATTATGTGGGGAAGGTTAGTTGCTTCCTTCATTCTCAAAGAGGATCAATCCGATACCCCCATATTAGAGTCAAATTACTGTATGTCTCTAACTGTAGCTGATTATACCAATACAAGTTTGGAGCACTCTGCCATAGGTTGGACACAGATAGTCCCTATGAACATTTGGGGTGGCAACTTCATGCATCTCAAATTTCTTCTGAGCTAATTCAATTCTGCTTTGTTCATAGAGCCCAGTACCTTCTCTGGCTAGGAAAAGAAATGGCAAAGCACTCCACTATCTTTGCCAAGAAAACACCAAATGGAGTCACAAAAAGTCAGACATGATTGAAATGACTGGATAATAAATATGCCTAAGGGATATGTAATTTCATCACACTCTACTTGAATGATCTGTGATTTCATCAGTGTAGAGACCTACTAGTATGGGAATTTCCCTCAATCAGTCATTCTGCCTCCACTGACACAGATTCCAACATGTCAATGATTTTATAGATAAGTCTGAGGGAACTGCCTAAACCATATAGAGGTTAAATGACCTACTGCATAGCAAATATTAGAGGAAGGAATTGAGCCCAGGACGTTTGGCTGTAAGTCCAGCTTAATTCACAATGCCATATTGCCGTGTTTTACACAGTAGTGCCCAACAAATATTTATTGAATCTGTAACTTGAAAGGTTTTTCTACCTAGGATAAGTTTAAATTCCATCTAAGATCAGGCTAATGAGGGAGTAAAGGGATAACAAAATGGTAATTAGAGAAACTGGAACTAATTAGATTTCTCTTAATTGTTGAGTTTAGTGGGACTCAGAGAAAGCTCCTATGTATTCCGTTTTTTTTCTCTGATTTTCTTCAACTGTTTTTTTTCAGTTGTGTCTGTAACTATTGAATGACTTATAAATCTGCATTGTACTCACTTCACTAGAGTTCTGAGCTCAAAAAATAACTCTGTTATATATAAATTTAAGGTTTTGTAACTTTTGCTTAGTACTTGATGGTAATTGAATAAAAGTTTATTTTTACTATTTTTCTTGAGTTTTGTACAGAAGTCATTATTATGTGGGAGCATGCTAGTCTCTATACTATGCATCTACTTAATGTCAGTGTATTTGGATTAGAGTTTTGATTCAAAACAATAATGAAAGATAATGGTTATGTAAAAACCCTCAAAAATGTGTTGCCGATCAACAAGCCAAAAAGCAGATTAAAAATAAAAGCCAAGAAATGGATGAAAAAAGATACTAATCCAAGTTTTCCAATTTGAAAGCCTTCCCTTCAGCAGACGTGCCAACTTAAAAAGCAAACTTGGTGCTCTGCACGATCTGCTGGAGCTCTCTGCATTCATGTCACTGATACAGAGACCCTGCCTTCACACGCAGTATGCTGTGAGAGTAGAGGGGTCCAGGCATTTTGCTCAGGAAAGAGAGTCAAGAGGTCAAGGATGCAAAAGAGGTCAGCTTGCAAAAAACATAGATGGCTCTATGGATGGAGTCTGCCATAAAGTTTCAAACACTTTTGGAAAATTGGGATGATCGTCTGCCAAAGTACAACAACGTCAGGAGAGGATGCAGATGCTTGGAAAGAAGCTGAAAATGAGAGAGTCAAGACAGCTCTCAAAACTGGCATCAGTATGAGTCTACTACTGTACAACACTGTCTGAAAGAGATTGTGTGTAATTTCAGGTTGAATCTAGTTCCCTCAAGTCTAGCCAGATTTACCTAGGTCTTTTTTTTTTCCTTTTTCTTTTCTTTCCTTGCCTGTTAGAAAAAGGGGGCAATTTAACTTGAAAACAAAAAAAAAAAAATGTCCTGGCTGGATTTACAGAATGATCCTAATTATAACTAATGTAAATCTCAATGAAATCAGGGAAAGACAGAGAGGTTTATGAATGACAGATTGGTAATGATTAGAATTAAGAAAAGTTGAAGAAAATATACATAGGCTAGTAAATAGTAAATCCTGAGAGTGCTTTGTGTGATGGTGAATGAAAAATACAGGTCATATTAAATAAAAGAACATGGGAAAGAGAAATGGGACAGAATCCAAATATATATTTACAGTCTTTACTTCCAGTTACCAATTTTTTAAATGAAATGCCACGTGTTTAAGGCAGTAATAAAATAGAGGAGAACGCAGAAGATAACTTTTCCTTAGTCCTATATTCTAGGTTGCTTAAAATAACTGATTTCCTGCTTCAGGAATTGAGTTTTATTTTTCTAAAACAAAACTAAAAAAGAGAAAATAGTCTAAATTTTCCTTTCACAATCTTGAAGAAGTCAGACTTCAATCAACTAGTAAAGCTGATCAATACCACTGCTAGTCACTCTTTTCTTTCCTATGTGGGATTCCTTATATTGAAATAAAAAGACCGAGAAAAGCCTAACTGATAATTAGGTAGGATGACATTGATTTATACATCTATACTATGTTGCCTTTTAACTGACTCTAAGCCCTCTGTTAACCACAACAAAAAGAAATTGACAAAGTATCTTAGATACTCAAAACATCCCTTCTCCATCCTTCTTTATTAGTACCATCATGGTCAGACAATCCTAAGAGCATACACACTTAATGATTTCTGAACCTCTAATTCATCTGACATAATTACTGGATTTAATTAACTCCAGAGAAATGTTTCAAAGTGGCTTTGTAAATTTTTTTAAAAAAAACATGAAAACAGGAAGAAGATGTAATCAAAAAAAAAAAAAAAGATTGAATAGGATAATTTTCCTAAAGTGTATTTCCTTTTTATAACAAATATTTACTGTCCAATGTTTTTTTTTACTTTTATATTTGGGCTTTTTTTTTGGGGGGGGAATGCTTTATTGAATTAAAAATACCACATTACCATTGGCTAAAAGAAGAGACAGCTATATTTGCCAATAACTTCTGGAAGTGATACCAACTACATATGCCAAATTTTTTTGGTTCATATTTTTTAGACAGCTTAGAGACTTACAATACAAGCATTCTGCAGATGAGATGAGAGAGATACAATGGGGGAAGCTAAAGTGCTATAAAAATTAAAGCTGGTGTTGATTTTCTTACATAGTACAGTTAGTGGCATGAAAATATTTAACCTAGCATCAAGCTGTCTCATTTCTATTCTCAAAGATCACAGAAAAACTTTCCAAAACTGTTTTCCAAATACTTAAATGAAGAAATAGCTTTTATTTTGTTTTGGACTTTGAAAAGTTCACTAATCTCTTAAGCTAAAAGAATGCCCACAAATCTAAGACCAGCTCAGAAAGATTTCTGTATATTATAGACTAGCATCAGAAACACTCATAGCAAGTTGTCATTTCCTACTGTGGGTGGCAGATACAGAAATGCCATTTCCTTATCCTACCTAATAAAAGATGTGAGAATGGTGTAGTGGAAAGAGCATTGACTGGATTTGAAATAGGAGGACTTAGATCTGAACTCTGGCTCTGCTGTTTATTATCTATGTGAGTTGCAAGTCATTGGGGGGCAAATACCTTTATTTCTTGAGCTTCAGGTGTCTTCTTTTTAAATTGGACAAGATCATCTCAAAGACCTATACCAGCCCTAAAATCTAAGGTCCAATTTGGAGGTCCATGGAAGAATACTAATCATCAGAAACTGTATTTCATCTAGAGTTATCTTAAGGCTTTAATCTCCTTTCCTCACTCTAAAAAATGAATAAAATAACAATATTACCTCTACTGTTGTCATGGTGGTCTATAGTTGCACTAATGGATCCTGAAAATACAATCTACCCAGATTCTTTTCTCTTTGTTTTCATGTTCTCTATTAACAGGTTTCCAAATCCAAAATAAATAAAACAGAAAATGTTAAACTTATAGTAGATTCCCAGCATCAGCATGTGTTGAACAGTTTTATTCCTTTGGCAGTTTTGAAACCCTATTACAATTTAGTATTATTTTCTTTTTTATAATAGGTTTAAAGTTCCAGAAATTTTTAAGGAAAAAAAGAAAAAAATTCACCAGAAAGCAATTTCTTCAATAATATTTAAGTTATATTCCAAAGTAGACTCAATTGACTATAATGTAGGGTCAGAAATCTGGTTTCCCACAAAACCAAAAGTTGAGATCTATCAATTGAAGACTTCATCAAAACAGTCTTTGATTTAGCCTAAATATCTGAGTAACTTTGAAGTAGATTAGAATGGCTGTATTAGAATGAGTTTTGTTAAAGGCACTACATAGTTCTAAGATTCTTAACATTTGAGGATTATGACACTCCACTTCTTTCTTCCCTTTAACAAAAGTTCTATACAATACCTACATACACAATATTTTATTAAATAATTGAATTAAAATATTTTTGATAATTTTGTTGAGAATTCATATTTGCTATGAAATGATTTTATAACTAGGAATCTATTGTAGAGAACTAGTACATAAAATCAAGACAAATTTGCCTTGTTTAAGATACATGACATAACACATTGAATGTATTATTTCCATATAACACTTGCTCTTTATATTTTTTATTATTATATTAAACATTTCAAAAAATTGAATTGAATACTGAGAGTACCAAAATATCCGGGTTCACAGCCAATTAATCACAAGTTCATCTATTCTTACTTTTCAAGAGTCCTTATCGAATTTACATGAAATCTATTGATAGTACTTAGTATACAGGGTACAATTGGTTCAAACCAATGGAATTTGGATTTATTCTGGAACCTCTTAGGATGCCCTTGGGGAATATGTGTTTGGTGGTACTGAAAAAATCACACATTTTCTCTAGTGTTCAAGGGAATTTAACATGTTGGCATGATAATATTGAATACATATGAGTCACTTGTTTTCAGGACCACTTTAATGAAAATCATGGTATTTCAGATCTATAACTCTTCAGGAGTTTTGCTTGCCTGAGTTTTACACATGACAGTATTAAAAAGTACTCACTTAAATAGGGTCTAAAGTTTACTTATTCTAGTGGTGATAAGTACAAACAAATAATAAAGGTTAACCAAAATCCAGAAGTGTAAAGAAATGAACACAAATAGTGTCAATGAAATAGTATAATTTGGGAAATGAAACACTAAATATTTGTGTTTCATGTAAGTTAGTTTATTCTTGTAGAAAGTAACTCTTCCCTAATTCAGAAATAATCAAAATATGGTTTACCTTTTTCCCCCTTAAAATTAGTGGGACTATTTTGAGGTCATTAATATGAAATTTTTCCTCTCCTTTTTCTTCCTTCTTCCCTTGCCCTCTTAGACAGTAACTCTTTTGAAATTTCTTAATGGAAAGATAACTGGCCTTATAATGAAGCAATATAACCATTGTTCTTATCTTTACCACTGAACCACTGACAAGTTGTTATAACATCAAATGTAAGTCATTTAACTCAGTCTTGCAAATAAGGACTCCCTCACTCCTCTGAGCAAGTAATAATTCATGCTGGGCCTGGAGAAGAAAATGCTGATTTCATTCATTTTATTACCTGTGAAACTCTCAAGGAAAGCGTAAGTAGGAAAAAATGTTTTGTTTTTCCTGGTGACCTACATGAATAAATGTTCCTCCCTTTGACTTCCATAGCAACTTACAAAATGGAAGAATCTTTCTCAATATACACACAGTATTTTGAGCTCCTTGGAAGAAAGGTGCTAAATAGATTGAAATGATTTTCTATTGACCTCTACTACTAATAGAAGAGAGAAATATATCATCTAACCTTTTCCTCTTCTCACCTCTCTGTCCTATTCCATTCAAGATGAGTATGCTTCTCCATCTGTCCAATCTATGTTAAACCAACCAGATTCTTGAGGAGAGAATCATTGCAGTTACATTGTGAGTAGCTTCCTTCATTCAGCTCCTATCTCTTGCCTTAGGCCATGAACCATTTGGGAGACTCATTCTACTAGCTTAATATGCATAGATATATCTCATCTAGGCAAATTTGGGAAGTAGGCAAAATTTCTTTTCAATGATGTTCCTTTTTTATCTTCTTTCCTACAATTAGCTGCTTTAGGCCCTTATAGTAACCCACATAGTGATACCTGGATTGGGCTTGGAAGGAAGGGAGGAATATCAATAGAGATGAGAGAGAGTAGAATCTTTTTCTATGATAAAGAAAAGCATGAGACAAAGAACTGAGATGAGAGAAAAAAAAAAAAAAAACATTTAAAGTCCAGTTTACCTAAACAAAGTTTGTAAAAAGGAATAGTATGAAATAAAGCTGAAAAGGTAGATTAGAATAAAATTTTAGGGACCTTATACTTATAGACATTTTTGCTTTATTTGGTAGGGAATGAAGAGACACTTAAAAGTCCTTGTAATTTGGCAAATCTATTTGATTTTGATCATTTTTTAAAATCCACCTTGGAAACCTTTCAGCTCACTCAGAACTTATTCTTTGCTTAAATCTCAAATTTACTTCCTGGGGTTTTTGTTAGATATTTATAAAAACTCAGGTAGTAGTGATAGGATCAAAGTGGTTCCTTAGGAAGCATAATTGGCCAGTAGTTTGAGGGAAAAGACTAGAATCAGGAAAAACAGTAAAGATATTGGTTTAGGTAAGGTGAAATTTGATCCTGAACTAAGGCAGTTAGAATAGGAGTAGAAGAGAGAATAAATGGAAGATATATATGGGGATAGCAGCATTGGAAGAACAGGATAGGGAGGAAAGAGAAAATATTCAAAAGATATTCTGAGGTTTCATTAGCCAGATAACTGGAAATAGTCATGGGATCATACATTTAAAGCTCTAAGAACATATTAGTTCTTAATATGTAATATTATCATTTAATGTTAATATTTTATTATTATAATATATGTCATATATTATAATTCTAATAATTAAATAATAAAAAGTAAGAACATAAAGGGTCATGGAGATGGCACAAATAGAAACAGGTGAGTTAAAGGAAAGGTCAAGTTTTGTGGCAAAGCTGACAAATTCAGTTTTGGACACACTGAATTTGGGATATGGATATACCACTTAAGCATGCAACAGATGGGAATACTAAATCTGACTTCAAAGAAAAGGTTATGAGTAGAATTGGAGAGACAGGAATCATCTGCTAAGAAGTAAACAAGGAAGTCATGGGAATGTATCAGATTTTCAAAGGAAGATAAATGAGGGACAAAAGAGAAGACAAAGAAGGCACTACCTATGTTTAAAGGTAAGAAGATGTAGAACCAACAAATATGAGACAAAAAGAAGAATTAAAGGCTAGAAGGAAAATTGTGCATATCATATTAGTTATGTTTCATAGGTATAACAGGTATCTTGTCATAGCAGACAAGAGAAAGAGTCATGAGAAGGAAGAATTGCCAATAAGAATAATTTATTTTTTTTAAAACTACTTTAAGATTTATAGACTTTCTCTCACAAAAGATCTATGAAGCAGTTAGGGAAGAAGGGAGGAAATAAGCATTTATTAAGTGCCTACAATGTATAAGCATTCTACAAATGTTATCTCATTTGACCTTACAATAACTCTGTGAGGTAGTTGCTATAATCCCCATTTCACAATTGAGGAAACTGAGGCAGTCAGAAGTTAAGTAAGTTCCCCAAGCTTAATCAATCAATAAGCAATTATTAAATGCCTACTATGTATTAGGCACTTAGTCTTCTGATCAGCAAAGTAGTAAGCCACACAGCTGAACTCAGAGCTTCATGACTCCAGGGGCAGCACTCTATCTACAGAGCCACCTAACTACCTGCAGAGTTTTTTTGTACTCTAGTACAAGTATTATTACTTCAGTTTTTAAGATGAAAAAACTGACTTCAAAAAGGCAAGTGATTTTAGAAGTGGAAGAAAAAAGACTGAAACTTTGGTATGGACTCTAAATTGAATATCTTTCTCCACTATATTGTACTGCCTGAACTTTAAATGCTGTAGAAAACTCAAGGAAGATGAAAACTTTATTTAAAAAGTCATTCAATTTAATAATAAGAAACATTGGCAAATGAGATTTGATGAACACTTGTCAGAGTGCTTTGAAAAATCATAAAACAAGTTTTGGCAAGATGACTAAGGGGTTATATCCCTTTCATCACTTCAGAATGGCAAGAAACGGGCCAAAAAGTTCAAGAACAAACAATAACAAACAAAAACAAGAACAAAAAAGGAAAAGAAATCCTCAAAAATTTTTTTAGAAAAATAAGTAGCAGAGAGATTGAACAAATTAGTAAAGACAAAAAAACTAACTTTTTGATAACAATAAAGAAATATTAAGAGTCAAAAGAAAATACAGAGCAATGTAAAATTACTACAAATAATTATAAGAAAGTGAGTAATGACAGACAGAACTGCTTCAGGAAAGTGGTAGGAAAGAAATGTCATATTACACTAAGCTGAAGAGTGAATGGGTGATGTTAATGAAATAAAGGTAAAAAGTTTCAGAATTTAGCAGTACAAAAGGAAGGGAAAGAGAAGGATAGCTTATAATAATAGCTGGGTTAAAATTTTTTTTTGTTTTCTGACCATTCTGACCAAGGAAATTATAGTAGAAAGAAAAATTAGAAAAAATATAGATAAAAAGGAAGAAAATGAGAATGACATTCAGGGTATATACTACTGGGTTTATATTCCAAAGAGATCTTAAAGAAGGGAAAGGGACCTATATGTGCAAGAATGTTTGTGGCAGCCCTCTTTGTAGTGGCCAGAAACTGGAAACTGAGGGGATGCCCATCAATTGGAGAATGGCTGAGTAAATTGTGGTATATGAATGTTATGGAATATTATTGTTCTGTAAGAAATGACCGGCAGGATGAATACAGAGAGGCCTGGAGAGACTTACATAAACTAATGCTTTGTGAAATGAGCAGAACCAGGGAATCATTATACACTTCAACAACAATGATCAATTCTGATGAACGAGACTCTCTTCAACAATGAGATGAACCAAATCAGCTCCAATTGTTCATTAATGAAGAGAACCAGCTACACCTAGCAAAAGAACTATGGGAAATGAGTGTGGACCACAACATAGCATTTCTACTCCTTCTGTTCTTGTCTGCTTGCATTTTTGTTTTCCTTCTCAGGGTATTTTTACCTTATTTCTAAATTCGATCTTTCTTTGCAACAAGATAACTGTATAAATATGTATACATATATTGCATTTAACATTAAAAAAGACAAGGCAGTGAGAAATTTATAAGGGTGGAATAGCTCTTTAATTAAAAAAAAAAAAGAGTATGCTAATAGAGAACTGGATGTTCCAGTTGTGACCTGACCTTGTGATGGAAGACTTCTAGCCTAGTACTTGAAAAGTAATTGCTTAGGAAAGGAAGGAAAAAGCTACTCTCCTTCCCCCTAGCATTGACCATAAAATGATTTTTTGAACTTTGGGAGATTTTGGACTTTCCAAAAGAGTCACTGTGGATGATAGCATCTGCATTAGAAGCTGAGAAAGAACTAGATGTACTCTGAGGAAACAGTTTCAGGACTCCAAAAGGAACCCAGCAGAAAGCTCTACCAGGGGAAATTCAAAAGGGCTCCACAAGGTAGAGAAAAGGACTTTAATCAACCTAAAACTATGTTACCCCTTTGCTACATAGCTAAGTTTGGGCTCATTTTCCTATTTTCCCCTTTAGAGATACATATCAATTATTACTTTATATCACTTTCTAAAAGCTAATTATATCAGGCTGGCTAACTGATATCAATTTAATAATCAAAATGGGATTACACCTGTGGGGGTTTATAAGTGACAGCATTCAGGAAACTACCCACAATCACTTAAACTTACCCCCTAAGAACTCTGAGGAGGGAAGTATGATCTGGACTCTGGGGACCTACCTAACAATCTAAGTGTAATCTGAGAGAGCAATCCCTTGATAATATGCAATAATAAAATGTTAAATGTTAATATTAGTTTCTACATAGATCTTCATGGCCACATCCAAAAGAAATGAGAATTAGGAATTCTAGACACCCAGAAAGGCAAATGAGAAAATGGTTTTGGACAAAGAGCTCTTTTATTCTCTTCAAATTACATTATAATGTTGGTCACCTGTTCTGCCTCCACATAAAACCCATTCAGAGAAAAGGATATCTATTATGTGACTATATATCCTAGACAAAACAAAGATTATCATTTTCCAGCAATATAGGAGAGAAAGGATAATTTAGTAGACAAAGACAGCCTCAGAGACAGGAAGGCCTGGACTGAAGTTCTGTCACTGACACATAGCAGCTGTGGGCCTTTTGTATACATGCTTGCTAAATAAGCTGAAGAGAAATTTCTGAAATTCTTGGTGGAGGGAGATTCCTTTGCAGTCATTGCCTACACTAATGAAATTATAGGGCCTATTGGGGGAAAAAAAAAAAAAAGATGTGGAAAATGATTTTACAATAGCTCTCTATATCATTGAGAAGGGGATTTGGTTCAATATAGAATGAGAAGAAAAGGTAAAAGAAAGTCCAGGCAAATGGGTATACTCTGTGATCTTGAATTACAAGTCTCAAGTGCCATTCCTGCCTCTGACACATTTTCTTCTCTGACTTTGGAGATCACTTAATCCTTCTAAAACTCATTTCTTATTTATAAATGTAAATAATAATACTTGCTCTGTCTACTTCATTGGCAGTGTTTGGATAGTCAAATGGGTTAACTTTTAAAAGTACATGCAGTCGTTTTAAAGCTATAAAACATAAAAGTGGCAGGTTTTTGTTTTTTTTTTTTTACAACAAAAAAAGCAAAAAAGGATGAGGGTTGCATTTTGAGCTTCATTAGTAGACTGGAGAATTCCTATTTGATTAACAATCAATAATCCACTCAGGTCCCAAGTTTATCTTGTATATTTCGTATTCTGAATAGCCATCAGAATGTCAAATGACCCTTTTAGGTCTGCTCTTTAATTAGCTTATAATAATATGCTACTTTGCCAAATTATCCCATGCTGTGAAGAATCTATTAGGCTTTTTGCTAAGAGATTGAATAACTATAACTTAGAAGTATTTAATAACATATCTCATTTTATGAAAGGAATAAGATGCAGAAACCTCATTTGAGAGCTAAAGAAGACAGCTTAAATATTAGTTTTCCCAGTCACCTATCTAATCATGTTAAGTTCCTTGAGAGCAGGAACTGTTTTTTGCCTCTTTCTGTATCCTCAGTGCTTAGTATAGCGCCCGGCACATAGTAGGCACTTAGTAAATGTTTCTTGATTGATTTTTGATTAAATTTTAGCATTAAATTTAGGCATTGCTTTTAGAGAGCAATAAATTTGCAGTGCCTTTCCCCACCTCTTGCAATGTAGTGGTGGCGCACTGACTGTGCACATATGCTTGAATATTATATGATTTGTGAGCTAAAATAGAACCAGTTGTCCTATGAATTTGTTGTTTTATTCCTTTATGAGCTTTTCATTCAGGTTGTGTCTCTAGGGTAGCACTTACCTCCATGTTCTTACAGAATGTTGCATTGGTTCCAAAGAGGAGTCTGGGCACTGTTCCTCAGCACTATAGTGCATGCCAGGGAGTTTGTGAGGAAGTCGTACAGCATACTGACTTCTGGGATCTGTTACCAGCAAACACATACTGACTTTTGACCTAGAATATTAAAGAATGAACCCAAAGATAGATATGTTCGTAAAAAATAAATTATATGTATTTTGTAAAAATATATATGACTATATTGTATAGGTATATATTTTTATGGTCTCTTTTTCTCATTATTTGCTTTTGAGAAAAAATGCATTTCCAAATCATTTCTCCCAAAGGGATCCAGGCACAGGGATACATTCTTTTCACTAATCTGGCTCATTTAGTTCTATTTCTTTCCTGTAAAAAAGTCATCTTCCCCTTGAAATCCATGGAATCTTAATGACTAGGAAGAGGATCTAAGGATCTGGCAAATAAGATTGACATTCTCTCTCTTTCTCTCTCTCTCTCTCTCTTTCTCTCTCTCTCTCTCTCTCTCTCTCTCTCTCTCTCTCTCTCTCTCTCTCTCTCTCTCTCTCTCTCTCTCTCCCCCCTTTTCTTTTTTTCTTAAATGCAGGAAAGATTTATTTTATAATCTTGCAAGAAGAGTGCCTAGGTGAGTAGACACACCTCTGAAATTCCAAAGACAGCATTTTATTTTCTCTCCAGAAGCACAAGTTCCTCCCCTGACTCCCCATTCATTTATTCATTCATTGGTTGTTACTGAAGCTACAGGATCACCATCCTTATTACATAGCAGTCCTACCTCCCAAGGATTTTACATTCTTAAAAAGGGAAGATAACACTGAAGGAATAAAGGCAAAGATCAAAAGATTCTTTTCAAATAACAGGCCACCAGTCCTTATTACAAGTCAGTCCCTAACCCCAAGGAGCTTACATTCTTTTGGGAGAAGATAAACTCCATCCTTTATTATTCCTTGATGTCCTTGTGGGTTTCAGTTTTCTAATTTAAGTTTCTTTTCCCCAATTTAATTTTCATAACTGAGGAAAACAAATGCCCATCCATGTTGCACAATTCTCCTCTATCTCTTTTTAAATAATTTGGTTTCCAAATTCTTCTCTAACTCCTCAAATTTGGCTTTTTTTTTAACAGCCTACTTCATAAAAATCTATTAAACTCTACACAGATTTTACGTGGATGAACAATTAATTCTTGTATTCTCCCCTAATTCTTCTGATAGAGCAGTACTATGAGTGAAACTACTTCCAACTATAACACAGGTTATTCTTTTCCTGCCAATAATCTTTTTAGAGTCATTCTATTTCCCCATGCCATTCTGCTAATGGCATCTAACTATTGTGCTATTCCTTTCATTGCTTCTTTGGTGTTTCTTATCCAATAATATTTACACACCAGAGTAGGAATGACCTAAATCCTGATTCAGTCTTAGTTGACTTCCTTTTCACTGGTAGCTAGATATCTTTTTTTTTTTTTTTAATAAATTATGTAAGAGGAGACATATATTTTGCCACTGAAATTTGTTTTGCTGAACATGTGTAATTGTTATAAGAAATTTGTTTTCCTTTTCTCTTTCAATGTGATAGAGATAGTGTTGTATGGAAAAAAATTAGGTACGGTACAGAAGTATGCTGGAGCCAGCTCTTATTGGTTCCCAAGACCTAACTGTTAAATTTTCAGCATGATTATTACTCTTTGGAAATCAACAAGCACTACTAATATTAGCCTGATTTATTGTACTATGAATTACCTATATGTTAGTGTTGGAGAAAAAGTCGATAAGTAGATTAAACTTAAAAGTGTCTTATGCACACAGTTTTTTTTTTTAAACCAAAGAATTCCTTGTTAAATATTTACCCACATACCCCTGAGAATTGTGGTGCTATGGACATGGAAAGTTGCATGCACTTTCAGTTGAGATTACTTTCAGATGAGATTAAGTATTAATTGACTGTTTTCCTTTGTTGCAAGAAAATTCTAATGAAGTGGGGCTAATATGTTAGCCCATTACAAAATTAATCTGTTGATTTTTGTAATGTAAAAACAAAACATATTAACAAAACTTTTCCCAAAAGCATGTGGAATATTTGTCTATTTCCAACAAGGAATTCAAAACAAAGTTTTAGTGCATGAAATAGGACTTTATAAAAAGAAATCACCATAACCACTTGAGGCTGAAAACCTTCTTAAAATCTGATTCCTAAAACCAAAGAGAAACCAGGGATACTTTAAGGGGAAAAAAAGTGTAGGCATGCAAATATGCTCATATACTCTCTCTCTCTCTCTCTCTCTCTCTCTCTCTCTCTCTCTCTCTCTCTCTCTCTCTCTCTCTCTCTGTCTCTCTCTCTCTCTCTGTCTCTCTCTCTCTCTCTCTCTCTCTGTCTCTCTCTCTCTCTTTCTCTCTGTCTCTGCCTCTGTCTGTCTGTCTGTCTCTCTCTCTCTGTCTCTGTCTCTCTCTGTCTCTCTCTGTCTCTCTGTCTCTCTCTCTCTCTGTCTCTCTCTCTCTCTCTCTCTGTCTCGCTCTGAAAGTATCCTTATATTGCTACGTCTAATGTCATAAAATATTACAAATTAACCAAAGATGCAAGTGACAGTCTCATATCATTTTACCATCATCTAGCCTTACATGGAATTTTAAAAATGACTTTGAAATACCTTATGGTTCTTTTTAACAGTCTACCTAATAGCTGCACATAAGTAAAATATATCACATTGAGAATAACATCATTGATCATATACTTTTACCATCTTTTTAATGTTTGTTATAACTAGAAATGAGAACTTTACACACTGACAGAGGAAATATCAAGATTGATAAGAATAGTGATAACAACCATAAGACTGGGGTCTTAAACTACTAAATTTGTTATGTGTTTATTAGGTTCTTGCAACATTTCTTTGCTTGACTCTCTGTGTTTATGGGAAAAAAAGGCATTTTAACTACATCCCAGATTGTATGAATAAAGTCCAATTTTGAACCTACTGAGTCATTCAAAGAAGGTGCTTCCATAGCACATGCTATTATCTATCTAATTAAGTAAGGCTAAAACAGAAATCACTAAATTTCTGGAACAAGCTCCAGAATGAAAGTTTGTGGGAACCAGGATGCCAACATGGATATATGCATTACATCATAAAAAGGTTGTCATGGTTTTTTCTATGGCAAATTCTTCAAAGGAAAAGCAAGAATGAAAATAGAGTCTTGTCTCCTTTCTGAATAGAGGATCAGAATAATCTTCATATCTCCACTTAAAGGAGGTAGTTAAGAGCACCATAATTTACAACCACAATTCCTTTGAAATGAATACTAAGTGCAGCAATGAAATCTTTAGGCTAGAAATGAGGGTATCTTTTGTTTATTGACATCACAAACTTACTTAACTACTAATTTTGGATTTGCATGTTTTTTAAAAAACACTTAGGATAAGAGTTTTTCAAAACTGTATCATTAGGCTGACTTTTCAGTCAGTGGGTGTTTTGATGTTCACAAGCTAGGCACTAAGAGTATATGTACATTTGAGAAAATAGGATGTCTAGTTGTCTGCAAAAATATTTTCCTTTGTCACAGATATGAAAATATGAAACAGCTTTTCAGAGTGAAATATATTTCAGCTTTTCATGAAATCAATTCTCACATTCTTTCCTTCTCCCTACTATCTGGCTAAAATTATCTTTGGGGTACAACTTCTTTGTTTTTAGAAGCATTTTATATCTTCAGTGCTATTTATGAAGGGACTCATCAAGGCTTACTTGAGGAAATTTTCAAGATCGTCTCGGCTGCAGGAAGACCATGAGAGGTCACTGGGGTTCCTGCCTTTGACCCATTCTCCAGACATTATATGAGATCTCCCCGCACAGGACAAATGGTCATCATCATGGCTCATTCCCATGCTATTAAAAGAGAAAGAAAAGGAGAAATATTTCAAATTCAGATGGCACTTAATAATAATTTATAAAATTAGTCTTTTTTTAAAAAAAGATGTTATATTATACAGAGTTATGATATGTCAAATCAGCTTAAGACCCAACTAAAAAAATGCTGACCATAATTTTATAGAAGAATCAACATTTATCATAACCTTATTCACAGAATGATTAAAGATGATTGCTTGTGATATAATTTTGCATGTCACAGACTCCAGGGTTCTGAGGGCTATTAGGATAAAGCATTATTAATGTTTATGTAATCCCTATCTCAAAGTATATCAGTCTGGAACTTTATTCATGGAGATACTATCTTGAGTAAGGTGAGAGCGTGAAATTGGGAAAAAAAATGAAAATTTCAGTTTTCAGCTAGTCTCCTTTTGGAGACTCATCAGTAGCATTCTTTAAAATGTGAAGAAATAGATATATCCTATCCTGAGCAAATTATTTAAGTCATTCACATACACATTTCTCATATCTGCTCCCTTCCTCCTGTTTTGTTTACTCAAAGTAGCAAGCAATTATTGTTTGAGATTGATCGATGTATATAGCCAAACCTGAAAAATTGAGGTCAATATCTCAATAGTTCCTACCCTCCAAGTCAATGTTTATACATACCCTGAAAATCTTCTTTATTTCTTATATTTCTATTTGTTCTTTAATAATTTTTGAAGGAATTGGATGATATTAATAAAATTTGTTGAAGTAATTGAGATAGTTTAAATTTAGTCTGGGATTTGGTATATCATTTTTAAATGAAGTGATGTTAGTTTTCAAATGGGAATATAAATTTTAATAAATTTTACTGAAATGTAGTCAGTATGTAGTTCTAGAGATGAAAAGTCTCAATAATGAAGCAGTCCTCAACCTCAAAATAAATAATGTGTCATTTTTAGAATTTGCACAAGGCAATCATATTGTTACCACTTTGGTTGATAGTCCATTTACATGAAAATATACTTGTAGATATTATTGTCCTAAATGAGGTTTACAGTTCATACATTCACTAATTTATTCATCCTTGAATAAATAATTTAGCTTTCTACTTTTACTTGGATGGACCAATCTTCAATGCCTTCTTGAGATCCAGAAACATAACATTTTAAAATGGAAAGAAGAAAAACCTTTGTCAAAAGAGAAGGTGAGGTGAAGATAGGGGAGAGAGACTACTGAGGTTTTGATTAAAAAAAAAAATTTCTTCTGGCTCTCTAAACAATTCTCAACTTAGCTTCAAAAAAAAATCTCTTCTAAACTTTGTATACTAGCAACTCTACCTGAAAAACAAAGTGAATAAAGTAGTTGATTTAGGGCATATAAAGAATGTTATCTCATTTTATTATTTTCTTCTCTGAGTTATAGGAAATTCCAGCTCCTCTCTACTTCAGAAGGAGCTTGCAAGAGGAGTCAACACATGGTCAGGTAGGTGGAAAAGGTTGGTTTTGGGGTTAGAAGCCATAAGGCACTGGAAGAATGTGGTTTATACACATGCACACATATACCGAGAGGAACATTATAACTATCAACATTTTTTCCTTTGGTGGTCAAATTTCTCATAAAATGAGGGTAGACTTCAGTGACTGCAATGCTTCTTAATGTGGTCATCTAGTATTGCCAGAGTATTCAAACCAAATACCTAAAATTAATGAATGACTCAAGGAAGTAAACTGACATTTATAAGGGCATAATTGTATATGCACTACTCTATGACCACATACCTCTGACAAGAGATTTAAGACTAAAAATGTTATGTTAGATGATAGTTTTCTATCTTCTCTCAGAAGTTTTCTGAGAAGATTTCTCTTAGAAATCACCAGATTTAGTGAAGTGAATGAGATTCTTAGATTTCTGAAGTTTGCCTCTAACATATATCATGCTCTATCTGGATTAAAATGTTTAAACTTTAAATGACTCATAAATTTGCAGTTGTGTTAAACTTGCATTAGGCTAAGAATCTTGATATTTGAGTTTTGTATAAGTTATTATTTATTCTATTTTTAATTTAAATTAAAGATTACATGATTGAAAATTCCATATTATTTTAGATTGATCTCCTGGGTTATATATTATTTCTGGAAAGATAATATTTAATAAAAACTTTTGAAGTTAAATGGGCCAAGTCATTTTCATCTGAAATTACTATGGGCTTAAAATACTCTTCTATGCCCTGCATACAAAATTATCCAGATTTGCCAAACACAATAAAAACTTAAGTCTCATTTGATTTTATCTTCAAACACAATGACATGTGGCTTGTATAAATGATGTCAACAATTCTGACCCACGGATTTGATTTAGTAGGATTCAGGGAACATACCAGTAGTGATAATAATAACAGCAAAAATTATTATTTACATAGCAATGTTAGCTTTGTAAAGTACTTAAAAACCAGGGCGGTAGATATTATTATTATTATTATTATCTACATTTTATAGATGAAGAAACTGAAGCAGATAGAGATTGTGTCTGAACCAGGATCATAGAGTAGAAAATGTCTTTTTCTGCATTTGAACTCAGGCCTTTCTGACTTGACATCTAGTATTCCTTTTGCTATATCTCTGAGCTGTCTATCCATTCTCCACCTCATTTCTTAATTCTAACAAGGGATGAACAAATCTTTATAAAATAACAGGACCACCAATCCCCTGCCTCTCAAGGTCCAGAGAAGTATATAACTTGTCCTAAGTCACATAGTCAGCAATTAGCAGAATCAGTATTTGAGCATTGGTCTTCTCCCTCCAAATTTAGTACTCAATTAACTACATGATGTTGCCTTTCAAGTGTAAATATTTTCTGATCACTTTAAGCCATAACTTATATATATATGTATATGTATATATGTGTGTGTATATGTATATATATACATACATATATATATATATATATATTAAAAGAACAGACACCAAAAAAATCTGAATGTCTTAGAAAGTTATGTGACCTATAATTTTGTGAATGGAGTGTAAAAACATACTTAAACATGCAATCCAGGGCATGAAATACCTACTGTAACTTCTTAAAAATAGAGAATTCTCCCCCCCCCCCCAACAAACTCCTGGAGGGCAGGAATCATGTTTTTTGTTTGTTTGTATTGCTTTGTTTTGTTTGTTTGTTTGTTTGGTTTTTTGGGGGGGTTTTTTGGTTTGTTTTTTGCTTCTTTTTTCTCTGTTCTTGGAACAAAGTAAATATTTAACCAATACTTGTTGATTGAGGTCTGCCCACTATGACAGTATCTGTAAGGTTCCTTATCTCTTCAAAGAAAGCAATTGCATCATTTTCAAGTCTCCTCTTACAAATAGGCAGAGGCTCAGGGCAGGTGAATTGCTGCAAGTTGATCTTTCCCTGCCCCTAGTGAATAAAAATAAAGATTCCATATAACTTGTTTATGGTGGTGTGAAGAATGGTCTTAGAAGAGAAAGAAACAAATTTGAGAGGATTAATATTCATATAACATCTGAACAGAAATTTATCTTGGCACTTGTCTCTTACTAAAAATGACTGAAACAAATTAGATAGTATTATATTATAGTAATAAAGCACAGATAAACAAATAAGTTTGCCTTCTTATAAGAAAGGTCTTATGAAATACCACAAACATCTTTTGAAAAACTTCCCAACCAATATCTTAGATTAAATGCCTAAATATAAAAATTAGTCATTGGACTGAGCACAGCTTGAGGTTCAATAAAACCATTTTGGGTATTAATTCACAACAGTAAGGGCATTCAATACACTTCTAGGTCTTATAAGAGATATTGTAGACTATAAGACCAAATTCTTGCACTCATAGAGTTTACCATCTAGATGGCGAAATGATTTATGATCAAGATATTAATAAAGAACAATAAAAGATCTTATATAATTGTGCACACATCTTTAACCAAAGAAAATCTCAACAGGTTATTTTATTTTCAGTGAAATTAATGACACAAATTTAATTACTTGTCTGGTTAATACCCAAGGCATTTTTTAACCTTTAAATGCATTGACTATGGTATGTATAATTTATCAGAGGAAAGAAATTAGTCAAAAAAAACTTTGCAAACAAAACAAAGCAAAAAACTAACACAATGAAGGGACATTAATCTAAGTAAGCATTTACAGTAAATGATCACTTGAAGCCTGAATAGATATAATCTTTCTTAGAAAGCTTTTCTGGGGGAAAAACATTCTTATGCATGTAGTCTATCTGAAATACAAATTTCATTTCTTAGTTTGGGTTTTTCTATGTATTAGTAAATTGAACACAAAACTGAGCAATACTGTGTGTTGATCAAGTATGACTGACTTAGTTCTCAGCAACACAATGGTCTAAGACAAGAACAAAGAACTCACAAAGGGAAAAAAATGCTTTCCATAACTAGATAAAGAATTGATGAATTTTGCATGCAGATTGAAGCTTATTTCACTTATTTTATTCTTTCTTGCATTTTAATTTTAATTTCACAACTATGGTTAATGTGGACAAATGTTTTGCATGATAGCAAAACAGGTAAAAACTGTATCAAACTGCATACCATCTTTGGGAAAAAAAGAGGGGAGGGAAGAAGGAAAATTTGGAACTCAAAATCTTGTAAAAATGGATGCTAAAAATTGTTTTGATATGTAATTGGGAAAATTAAATACTATTTGAAAATAATATGGAATACCAAGTTTTAAGCCATGTCAAGAAAATTATTTTAAAGTATTTCCAACTTTGTAGTTAATAAGTTATTGAGGGGGAAGTTCTCCATACCATTACAATTTTTTAAATTGAATACAAACCATTTAAAATGTTAAAAGAACAGATTACTAAACAAAAAAAATACAGGTTTCTACTAAGAGTTAGCTGTGAAACAGTTATGTTTTTAAAAATTTATCATTTAAAAGAGAAATTAAATGCAAGACATGACCATGCAACTCTCAATAACTGAAATTCTTGCTGAGCCAGAGAAGTGATTCTTGTCTTTCTTTTTCATCCATCCCATCCAACACTCAATTCCTAGGTTTTAGATATACTTTTGGTACTTCTCACCCAAAAGTCACACTACTGTTCTCTAATTCATCTCTTCTCAATCATTTTTTTCCTCTTGAGAGTGTATTTTATACTTCCTGAACCACTTTTCATATATGTAGTGATTACTTCCTATCTCCACATCTTCTAACACTAGAATACTTTGGAGAATAATTAGCAGTTGTTGGCAGCCTTTAGTCCTCTATTCTATGCTAAAAGCTGAGTTTTCCTTGCCAGAATCCCCAAACTCTGCAACAAATAATTTAATTCATATTCTGTTTCCCCAGCAAACAGAACATATATTCAATAAATTGTCCATGAAACAGCAATAATAATATAATGAAAAAATGCCAAAATTGAATGGCTACCACTATGTTTTCAAAATCTGAATAAATCTAATGCCTTTCATAATAAAAACATTAACTTATGTAAAACAAAAAAGGAAGGTCTTTAAAAGATATTTTGTTTTGCTTTAAAGAAAATCAAGGTATCTCAAAGGAATCATGGCTACTTATGCTTGCTTTCAAAACTAATTTTATATCACTCTGTGATGAGAAAGAAACTAGATATTTTATAAAGTTATCTAGTCATCAAATAGCCAAGAAATCAACAACAGAGTGAGAACAAACTAATGTCTATGGTGAATAGCCACATGGAAAGAGAAGGGTTTGTTCAGCTGCATGGCAGATTGAGTCCCTTTATTTTATGTTTTTCATTTCAAAAGAATGAAGTCTCTTGCCACGAAAACTAGAGGACAATATGTACAGCTCACGAAAAGCAAAGGATTTTGGATCCTAGAGCCAGAAGAGTGGCAGAAGAACATTTTGGGAAAGCTTCCCTCACATGCTGTTTGGCCAACAAGCCTCAATTGAATACCTAATGGGCTACTTTACTTTCTTGACCATGATCATATCAATCTGTAGATCTGTTGCCATACCTCACCCATCACTTGTGACTCATATATTAACTTTCCATCACTGAAGAGAGGACATATGGTAACGTAAAAATAGCATGTGCCAGCCAATGTAGAGATATAACATGCTAACATCTTCTGAATAGCAGATTCGGGGTAATACATTCTGCTTTGGTTACAAACCCTTGAATAATCCCTTAGTTAAATCTTTAAAAAGAAAATGGTTCTTGGTACAGTAGAGAGGGAACTAGAAATGAAGTTCTTTGATAATTTACTAATAATAATCAGGGCAGTTGGTACATAAAAGCTGTAGGCAATTAGGTGGCATGGTGGATAGAGTACTGAACTTAATACTAAGGAAGACCAGATTTCAAATTCTGCTTCAGAAAAGTAGTAGATGTACTATTCTGGGCAATTCACTGCGTATCTCTCATCCCAGGCTTCCTCATTTGTACAGTGGGAATAACAATAGCACATCAAAGGGATAAGGCTTAAATGGGATTTATATGTATATATATATATATATATATATATATATATGTGTGTGTGTGTGTGTGTGTGTGTGTGTATTATATGCTAATATAATATATATATATATATACTTATATATTATACACATATTATATACATATATATGTGTATATATAGATAATATTTTTAAAACTTAAAGCATAACATATATTAGCAATATTTGTGATTATAATTATTTAAGTATTCACTAACTGTACAAGTATATTTTAAATGTGTCAGGCAGGGAGCAAAATATCACAGTGGATAGAGTCAGGCTAGACTAAGGAAAACTAAGTTCAAATCCAACCTCAGACCCTTAGTACCTATGTGACCTTGAGCAAGTCATTTAATCTTGCTTATTCAGTTTTCTCATTTGTAAAATAAGCATGAGAAAGAAATGGCAAATCACATCTGTATTTTTGCCAAGAAAATATCAGATGGCATCATGAAGATTCAGATACACCTGAAATGACTGAACAAAATCATGTATCAGGTACCATGTTAAATGCTAAGGATACAAAGAAAGGAAAAAAAATTGTCCCTGCTTGTTCAGAATCTAATGGGGAAGACAATATGGAAATAACCATTTACAGACAAGATAGATACATATGATAAATAGAAATAATGATAGAGAATAGTCACTAGTGTGAGTATAGCTCCTAAATGGAAATTTGAATGCACTATATGCTTTTGTTGATTAGTTTTATTGTAAGTCATTTCAATTATGTCCAATTTTCTTAGCAAAGATATAGGAGTGTTTGCCATTTCCTTTTTCAGCTCATTTTACAGATAAGGAAATTGAAGCAAACAGGGTTTAGTGACTTGCTTAGATCATGCAACTAGAAAGTATCCACAGATTGGATTTGAACACAAAATGAATGATCCTGACTTCAGACTTGGAGCTCTATTCATGCTCCATAAACCCAGAAGAAGATTGGAAAGCAAAGAATTAATCAACAAGAATTTCTCAAGTGTTTATGATGTATAAAGCATTGCATTGACTTCTGGGGATACAAAAAATACAAAAACAATCTCAGAGGAAGAGTGAGAAAGCAGAAAAGCTATTTTCTTACTCTGTACATTGAGATTTTGTGACATTATTTCATTTTTTCTCAATAATACTTTATTTTTCAAAATACATGTGAAAATAGTTTTCAAAATTCATTCTTAATTTTGTGTTCCAAATTTTTTCTCCCGTTCTCTCTTATCTCCCTTTCCCCCAAAACATCAAGCAATCTGATATAGGTTATATATGCATGATACTTTTAAACATATTTTCATATTTTTCATGTTGTACAACAAAAATCACAAGAAAGAAAAAAAAGCAAACAGCAAAAAGGTGAAAATACTATGCTTCAATCTACATTATCTCCATACTTTTTCTCTCTGGATATGGATGGCATTTTCTCTCCCAACTCTATAGGAAATATATGCCATTATTTCAGAAGATTCCCACACACACACATTTATTTACATATACATATACATATACAAGCATCTATTTGTCTATCTATATACCTCCCTACCTGTCGATCCATTCTATCTATTACAGAAACAAAGGGGAATGAAATTGGCTGTTTAATTTAAACTTTGTTATTCTAGAAGGGTATTAAAAATCCTACAACCAACTAATCAGTCTTTAGGAATCCAATATTGTTTTATATCTTAATTAAAAGAAAATGTTTATATACTATCTAATCACAGGCTTATAATCTACATAATATATAATCTAGTATTTATCAAATCAAATTTATCAAATCTGTACTTGGATCTTATTAACTATATGACCCTGGGGAAAAAAACTTAACCTTATATGCCTCAGTTTCCTCATCTGTAAAATAAACTGGAAAAGGAAATAGCAAACCATGTCATAATCTTTGCCTTTCTTTATTATCTGTTATCTTCTATAACTTGGTTCTCTAAAATTCAAATCTACAAAGAAATAAGTGAACCTGGATTCATGTCTGAATGCCACCTATGTATTGTTGTTTATTTCTTCTCTTTGAGCCTTGATTTTCTCCACTACAAAAGTAAGAAAACTAGATTAAATGGCTTATAAAGTCTCTTCCAATTCGAGATTCATCATCCTATGAAGAAGTTGCATTTAGTATTCTAATTAGAATGCTTCATATGAAAATTAAGAAGGGCAAAACTTTTTTTTCTTTTTAAATTATCTAAGACAGTAGAATCAAGTAAGAGAAGATTGTTTTTTTTTTTCTTGGTTTTTGTTTTGTTTTTTGCCTAGTTCACCCAGAACACCTTCTCTATAAGCAGGTAGAAATTGATTTCTGATCAGGAAAGTGAAGAATAAGTCATAGTGAATCATTTTAATATTCCATAGAAGTTTAGAGAGACAAAGTTTTACAGATACTGGGAACAGAGGCTAAGATAGGAATACAATCAGTGGCAGCAAAATGGAGTGTGCCAATGCCCAGGGATAGAAATAACTTCAAGATAGGGTAATAGGATAAGAAACACCAAGGAAGAAAGAAATTGCTTGGTTCTTTTAACTAGCACTGAATGCAACAAAGGGGTCATTTTGTAGTTCTGTCACCCATTGTCCAGTTCTGCCAGGTTGGAGAGGAATAGTCATGAGGGAGAATGGGTTTTAGCTGTTTATGAAGCAAGGGATAAGTTCCAGAAATGTTGCTGTATGGCTCTGAGCCCAGGACTAAAATGGTGAGTCAGTTCTAGTCTTTAGTCCAGAATATAAACTTGCCATGTAGTAATCAGGATAGGAGTCCCAGGCCAAAGGGGAGCAAGCAGTGCAGGAACTCTGAACCTGTGGAACATCCCAAAAGACTAACAATGAATGAGTCGAACAATAATTCAGGGTTGAGTTGAGTTCAGTTGAGAACTATGGCCAGTGGGCCAGATGCGGCCAGCTGAGGACGTTTATGCAGCCCGCCCGGTTATGGCAAATGGGCTGAGGGGCGGAGACAGAGTGTGAGGTTTTGCTTTTGCTATAGTCCGGCCCTCCCACAGTTTGAGAGACAGTGAACTGGCCCTCTATTTAAAAAGTTTGAGGACCACTCATCAATGCACAAGCCAACAGACCCAAATCTGGGTCAAGCATTTGCAGAACTCAGATTAGGAAGACAGTGAATAGACCTCTTTTCAGACTACCACTTTGAGAGCTCTGAAAATCTGCAGGTAGATCTATAATAATAAGGAGACCTATGAAAGCAGCAGCAGGACATAAAAAAGGACAGGTTCTTAGGCCATACATTCCTTATATTTCTAAAGTGAGCAAAGACCCAAACAAGTATCAATCCAAAGTTAAAAAGAAGACTGGAAGAAGAAAGAGCATCTATTGAAACAAAGAAATTCAAAACACAAAGATCAAAGAAGAGAATTACTTGAAAATACCTACAAGCAAAGCTAAAAGGAAAAAAATGCAGATTAGACATATGTTCAACAAAAATTTCTAGAAGAGAGGATTTTTGTTAATTTGAGTATTTTATTTCCCCCATTTATATGTAAAAACAATTTTAACATTACTTTTTAAAACTTTGAGTTCCAAATTCTCTCCCTTCTTCTCTCCACCCCCTTTGAGAAGGCAAGCTACTCAATGTAGATTATGCATGTGTAGTTGCCCAAAACATTTCTGTTTTAGTCATGTTGTGAAAGAAAACACAGACCAAGTGTAGGAAAAAAACTCAAGAAAAATAAAGTTTAAAAAGCATACTACAATCTTTATTCATACACCATCAATTCTTTCTCTGAGGCTGGATAGCATTCAGAGTTGTCTTCGATCCCTATATTGCTGGGAGAAGCTGTTATTCACAACTGATACTCTTACAATATGGCTATTACTTTGTACATAGCACATGTCACTTTGCATTAACTTCTGTAAATCTTTCCAAGTTTTTCTGAGAGCATCCTGCTCATCATTTCTCATAGCATAATAGGATTCATCATAATTACATATCACAAGTTGTTCAGTTATTCCCTAATTGATGGATATCTCCTCAATGTGTAATTCTTTACTACCAGAAAAGAGTTGCTATGAAAATTTTTTTACATATATGTTCTTCTTTTTGTTTTTTTAATCTCTTTTTGGATACAAACCTAATAGAAGTATTGCTAGATCAGTGAGTATACATGAATTCCAATAGACTTGTAATGGAAAGAAGCTATTCATATTTAGAGAAAGAATTATGGAGACTAAATGTGGATCAAAGCATAATACTTTCACTTTTGTTGTTAATTTTTGCTTGTTTTTTCTCTCATTTTTCCTTTTGATTTGATTTTTCTTGCACAGCATGATGAATATGGAGTTAAATTTAGAAATGCACATATTTAAACTGTATTGGCCTCCTTGCTCTCTAGTGGAAGGAGAAGAAAGGGAGGGAGGGAGAAAATTTGAAACTCAAGGATTTGTAAAGATGAATTTTGAAAGCTGTCTTTGCATGTGCTTGAGAAAAAATAAAAAGCTATTATAAAAAGTATATGTATGGTTTATTTGTTCCTTGGGCATAATTTCTAATTTCTTTATAGAACAATTGAATCAGTGCACAACTCTACCAACAGTGCATTAATGTCTCATTTCCCCATTCCTCCCACATTTCTTCAAACATTTGTCATTTTGCTTTTCTATCCTAATAGCCAATGTATGAGGTAGTATCTCAAAATTATTTTAATTTGCATTTCTCTAATAATAGTAAACTAGAGTATTTTTTTCATATGGACACAGATATCTTTGATTATTTCATCTGAAAACTTCATATCTATTGATCATTATAATAATTGGTGAATGACTTATTTTTATAAATTTGATTCAATTCTATGTATGTTTGAGAAATAAGGCTTTTATTAGAGAAATTTGTTCTAAATTTTTTCAGTTACTACTGCTAACTGTATTTCCCTTTATCTTATTTCTCCCTCCCTTTTTCAAAGGTGTTTTTTTCTTCAGATTTTTTTGGTGTCTCCTTTACCAAGTTGTTGACTTTTTTTGTTATTTTCTTGCATCACTTTTGTTTCTCTTCCCAATTTTTCTTTACCTCTTCTTTACCTGATTTTCAAAATCCTTTTTGAGTTCTTTCATGGTCTGAGACTAATTCATGTTTATTGGAGGCTTTGAATGAAGGAATTTTGACTTTATCTCATTCTGAGTGTGTTTTGATCTTCCTTGTCACCATAGCATAGTCAGAATTTTTTTCTTTTGTTTGCTTATTTTTCCAGTCTATTTCTTAACTTTTAACACTATTAAATTGAGCCTCTGCTGCCAGGATGAAAGGCATACTTTCCCAAGCTTCATGGCTTTTGGGCAGCTGTTTCAGAAATACTTCTAGGGATTTTTAAGTTTTCTTCCTAGATATGATCTAAAGAGGCGTGTGTACTATTCTCAAGCCCTTTGGTCTGGTCTGTGAGCAGCCATAAACACCTTTTCTGTTCCAGAATTGCAATGAGGGTCCTTGCTCTGACTACAAGTTGTGCTAGTGCTATTCCTCTCCCTGGATCTGTCACCCAGGATTGAAACCTAGATCCAGGTATGGGTAAAGCAAATGAGTCCTGCCTCAGTGTTAGCAAAGAGACTCTTGTAATTTCCTTCTGGTCAGTTATTTGACCCCTTTATTATAAGTGGTCTGAGAGCTCCAGAAACAGCTTCTGCTGCTGCTGATTTGGTGGCTCTCAAAACCGGGATCTTCTCTTGGTTTACTGGGGTCTGGTCTGCACTGAACTGTGCTCCACCTTTACCCAAGTGTGGAAAACTTTTTCTGCTAATCTTCTAAGTTGTCTTTCTAGAAAATTATTTCACCCCTTCCTTTTATTGTTCATTACTCCAGGAATTTTTTTTTTTGCCTTATCTAAAGGTGTTTGTAGGGATTTAGGAGAGAGATCAGCCTTTTCTCTTGAAAAGTCATCTTGACTCTTCTCTGAAAGATTTTTCTTTAAAGAACAAAAAAAAGGATTTTAAAAACAAAATGAGAACTCTGGAGAAAAGATATAAAAAAGAATAATTTATAAAAGAGACACAATTTATAAAATTATTATAAAATAATATATAATTATATCATATATCATATATAATTATGCATTAATTATATATAATGTATAATTATAATATATAAATTAAATAATATAATATTTATAAAATAAGGCACAAAACCTTATAGTCTGAACATTAGAATTAACTAAATGGAAGGTAATGACTTTATAACACATCAAGAAATAATAAAAACATCAAAATACTGTAAAATATAAGAAAATGTTATATATTTCATAGAAAAAACTGATCAAGAATTGATTTTAATTTATAAGAAATCAAGCCATTCTCCAATGGATAAATGGTCAAAGGATATGAACAGACAATTTTCAGATGATGAAATTAAAACTATTTCCACTCATATGAAAGAGTGTTCCAAATCACTATTGATCAAGAAATGCAAATTAAGACAACTCTGAGATATCATTACACACCTGTCAGATTGGCTAAGATGACAGGAACTAATAACGATGAATGTTGGAGGGGCTGTGGGAAAACTGGGACACTAATGCATTGTTGGTGGAGTTGTGAAAGAATCCAACCATTCTGGAGAGCAATCTAGAATTATGACCAGAAAGTTATCAAACTGTGCATACCCTTTGACCCAGTAGTGCTACTACTGGGCTTATGCCCCAAGGAAATACTAAAGAAGGGAAAGGGACCTGTATGTGCCAAAATGTTTGTGGCAGCCCTTTTCATAGTGGCTAGAAACTGAAAAATGAATGGATATCCATCAATTGGAGCATGGTTGGGCAAATTATGGTATATGAATGTTATGGAATATTATTGTTTTGTAAGAAATGACAAACTGGAGGAATACAAAGAGGCTTGGAGAGACATCAACTGATGCTGAGTGAAACGAGTAGAACTAGGGGATCATTATACACTTCAACAATGATACTGTATGAGGATGTATTCTGATGGAAGTGGATATCTTCAACATAGAGAAGAGCTAATCCAATTCCAATTGATCAATGATGGACAGAATCAGCTACATCCAGAAAAGGAATACTGGGAAATGAGTGTAAACTGAGAGCATTGTTTTTTTTTTTTTGTTTTGTTTTGTTTTGTTTTGTTTTGTTTCTCTTCCCAGATTATTTTTACCTTGCAAATATAATCCTTCCTTTGCAACAACAACAAAAAAAATTTTAAAAAAGAATAAAAAAATAGCAACATAATGAGAGAACGAAATTGACTGATTTCTAAAATTTATTCTAGTTCTAATACTTAGTGATATATGGTATATAGAACCTTCAACCACAGAGTCCCTAAGTCTTACCTGACCTCATCAAGAGACTTAACAGGAAATGTTGAGAATCTTAAGGGATGTGCAGAACATCTAGGGAATAATGTATAGTCTAAGCAAGATCAAATTCCACAGAAATTATTATAAAATTGCCTAGACATGGACCCACATTTAACACCACATACTAAGATTAGATCAAAATGGGTCCAAGATTTAGGCATAAAGAATGAAATCATAAATAAATTGGAGGAACATGGGATGGTTTACCTCTCAGACTTGTGGAGGAGGAAGGAGTTTGTGTCCAAGGGAGAACTAGAGACCATTATTGATCACAAAATAGATCATTTTGATTACACCAAATTAAAAAGTTTCTGCACAAACAAAACTAATGCAAACAAGATTAGAAGGGAAGTAACAAATTGGGAAAAAATTTTTACATTTAAAGGTTCTGATAAAGGCCTCATCTCCAAAATATACAGAGAATTGACTTTAATTTATAAGAAATCAAGCCATTCTCCAATTGATAAATGGTCAAAGGATATGAACAGACAATTTTCAGATGATGAAATTAAAACTATTTCCACTCATATGAAAGAGTGTTCCAAATCACTATTGATCAGAGAAATGCAAATTAAGACAACTCTGAGGTATCATTACACACCTGTCAGATTGGCTAAGATGACAGGAACAAATAACGATGAATGTTGGAGGGGCTGTGGGAAAACTGGGACACTGATGCATTGTTGGTGGAGTTGTGAAAGAATCCAACCATTCTGGAGAGCAATCTGGAATTATGCCCAAAAAGTTATCAAAATGTGCATACCCTTTGACCCAGCCATACTACTACTGGGCTTATACCCCAAGGAACTACTAGAGAAGGGAAAGGGTCCTGTATGTGCCAAAATGTTTGTGGCAGCCCTTTTCATAGTGGCTAGAAGCTGGAAAATGAATGGATGTCCATCAATTGGAGAATGGTTGGGTAAACTGTGGTATATGAATGTTATGGAATATTATTGTTCTATAAGAAATGACCAACAGGAGAAATACAGAGAGGCTTGGAGAGACTTACATCAACTGATGCTGAGTGAAACGAACAGAACCAGAAGATCATTATACACTTCAACAATGATACTGTATGAGGATGTATGCTGATGGAAGTGGATTTCTTCAACATAGAGAAGAGCTAATCCAATTCCAATTGATTAATGATGGACAGAACCAGCTACATCCAGAAAAGGAACACTGGGAAATGAATGTAAACTGTTATTTTTACCTTCTGAATCCAATTCTTCCTGTGCAACAAAAAATTCGGTTCTACACACATATATTGTATCTATAATATACTGTAATATATTTAACATATATAAGACTGCTTGCCATCTGGGGGAGGGGGTTGGGGGAGGAAGGGAAAAAATCTAAATAGAAGTAAGTGCAAGGGATAATGTTGTAAAAAAATTACCCATGCATATGTACTGTCAAAAAATGTTATAATTATAAAATAAAATAAAAAATTAAAAAAAATAAAATAAAAAAAAAAATAAAATTGCCTAGAGAAACTACATTTAAGATAACTATATAAAGTATAAAATATTTGGAGTCTACCAGGCAAGAAACACACTGGACTGTAATCAATCTTCAACTTTTGTGAGGATCATGCTCCTAGAAATGGGACAAAAGTCAAAAACATAAATGTTGTTACATTGAACCTATGGGAAATAGAGCATTAGGTTCCTTGATCTATAATCTTTCACTAGATTTTACTGACAATACACTTTTCTGCATTTTCTCATTTTGTATTTTTCCCAATTATATATTAAACAATTTTGAAATGTGAAAAAAAAAGAAAAAAACTGATCAGAAAAAACACAGCTTATTTCAAGAATCATTGTACTCCCTGAAATCCATCAACAATAACAACAACAACAACAAAAGTATAGACAACTTGTTTCAAGAAATCTAAAATAAAATTTCCCAAATATCTTAAAACTAGAGGATAAAGTAGAAATTAAGATAATTTCTTGGTCACTTCCTGAAAGAAACCTCAAAGATAAAACTCCCAGGAATGTTATAGCCAAAATCTAGAACTTCCAGGTTAAGAGAAAAAATACAGCAAGAAGATAAGAAGAAAGGATTTAAGTATCATAGAATCAAAGTCAGGATCATACAATGTTTAGCAGCCACAACTAAAAAGAAACAGATGCTGGAACCAAGAATAGCTCACCCAGCAAAACTGAATATAATCTATCTATCTATCTATCTATCTATCTATCTATCTATCTATCTATCTATCTATATTTATATATTTATATACACACACATATATATGTATGTATATATATATATATATATCATTATTGCTCCATATTTATATATGGATCTTTAATGAAATAGAAGACTTTCAAATGCTCTTGGTGAAAAAGCCAGAACTCAGTAGAATATTTGATATACAAACATAGTCAATCAATAATATTTGTCATATTAAGTCAATAATATTTTTCATGGTCAGTCAAAATCTAAGGGTCAGTCATTTTGCTAAGTAATAGGGATAGAAAAAGAGGTGAAGGTGTTCAAAATCTAATGAAGGAGAAATAAAGTAAATCAATATGTACAAAAAGCTACATATAGTTTGACAGTAAATATAAGAGAAAGAATGTGGAGCCAAGATGTAGGGTAAGGCAAGAACTCATCTAAGATCTCTCAAATTTACCTCTAAACAACTATAAAATTATGTTTCAAAACAAATAATGAAGCAGCAGAACCAAAAAAAAAAAAAAAAGGTGGGATAAAACAATTTTTCTAGCTCATTGCAGAAAAGTCTGTCTCATTGTGATAAAAGGGGAGGACAGTCCAATTCAAGTGGTATTCAGGCCAACAATTAGCAGACTGCACCTCAACAAGCTAGCAATGAGACCACTTAGTGCAGTATAGAGTAAGACCAGATGCCCTTGGCCTAAATTTGAGATAGTGTCTCCTCTACTTCAGATACGGGAGTAACTTTAACATAAAATTAAAAGTCATTTAATAATTTGGGGAAATGAGCAAGAAATAAACAAACAAACAAAAAACCCTGACCATAGAAAGTCACTATGGTGACAGAGAAGATCAAAACACAAACATAGAAGAGAACAATGTCAAGATGCCTACACAGAAAGCCTTAAAGAGAAAAATGAATTGGTCTTCCCCAAAAGAATTCCTAGAAGATTTCAAAGAAGATTTAAAAAAATGAAAATATGAAAGGTAGAAGCAAAAATTGGCAAGAGAAATGAGAATGATGCAAGAGAATCATGAAAAAAAAAGAGTCAACAGCTAAGTAAAAGGAACAAAAAAATGGAAAAAGAAGCTACAAAAATTCATTGAAGAAAACAACTCCTTAAAAAAGTAGAATTGGTCCAAATTGAAAATGAATACAAAAAGCTCAAGAAAAATAATTCCTTAAAAAAGTATAAGTAGATATGAGGAAGCTAATGATTATGAAATATCAAGAAAGAGTAAATAATAAAGGAAAAAATGCAATGAAAAACTTCTTGTATGAAGAAGACTTCTAATAAAAAGATGGGATTTCTGTTGTAAAAAGGAAGCCAGGAAAGCCAGTACATATGGATGAGGAAGGAGAGCCCTCTAAGCATGGGGGAAAGAAAGAGAAAATTCTTGGAAACATTCAAGGGAAAAGGTAAACATGAGTGAGAAATCACAAGAGCTTAAACAAAGATAAACAGCATTCTCATTTAAGGAGATGATACATGTGACTCCTCAGTTTCTCATCACTAGAAGTGTTAAAGGGAGTGTAATTAGAGGCCTGAATGCAATTTTATTATGTCTGACCTATCTCAAAAGAATGGAAAGGTAATGGAGAACAGAGAAACAGAGAAAGATAAGAATTGGAAAAAATGATTCCAAATATATGGTGTGAGCAAGGAAAATTTTAAATAATGAAAAGAGAAGGTGAACAGGTGATACTTAAACATAATATCCATCTGAACTAGTTAATGAACTAGTCATTTACAAATATAGCGGGCTATAGAAATTCATTTTATCTACTAGTCACGTAGAAGAAAGGGGTCAAGGGAAAAAAGAAAGAAATAAAACATAGAGTAATAAGAGGTCAGAAGCAAAACAGATTCTTAAAGAGAAGAAAGAGAGAAAAGAGAAGGAAAAGTATCAAAAAAATAGGGTTTAAAAAGTGTGAATCCAATCAACTCAATTATAAAAGAGAAGATGACAGTATAATGTGTTAGAAACCAGAACTGAACAATGTGTTTTCACAAGAAATATATTTGAAACTAAAAGATAAACATAGAATGAACATAAGATGCTAGAGCAAAATCTAGTATGTTTTCACCTGAAGTAAAAAAAGTAAAGGTAGCAATCATGGTCTTAGACAAAGGAAGAACAAATATAATTCTAATTAAAAGAGAGAGAGACATGATATTTTGCTAAAAGCTACCATAAACAATTAATATCAATATCAATACTGCATATTAACAAATGTCTTAGCTCCTAATTCTTGAAGGAAAAGTTAATTGTTACCAAAAAAAAACCAAAAAACCCAGTAACATTTTCACAGTGAAAGAATCTCAATCTACTTCCTAAACCTAACCATAAGATAAACATGAAACATATTAAGGAAATCAACAAAATTTTAGAAAAGTTGGATTATGATAGATTTTTGGAGAATACTGAATGGGAATAAAAAGGAGCATACCTATTTCTCTGCTGTTCTTGTTACTTTCACAAAAATTGACTATGTATTTGAGCATAAAGATCTCACAAATAAATGAGGAAAAGATAATATTAAATGCATCCTATCCCAAATGTAATGCAATAAAATTAATCAATAAAGGACCTTTAAAGCATAAATTAAAAATAGATGTAAATCATTTAACAATATTAAAGAAAGAGTGGGTCAAAGAACAAATTATAGAAAAATAATTTCATTTAAAATAATAACAAAGAAACAACACATCAGAATTTGTAAGATGCAATCAAAGTAGCACATAAGGGAAAATTTATATCTCAAAATAATTATCAAAAAAAGAGAGAAATAGCACATCAATGAATTGAACACAATTACAAGCACCTAAAATCCCCCACAAAGAAAATAAAAATTTTAGAAATCCAAGGAGAAATTGTCAAAATTAAAAAAAAAAAAAAAAATATATATATATACTGAGCGAGATGCTATTGCACTATGGATGGAATTGTGAACTAATCCAAACATTCTGGAAAGTAATTTGGAACTAGGCCTAAAGGGCTATAAAATTATGCATATCCTTGACCCAGTAATACCACTAAACTGAGTCTGTATCCCCAAAATATTTTTCCAAAGGAAAAGGATCTATTTGTATAAAAATATTTATAGTATCTCTTTTTGTAGTGACAGAGAATTGGAAGTTGAGGGGATGCCCATAAATTCAGGAATGGTTGAACAAGCTTTGGTTTATGGTTGGTATGGAATATTATGTGTTATATGAAATGATGAGCAGGATAATTTCAGAAAAACTTGGAAAGACTTACATGGACTGATACAAAATGAATTGAACAGAACCAGGAGTACATCAAGTAACAGCAACACTGCAAAATGATCAACTATGAATAACTTAGCAATTCTCAGCAATACAATGATCTAAGATGGTCCTGAAGCACTCCTGATGAAGAACATTATTCAAGTTCAAAGGAAAAATGGATGGCATCTGAATGCAGATTGAGGCATACTATTTTTCACTTTATTTTACATGTATATGTGTTTTGACCTGTGTTATGAAGATTCTTCTGACATAAAATCTAAATTTGCCTCCTTGCAACTTTCATTGATTGCTTTTAATTTGCCATCAGAGGCAAAGCAGAACATGATGAATCCCATTTGAGAGCACTTCAAACATATACAGCTATCATGTTTCTCTGTACATCTCTTCTTTAGGTTAATCACTCAAATGTCCAGATCTCTGGTAAACTAATTGCCCTTCTCTAGATGCAGTACAATTTACGAATGTCCTTCTCATGCTTGAGTATGAGGTCACCTCAAAAAAGTGCCAATTTATATCTTTTGGTGAGTTATCTTAGAATATGATACTGTACATAGAAGATTATGATTATTATCCATTGATATGAAAGTAAATTTATTTACATGACAATAGTAGATCATAAACTAAGAAGAACACTCATCAATGTCTATTAATATAGATATAGACCATAGAATACAGTCAGATTCTTGGATAATAGGCATTATTTGATTAAAAAAAGAAATATAAACTCTGTTGATGACCTTGAACAAGGTACAACTTCTTTGGGACAAAGTTTCTAAAACTTTCTACATTTGTAAATTTGTAAAATATAGAGTATAGAAGTTGTACTAGAAGACTTCTAAGAGTTCTAGCTTTAAATCAATGATTTGATTAACTTTCATAACAGATAAATAAAATAGCTAGTTAAAGGGGCTATATATTTGTCATTTCCCTGAGAAAGGGAGGAAGAAAAAAATAGATGTATATTAATAGATGTGACTAGGTACATTATATATATATATATATATATATTCATTATATATATATATATTTGTGCATACAAACACATATGTGTATACAAATACATATGTATAATGTGCATCTATATTTATTTACTCTAGTTTTTTATTGATATTTTCTTGGATTGTTAATGCTTCCCTTTTTTTCCTAATGGGTAAAGAATTTATCATATCCTGCTATACCCATTTAAAAAAATAAATTCTATTGGCAAACAATTTATATGTATTCTGATCGAATAATGTGAAGCAGAATACACAGGTTTAGCAATGCTTACTAGTTTTACTTTTGAGAGTCCATCCAAGAATTTAACCAGATAGAGCAGATTTTCTTTAAAAAATCTTGAGCAGTTTTCTGTTTAGAACTGTAGTTGGCTGTTTCCCACAAGTTCCACCACAAACTGAAGCATCTGTGACTAACACTATGGCAATGGTTATAATGATCATTTACTACCAAGAGATCTCATCTCAGAGTTATATATGAAACCAAACTTAAAGTAGGGTCTAAATGTGGCAGTCAAGTTTGAAATAAATCCCATAATATGCTGGCATAAAACAGTATGTAAAGAAAATATGAGTGAAATTAGAAACAGTGAATAAATTTTTTTAAAAATTAAAAGAAAACGATTGAGAAAGAAAAATTCTACATTTCACTGGTAACAAGTTGAATATTTGCTGTGAATATGCTGCATGGAAATCTTTGGCTATGACAGAAATGGACAGAAGTAACTACTACTTGATGTTCTTTAAATCAATCTACTGATGAAAGTAGTAAGCAAATACTGAGTGAGATATGTTGTATACCTAATTTAGTTGGACTAACCAACAACCTTTTGCAAATTCTTATGCAACTGAAGACTAGAAAATGATTTAATGAGAAATAAGTAATAATATTAAAATTATAAGCCAAATTCTTTATAATACTCTAAGTAACTAAAGTTTAATGATGTCTAGGTCAACTTTTCCTAGAAATAGTTCAGACATTCATACAACCAAAAGACTGATACTTAAGTTGAACAGGCTTGTCATATACTTTTCAATCATTTGACCCTGGTCCAAAAGGGAATTGCAAGCAATTATAAAATGCAAAGCAACCCAATTACATGTATATAAAAGAAATGTATTAGTTTCATTACTATACTTGTAGTGAAACAAAAGTTAATTTTAAAAATGGCACTTTGAAAACTAATATTTTGTGTGTCAGAGTGTTCTCTTAAGGGATATACTTAAGAAGTACTTGTTAGCTTGCTCATCTTTGTGTTAAAGGCTATATGATCTCTTTCCCAAAAATATTTGAGTCTTAGTCTCTCCAGATAGAAGAAAATTGGAAAAAAGCTAATTCATTACAGAGTAAAAACTTCACGTCCTCAGCTTACCAAGAACCAAGTTTTCCAAGAACAGGAAGGGTATCAATGCTAGCATTTGTCATGCTGCTATTGATTAAGCTAAATTTTACTTAGCCTTTTGTCTTTCTAATAACTAAATTTCATTTAGTTGATCAGTATGTTTGTGCTTTAAAGTTTAGTTTAAAGTTTAGCATTGGAGCACATAAGAATAAAAATGGAGAGTTGCTCCTCTCCATTATCCTATTATTTTGTAGGATTACAAAATAATTTATTTTCCTATTATTTTGTAGGCCCTACAAAATTATTATCCTATTATTTTGTAAAACAACAACAACAAAAACTATGTCTGATTTGTGATGCAAAATGACATCCACATTCAGAAAAAGAATTGTAGAAACTGTAGATTGAAGCATACTGTTTTCACTTTTTTCCCCCCTTTTTTGTGAGCTTTCCCTTTCATTCTGATTTTTCTCTTACAACATGAATAATACAGAAATATGTTTAACATAATTGTACATGTTTAATCAATATCAGATTGCTTGCTCTATTAGGAAGGAGGGAGAAAAATTTGGAACTCAAAATTTTACAAAAATTAATATTGAAAATTATCTTTACAGGTAATTGGAAAAATACTGTTAGGTAGGGGAGAAACTAAGTCTGAAATGTTATAATTCCATTAATCTTAGCATTGATTAAATATATACCAGTGAAGTAATATTTTTTAAATTTTATTTTCAAAATATACAGATAGTTTTCAAGAGTCACCCTTTCAAAACCTTGTGTTCCAAATTTTCTCCCTCCCTTCTCCCCAGCCCCTCCACTACACAGCAAATAATTCAAAATATGTTAAACATGTGCATTTCTTCTATATATACTTCTAGTGAAATAGTACTACAGAAAGTAAGGATGGGAAGGGTGGCTAGAGGGTCCAAGATAGAGGAGAGTTTTAAGGATATTGAGGAACTGATTCTCAATGTATAAGAGAAGACAACGAATCAATGGAGAAATCGGATTGTGCCAAATCAAATTCCAAGTCACAAATTTTTACTAAATTATGTACTATAACAATGATCAAGAGGATATCAATAACTATCTACCAATATACCTATTTTTTAATATTACATGAAATATGAGAGGACTTGTGTTGAGGATAACCTTAGGAAAATATGAGAAAGGAACAGGCTAACTTAAATATGCTATCTATTACATAGAATATGAGATCCTCTTATATTTTATATTTATTGATTATAAAAATATTTTTAAACCAAAGTACAGCCTTTAGGACTCTCTTCCAAAAAAGTTATGTTCCATGCATATGTTAAATTTATATAAAATTACTTGATAGAAGCAAGCACAAAGTTTTTTTTGGATAATTTTCTGGACTTTTAGTAGGGAGAAAGCTATAAATAAAATAGATGCTCACTAAAGGTGTTTTATTGTCATATAGCTGTCAAGAACAGAGCCCAAGTAGAAGAGGGATTCCCTATGAATCCCTATTGATATTAAAATAATGTGGGGGCAGCTAAGTGGCGCAGTGGATAGAGCACCAGCCCTGAATTCAGGAGGACCCAAGTTCAAATCTGATCTCAGACATTTAATCCGTCCTAGCTGTGTGACCATGGGCAAGGCACTTAACCCCAGCCTCAGAAAAAGAAAAAAAAATTCATGTGTATGCTTTTATTTGTAGATCAAATTGTCTATTTCAAGACCTACTACATTACAAAGTATTCTAAATTAAGTCAATAGTTACTAAAAAATGTCCAGGAGATAAAAGCCTAATGTTTAAAAATTTTGTTGTTGTTTAATTTATATTCAAGCATGTTAAATTCTGAATTACCCCATTTTGTTTTTTGGGTTTATTTGTTTGTTTGTTTTTTTTAACAAAGATACAGGAGTGGTTTGCTATTTCCTTCTCTAGCTCATTTTATAGAGGAGGAAACTGAAGCAAAAAGGGTTAAATGACTTGCCCATATCACACAGCTAGGAAGACTATGGCCAGATTTGAACTTAGGAAGATCAGTCTTCCTGACCCAAGTGCCTTTTCTTGGTACTCTATCCACTGAACCAACACCTAGCTGCCATATAAAAAATTGCAATTGCCCAAAATAAGATATACAGTATAGCTTGTCTATGAATACCTATATCTTGATTTGATGGTTCATTTGAAAAATGAACTGAACCCAGAATTGAATAGAAAAACGAGTGTAGGCTGCATTACATTTAAGAAGTTATGCAGTGCTTTCACTTAACTCTACCTTTCCCCTGCCTGATACCAAGGTACACTTTTTTTAACCCCAATAATCTTCATTGTTATATATAGATTTATAGTAGTAAATTATAGATTGCCACAATTTCCAAGGAAACAAAATAGCAAATAATGGGAGCTTCATGGTTGCCATAAATAGGCTGTAGTATTGGAATCAAAAAATATTCACATGAAATATCATTAAAAAAATCATTAAAATGATGCATATCTGGAAAAGAGGTAGTTTGGTTTTATAATGGTAGTGAGGTATGACAGATGGACCACCTGTGTACTCTATTCATGTTCACATAATACAGGGACATTTGAAATAACCCAACTTTCTTGGTGGACTCCTAACAGGATGAGATGGAAGGATGCCTATAATAAATACAATTATGACACATGAGAGACTCTCAATGAAAATTTATGTTGTTTCATTTAAACCCTCAAATTTTCATAACATTTCAATAACAAAGGCAAACTTTTTTTTGTATTTTTTAAGTGAGGCAATTGGGGTTAATTGACTTGCCCAGGGTCACACAGGAATTAAGTATCTGAGGCCAGATTTGAACTCAGGTCTTCCTGACTTTAGAGCTGGTATTCTATCCATTATGCCATCCAGCTTCCCCAACAAAGGGAAACTTCTAATGGAACAGAAAAAAGTAACTTTCTATGGATCATTAAGGGTATTTGAGTAAGAATCAGTCTGAGCTTACTGCTTAAGATTCAATTTGTCTTCCAGGATTTTTATTTTTCACATGGCCATAGGTTCATAATACCACAAGAAAATTATTTACATGGTCTAGCCTAAGGCACTGAGAAGTAAAAAAATCTGGTTTCATCTAATTTCTACCCTCAGTTCTTCAGACTAAAGAAGTTGAGTTAGTTCTGATGGGATTCCAGAACACTAGGTTCTTGGCCAAATCTAACTTTCCACCCGTCTGAAGCTAACTGAACACCATTTTGGACAACATTATTTTATGTAATGAAATCCACCCAATAATTAATTTTAGAGCATTCTTTTCTATGCAGACAAACACCAGCCCTGCTTTTGTAACTCTCATTGTTACAGTAATGTAACCCTAGAGGCAGAGAAAGGGCTAAAATACAGCTGTATTCTCCATCACAATGATAATGTCCAGCCAATTGCCGCTATGACTCACTATTAAAAATGCAGGTGGGAATCAAAGACCCTCTGCTCACTTCCTGAATTGTTTTTGGTTGAGTTTTTTGTTGTTTTTACTAACTGTCACCAATATTATGGATAATTCCTAACTGATCTAGTGATGGGGATTTGAAACTGCTGTCACTGGCAAATGTATAAAAGCTATTTGAACAAATCTTTTGGACCAACCATGATGAAAAACCTTAGATTTTTTCCAGATAACTACAGTAAGCATCTTCTTCCTTCCTCTGACTTCTTCAAAGTTTATTGCAGGGCAATACATAAAACTTGTAGGCAATTAAATGACTCTATAGGGAACAACTATAATTGCCCAGTCATTTATTGCACTAATACAATTGAAAGGGATCAATATGTGACACAGCTCTGTGCATGATCTTGTTATCCATGTTCCTTTTAAAAATAGCCACTTAAGGCAAGTAACCTAACAAAATCTTGCTTTTGTTTAAAAAGAGGCTATGAGGATAAAATGCCAGAAAATGCAAGTCCATTACTGAGGAATAATGTACAAAGAGGGAACGTGGGTAAAGTGTTATACAGGATGGTAGGAAACTAGTGTCTGAATTCACTGCATTTGGTAATAATTCTCTCCCAAATCTCTCTTAAAATACTGTATTGTTTGATGATTATTTCCACCAGGAATTTTTTCTTGTTAGTTATAGGTACTGGACATATCATATGTTCTCAGCTAAATATATTCAGTAAAGGGAATCTGGTCCTGTTAGTTTATGAACTGCTGGAAAGAATTCTCTGAAGCACAAATGCTAAACAAAATGAAAAACTATGACTGTATGTATTTAAAATTTGTAGGATTGAAATAACACTGAACAAATACCACCAATATTCATGGAGTATTTTTTTTCCGGGGGCCAAAATCATTCCAAATTATATATTGAAATTTCTTCACCTGCCTCGCTAATGAAACACAAGGACCACTGAAAACAATAGAGTAATACCAATGAATGTTTGGAATAGGAAGTAAAGAAAACTGAATCCAATGGGACCTGGAGGAAAGAAGGAAATTTGAAATCTAGAACTTAATGAATTAAGTTGCACTTTTGCTAGAATATCAGTGCTAAACTTTTCTATGACTAGGAAAAAGTTACCTGGGGCCATTAATAAATGATTAGAGCATAAACATTCTTTATGCAAAAAAAAATGGAAGAGAAAGGGCACTCATTATTTATATTTTAAATTTCTTAAGTCAGGATAAAATCAACAAAATTTCCTTAATATTTCTAAATTATTATTGAATATGCAGAAATTCCCTTTGTAATCTATTCTTTACATGTAGATGGTAGTATAACATACCAACTGGAGTATTAGACCAAAAGATCAAAAAATTCTCTTGCCAGTTTATTGTCTTCTACAATGGGGTTACCTGGGTTACCTGCATGTTCAAATCTGTCTCCCATTTGCACTGGGTTTTCTCCAGAACTGTATTAGACTTTTCATTTTTAATACATATTACAGGCAAATATTTCCATACTTCACACATCTGGATAATTGCTTTCTTGACTTCCTGTGCTGGGGATTGAGACATTTTCTTTTAGTTTGAACTACCTTGACTTTAGTTTGTAAAAACTTTAGGGAAAAAATCTCCCATTATAGCTTCCGCATTTTCCATTCCCCACACACACTCCCCTTCCCTCATCCCATACATATCTACATATCCTGATGTTTTCCCCAAATAAACCACACTATTCAGGGATGTAATTCAGTTCATGTCTTGGAACAGAACAAAAGACAAGTATTTCCCCAGGCATGCAATCAATCTTACAACCTTTCCTAGCTTCTTTAAAAAAACATATTTGTACAATGCTATATTCTAGCTAAAAATATCTATAGTTACTTTGTGCAGGTGTTTTGTAGATGAAACTTCAAATGCTACCCTTCTGTACATACAACATCATTTGGAGGCTAAGTTCAGCTACATAGAATGGTGGAAATTTTCCTATGTGTCTTTATTTATTAATTAATTAACTAATTAATTAATTAATTAATTTATTTATTTATTTATGTCTGTCTCATTCTTTAATATATTACTTACTGATAATCATTTGGAATATCACCAATTAGCTTTTGGTTCATTATCACCTGTAGTGGAGTAGAAAAGTCCTCCTTCAGGAGGTGGGGTTTGAGCTAGGTCTTGAAGAGAACCAGGAAAATTAAGAGAGAAATGTGGGGAGGCAGAATATTGCAGTAATGAGGAATAGACAGCTCAAAGGCATGAAGAATAGAGACAAAGTGTTCAAGGGACTGTAAGTAGGCCAGTGTAGTTGGACCTTAGAGTAATGGAGGAGAATAAAGACTAAGAGGCCTGAGGCAGCCAGGTGGCACAGTAGATAGAGCACCAGCCTTGAAGTCAGGAGAACCTGAGTTCAATCTGGTCTCAGACACTTAGCACTTCCTAGCTGTGTGACTCTGGGCAAGTCATTTAACACCAGTTGCCTCAGGAAAAAAAAAGAGGCCTGGAAAAGAAGGAACAGATTATGAAGAACTTAAAATACCAAAAAGAGGAGAGGTAATAAGAAGTCACTGAAATTCACTGTCACCACTTAGAAAGAAGTTAAAGAACCAAAATATATAGTCAGAAGTATGTTTGAGGGAGAGAAACTCCAAAAGAAAACCTTGTTACTCTCAATAACAAGTCATTTGATTGAAAGTTGGCAAATACTACAAAAGGATTCAATTTTATGAACTAATAAACAAGATCCAATAAAATTAAGGCATTAGTTCAAGATCACAAAAGTTCTTGGTGATGAAGAAAATAATAGAAAACATCCCTGATAATAATTTTAATAATATAATCTAAGTATAGAATTGTGTAGCTTCTTCACCAAAATCTGAAGTTTGGCTAAGTCAACACAGACTCTATAGGACTATATGAGATATCTGAGGTCACTTAATTCAACCTGTCCTTGAATAAGAAAAGTATTCCATCATATACACAAGTAATCATCCAGCAATTGCTCGAAGATCTGGATAACAGGGGAATCAACTACCTCCTGATGTACCTTGTTCTATTTTTGGAGAGCTTTAATTGTTGGGAAGTTGTTTGTTTTTTTCCCCCATCAAGCTGAAACCTTTCCTTTTATAAATAATTTACACCTATTACACCAAGTTTTGCTATCTAGGGACTGAGAAGTAGGAGTCTTTTTTTTTTTTTAATTGAGATTGTCACAAATTTTATTTTTCCCCAACTAATAATATTTTGGTTTTTTTTAAGCAATTACATGTAAATATAGTTTTAAACATTTACTTGTATAAGATTTTAATTTTCTTTTTTTTCCTCTTCCCCGCCCTTCCCCTCACGAGACAGCAAACAATATGTTATAGGTTATTCATGTACAATCATTTTAAACATATTTCCACATTAGTCATATTGTGAAAGAAGAATCGGAACAAAAGGTGAAAACTATAAGAAAGAGAAAAACAACAAAAGAAGGAAATAGTATATTTCAGTCTACATTCAGACTCCATAGTTCTTTCTCTGGATGTGGATGGCACTTTACATCATGAATTTTTAAGAACTGTCTTGGATGAGGCATCTAGGTAATGCAGTGGACAGAGCACCAGCCCTGAAGTCAGGAGGACCTGAGTTCAAATCTAGTCTTAACACTTCCTAATTGTGTGACCCTGGGGAAGTCACTTAACCCCAATTGTCTCAGGGAGAAAAAAGAACTGTCTTGGATCATTTTATTACTGAGTAGAGAAAAACCTGTCAAAGTTGATCATCTCATTATAATGTTCTCCTGCCTAATGCTCTCTTTACTCGGCATCAGTTCACATAAGTTTTTCCAGGTTTTCCTGAAACTTGACTGAACAATACAAAGCTAATACTCCTTTAAACCCTCAAATGCTTGAAGAAAGTAATTATGTCTATTCTTAGCTCCTTCGCAAAAAAAAAAAAAAAAAAAAAATCCTGATTTAGAATGAAATTGAACTTTTTTTGTCATTGGAGTCACCTTCTTGGCTTCCTGCTTTATCAAAGTTGTTCCTAAGATATGCCATCCAGAAATGAATACAATACTTTTAATGCAGTTAAGCATAATAGTAGAATTCCTTAAGCTTGGATGCTATGGCCTTAATTTAACATTATATTAGCATATTATCAGCATTTCTAACTATTTCATCATACAACTGACTCTTTAAGCTAGCATTTTTTTATAGTAAAGTCATTACATTTTTAAAAAGATGAACCATTGAATGCCCAAAACTCTTTTGTATTATAATTGCAAAATTAATATTTTAAACCCAATTGTAAGAAGCAGCTAGATAGCTAAATGGATAGAGTGCTGGACCTCTAAGAATCAATAACTTCTCAGGTCAAGTCCAGCCTTAGATACTTTCTTGCTATATGATCCTAGGATCATATAATATGTTTAATTATATCACTTGATATCACTTAATATATTTGCCTCAATTTTCTCATATGTAAAGATAATAGCGCCTACCCCTCAGGGTTATTATATATATATATATATATATATATATAAATAAATTATATGTATATACATATATATATATATATATTCACATATACATACATACATACTTACACAGTTTATATACAAAGAACTTTAGGTCCAAAAATGAGTATAGATATATCTTTATATGGCTTTACAAACTTAAAGATTGAAATAGGGAACTGGACCTTTGAGCTCACTAGTATATGGAACTTCCCAGTGAAGAAAATTCTTTTACCAAAGTTGTCATTGTTGTTCATTTGTTCAATTGTTTCTGATTATTCATGACTGCAAAAATCAGAATATATCAGCCATTCTATCTTCCACTATCTTGTGAAGTCTCTCCAAGTTCATATTCATTGCTCCATGACACTCCTCTGATGTTCCCTTCTCCTTGTGCCTTCAATCTTTCCCAATAATAGGATCTTTTCCATGAGTACTTCTTTCCATTATATAGCCAAAGTATTTCAGCTTCAACTTCAGTACTCGCCCTTACAGTAAACAGTTTAATTTGATCTCAAAAACAAAAAGTCTTGTCCAAAACCCCCCTACCAAAATTTGAAAGCATTAATAATTCTGTGGTGGTTAACTATCTTTGTTATCCTACTTCTCACAGTCACAAATTACTATTAAAAATTTTTTATTGTTTTGACTATGTAGACCTTTGCTGGCAAGATGATGCCACTGATTTTTTGAAGTATAAGATTATTTGGGGGTATAGACTTAATGGTGGTAGTCACATAGAAATATTTGGAGCCACTTTTCAGGAATGAAGAATGACTTGCTCAGATATTCAAATGTCTTTTTAATTTTTTTGAAATTTCTTATTAAATTTCTTTAAATTATTTAAATTTTTAAATTTAAATTTAAATTTAAATTATTTAAATTATTTAAATTATTTAAATTTCTTTATTAAATTTCTTATAAAATTTGAAATTTCTTATTAAAGTTTTTTTATTTTCAAAACATATGCTTGGATAATTTTTCAACATTGATCCTTGCAAAACCTTATGTTCCAATCCCCCCTTCTCCTCACCCCTACTCTAAATGATAAGTAATCCAATATATGTTAAACATGGTAAAATATATGTTAAATCTATTATATGCATATATATTTATACAATTATCTTATTGCCACAAGAAAAATCAGATCAAAAAGGGAAAAACGAGAAAGAACATAAAATGCAAGTAAACAACAAAAAAGAGTGAAGATGCTATGTTGTGGTTTATACTCAGTTCTCAGAGTCCTCTCTCTGAGTGTAGATGGCTCTTTTCATCACAAGATCATTGGAACTAGCTTAAATCATCTCAGTTTTGAAAATAGCCATTTCCACCAAATTGATCATCTTATAATCTTGTTTTTAATGATCTCCTGGTTCTGCTCATTTCACTCAGCATCAGTTCATGTAAGTTGCTCTAGGCCTCTCTGAAATCATCCTGCTGATTGTTTCTTATAGATCAATAACATTCATATGCCATAAGTTATTCAAGCAATCTCCAACTGATGGGCATCCACTCAGTCTCCAGTTTCTAGCCGCTACAAAAAGGGCTGCCACAAACATTTTTTGTACATGAGGGTCCCTTTCCCTCCTTTAAGATCTCTTTGGGATATAAGCCCAGTAGAAATACTGTTGGGTCAAAGGATATGTACATTTTGATAGCCCTTTGGCCACAGTTCCAAATTGTTCTCCAGAATGGCTAGATCAGTACACAACTCTACCAACAATATATTAGCGTCCCTGTTTTCCCATATCCCCTCCAGCATTCATTGTTATTTTTTCCTGTCATCTTAGCCAATCTGAGAAGTGTGTAGCAATACCTCAGAGTTGTCTTAATCTGCACTTCTCTGATCAATAGAGATTTAGAGCGTATTTTCATATGACTAGAAATGGCTTCAATCTCTTCATCTGAAAATTATTTATATCCTTTGACTATCAATTGGAGAATGGCTTGCGATATTCAGATGTCTTGAGAGAACATTGCAGCATTCTGATTGAAATATTTTTCCCTTTTCTGTAGTTTCTAGGATATAGATTCAATTTTCCAAACCTTTCTTTTCACTCAATTATTTCAGTTCACTGGTAGAGGCTAAGGAGTTGGAATATTTCTTGTTCCCCATTGCCATTTCCATATTCTCCCTCTTCCTCCATCACTTTGTAATCTTTTTTTCTTTAGGATTCATGCTCTTTATGTCTACCACCCAATAAAAATCCTGGTAGCTATTGTTTACAGACCCCCAATTTTCGCCATTTCCTTCCTCACTGAATTTGTTTCCTGGCTTAGATTTTTTTTCCTCTCCTCTCCAATTCCTGTCTTCATACTAGGCAAATTCAACATACATATTGATTCTCCCTCAAATTCCATGACCACTCAGTTCCTTGACCTACATCTCCTACTTCTCCCTCATCTCAGCTACAAGAAGACCCTTAATCTTATCACCCATAAATGTACTGATTTTCTATGTTCAAGAATTTTGAAATCTTTTTATTCAACCATAATCTATTGGCTTTACACCTCTCCCTCTTTCTTCCCTTATACTTCTTCCTTCCCTACTCTTCATTTTCATCTTCAATTCCTTGATCCTCAATTTTTGTCCTAGGCCATCTTTCCTACACTAGTCACTCTTCTACCCAGTTTCAATCTTTGGTGAACCAATTCAACTTTATATTATCCTCCCTTCTTGAGACTCTAGGCTCCTTATCATATCACATCACCTATTATGCCCAGTCATATCTCAACTTTGGATCACTTCCATCATTCATTACCTAAATACACTTGAAAAAGATAAATAATGTCTTCATTTCACATCAAGGAATTAGTTTGCATTCTTGCAGAATTTATAATCCCTATTACAAAAGAAGAATAATTAATGTGTCTAGATCATAGGATCATAGGATCTGGAGCTGAAAGAAATAATAGAGAACATCTAATTCAACAATTTCATTTTACAGAGGAAGAAACTGAGACCTAAAGAGATGAAGTGATTTCTCTAGAGTCATTCAAATGAGTAATAGAGCCAGAATTTGTAATGTTCTGATTGGTTTCTTTTGTAATAGGGATTATAAATTCTGCAAGAATGCAAACTAATTCCTTGATGTGAAATGAAGACATTATTTATCTTTTTCAAGTGAAGAAAGAACAAATTTTAACTTTTGGCCCTCATCAAGGAATTCTCTTTTCCATGTTGGCCACCCGCTTCCCTGTCAACCCCAAAAATTCTACCACATAATCGTGTACTTGATGCAAATAAGAACTTCATTTTGCTCTTCTACATTTCTCTCCTTTTTTGATAAATGATTTATAGTAACTTTAATATTAGAATAATTATGACCAATGGAATTTATTTTGCAGTTATTGTATAGATGAATTCTACACGTGAAATATCAAGGTTCTTCAGGCTTTCTTGGTTTCCATCAGAATCCTTCCTCTTCACTAATGGTCTTCCATTATTACACTGTGTATTCAGTTCTGTTTTTTTCCACTTTGTAGCATTTTCATAAAGTTTTTTTTTACATATTTATTTATATTCTTTATATACTAATGTATCTTAATTGCATTAATGTTTTATGTTATATAAATAAAGGAGAATTTATTTAATTATTCCCCACTTTTAGTGTTAGATTTTTAAGTAGTTTCCTTTCCCTCCTTATTAAGAAAAATGTTACTATAAAAATCTTGGAATTGATAGCCCTTTTACAAAATAACTGTACTTTGAAGTTATATTCCAAACAAATGATTGGATCAATATAGACATCACGTAACCTAGATAACCATAAATCAGTCACAGAATCTGTCTGCACTTCCATTTCCTCATCTGTAAATCCAGGGGGATTAGGTTAAATAGACTTTGAGGTCTCTTTGAGATCTCTTATATGATCCAACTTCTAGATTACTCTCTAAAATGCTACTAAATTTCAGTTTCATCAGAAACAAAGATGTACTTGCTTTTTTGTTATCTTTCCAAGAACAAAAATTTGAAAAGTGTCATCTACAATAAGATGACCTATTCTTATTTCTTATCCCTAAACCTGGAGCTCATTTGTTGCCTCTCATATTTTAAATTTTCACATTTATCAGTCGCAGTCAGTAACTTTTATTGCCAAAAACAAAAAATTGGAAACAATAAATCTTAGCTATATCAATCCTTTTAATAGCACAACTTTCTAGGGGTCCTGAGGGTTGGGTAACAAGAAGCAGCATACTAGGATAATGACTGGTTTGTTTTTTTTCCAGAGATTGTTTTTATGTTAATAAATTTCTAATTTAAATATGGCTTTAGTATTGATCAAAAACAGGGATTTGCATGTTAGACTATACTTATTATATTGTTCTCTTGTTTACTGGATAAGTAAACCTTTTGATCACCCATAGATAAAAATATTTAAATATAGAATCTAAAATAAATTAAACTGTGGTCTCTTGGATACCAGTTATATCTAAAATGTCAGGTTTTTTTTTGTTTGTTTGTTTTTTTGTTTTTTTGTTTTGTTTTGTTTTGTTTTTCCTAGACTGATAAAACTTGCAAAAGCTATTTAGGCTTACTCTGTTTAAGTCTCTGAACTTCTGATCCAGATGGCTCTAAGTGGCCAAAATTTAATTGATCAGTAAAATTAATAGTTCCCTTTCTAAAATTAAAACCAGAAATTCACCAATAAGTTCTAATTTGAACAATAGATTTAAAGAGAATATAGGCAATTGCTGATAAAACTATCCCATATAGAATTTGCTGACTTTTTCAATGTTATTTATTAATCAGAAAAGAAGAATGAAGTTATATATTTTTCTTATTTATTAGATTCCAAAATGTAAATGTGTATGTGCTGCTATCAGTGAAAATTTATATTGGTCTTCTCTTCCTTTCAGCTTCATTTAATGTGATCATGATTCCTAATGGCTCCGAAGACCCTAACCGAAATCCACTTGAATGATTTTGTTTTATTCTTATTCTCCGAGAATTCTGAGTTGAAGGAAATACTCTGAAAGACTTAGAGCAGATGTCCAATGCTATCTCAATATGAAAAGGATGCACTCTGGTAAAGAAAATATCCTTTTGTTAATGTTAATCCAATTTTAGTGTCATTCCCTCTCCCTCTTCTGTTGAAGTGAAAGAAGGAGGTCAGGAAGAGTCAGAAGTTATTCACACCAGTTGTTCCTAAATTTATCTGTTCATTAAACTGATTTGACAAGAAAAAAAAAAGATATCCTCAATGAATAGCTACTTATGTTACTTCTATTTCCATTTTTCATATTAAAAAAAAAAAAGGTGAAACAAAACTTACCAGAATGAATAGGGAAATCAATGCTATTTTAAATCAGAGATCAATGAAATGGTGTTTCTTTCCTAACTATTATTTGCAGGCATTCATGCAAGAAATGACAAAAAAAATATTGTGTGAATTATATTGTCCTGTAATACACATGAAAATACTGAACAATGGACCACCTGGAGGAATTATGTGTTCAACAGTAGTCTCTAAATACTATTTTGAAAAAGAATTACTTATACATTCATCAAAATTATTGAAATGTGCTCACCCTAGAGAAAATTATTGATGGGGAATTAAATTACCCATTAAGAAATGTCAGTAGTGGAAGAGATCTACCTGGAGAGAAGATTCATCAAGGCCCATCCTTTTTTGGATGGTAAATCCACTTTCAAGTTTCATATATGTACAGCAGGGACCATATGGTTTAAATGATAAAATAACACAATTTTTTTTTATTTGGTTTGATTAGACTGTACACAGTATAATTGGAAAATTCCTATAGATGAAGAGTTTATTGTTTTACTCTTAAAAATGAAACCTTAAGTATCTTTTTCTTACAAAATCAAATAATTCTTAGGCAATAGATTCTTTTAAGAGGACTTCAATCAGTATGATAAGTTAAAAATACACACACAACTTACAAATTTTAATAAAAAAGCTTTTTGTTATTGTATGTTGAACACGATAGGTTTATAAACAATAAGCTATAAGAGTTCCAAGATTTTAGCTGAAGAGTAACATCACAATATGACTGAAATTAGCTTTCAGATTTCTTGGGCTAATTGTACATTTATAAGAATAAGATGAGTAATGGGAGAAACTGTCATACTTAGATGTTTAAAGTAAAAAGAACAAAGGTTTTATGTTTAGAGTGTTTATGTACATAAATGTATACTACATGAGGTTATAAAACATAGAAATTCAGACCACTACTTAGTAATTCAACTTTAAATTGATATCCAAACTAATCCAAAATTAGATGGAATTCATATATGACAAATTTAGCTCAAAGCTTTTTGGACACTGCTTTCATAAGTGTGAAAAACTATTCAGAATTTCTTCAGTTCTCAAAATTAGAAGCCAGTTTTATAATGGTAGCCAGAACATTAAACATAAGCACGATTAAATATAAATCCTGTATTGCAGACAAAAGTATAGGAAGATATGTAGTCTGTTAAGTTAAGACAATATATATTGACTGAGTCTTGTATCAAATACTATACTAAGCACTGGTAATACAAATACAATCAGAAGAAAGACAGTCCCGACTTTGATGGAGCTTACATTCAAATGGAAGAATACAACACATAAAAAGAAGCTAAAAAGCAATGGGGGAGGTATGGGAAAGAAAAAAGTCTGAAAGTCAGGAGCCATGAGATTGACAAAGGAAGAAAGTTAGTGAATGATCTGCACAGGTGGAAGGCTTCCCTATGCTAATGAACAATGGACCCATACAAGGACCAAAGTAAGCATGTAATCTAAATATCACTGATATAGAAAAAATATTGCTCAAGCAAAATAATACTAATTATAGTCATTTGTTCATCAAGTTGCTAAGGGAACTACTTATAAGGTGCAATGTACTTTTTTAAATTTTTAAAAAATGCATTTATTATCAGATGATGGCATCTATCATTTACCTTTTGTTGATATCGTTTAATAAATATAGAAATATCTAATACCAAAATCCCCTTTCTTAAATGAAAACAATAAAAATGGAATAAATAAATTTGAAAATGAAACAATTATCCTTTTTGTTTTAACATACAGCTTTTCCATGGCAGGAAACTGGACCCAAATGCCTTAATATATGGGTCACTTGAGTCTTTATCTTAAAATACTAATTTCTCTAGAACTATATTTCCATTTCACTAAACTTTTTCCAATCTAGGAAAAAAATATTTCTAAATACAGTGTAAAGTATTAAGCACTCAAACCACAATTGTTTCTTTTGTAATATTTATATACATTCTCTTGTATAATTAATAGACAAAGCAGATAATTTTAGGAAAAACATAAACTTTTCAGATTACTTAAAAAAAAACCTTGTTTCCCATCATGCAAGAATTATTGAGCATTATGTAAATTATTTAATCTTTCTGGACCATAATTTTATTACTAGTAAAATGAGGGTTGTACTCTATATGCTGTAAGAACATTTCCAATTAGAATATTCTGTGAATTTATGAATTAAAAGGAAAGGTTTCCATTGGGTATTGGGAGGTGGAAAATAAGTATTCATTTAAAACCAGAGCATTTTCTGAGAAACTAGAATTTAGAGTTTATACTCAGAAATTTGGGTTTTAGTAGAAATAATTTAGAAAATAAAACTGCTAGAAGTAAAGAGAATTATTCCATGAAATATAAGTCATAAGAATCATTCATTTATATGGCAAAAGATTGTTTTATTACATAAGATGTTATCAGTAGGCTAAGCCAAAGAAATATCTATTTTCTTTTGCTATTTAGTTTTAAAAATAAGTAAGAGACCATGAAATCAAAAACAGGATAAAACTGTTCATTGGTTAGAACTTCTCACTTTTTTACTACTAAATTGTTGCCAGTTTTTCATTTGAGAGTAGTGTACATGAAATACATTCTCAAAATTGATCCTATGTGAAAAAGATAGAATTTTAGAATAATGTTATTTTAAAATGCAAATTTGATTTTAACCACTTATATCAAAGTAAATGAATCATATTTATAAAAGCATTTTGTGAGGCAGAATTAAGAATATAATGCTTACTTGTGGCCCAGCTCATGAGCAATTGTAAATGCCAGATTGAGACCATTGTCTTCTGCAAGCACACATTTCCTCTTAGCACTGCATACACCTCCCAAATAAGCAATACCTAAAGGGAACAAAAAAACATTGAGAGCACATGCACTTCAGAATTTGTAAGATACTTCCTCCCATAATTGCAGTGAAAATTGTCTAAAAGACAATGAAATCAATAACTGTACATGTAATTAAGGTTACCAAAAAAACTGAATAAATGTTTACAATACAGTTGAATTATGGTAAACAAAAAAAATAGCTCAACATATGTTTATTTTGAATTTATGTTTGTATCATGCTAAAGAATGGAGTAGATACCTATCATTTCTAGTGTTTAAAACCATAGATGATGATGTAGGCCATGGAAGTATATTCCTAGAGGATAGTAAGGGGAAAAAGAGGGAAAAGAATGCCTGGAAACTTCGGTAACTTGAAATATGATAGTTGAAAGAAAAGAAGGTCCTGCTTTCAAAAATTTGAAAAGTTATAACAAAGAGGAGGAATTAGATTTATTCTACCTTGACCCAAGATGGCAGAATCAACACCTCAGAGCAGAAGTTGCAAAGAGACCAATTTAAATTCTATGTAGGGAAAAACTTCATAACAATTAGAACTTTCCCAAAGTGGTAGATGAAAGAATCTGCATCATTCTTTTAAGAATGAGAAAAAGTCAAAAGGAAAAGACAGATTAGTTCATTTCAAAGTTAAAAAGTACAGTGATAGAATTCTGGGTTCTAAGGGAAAATTTGTCACCTTAATTTCCTTTACAGATTCAATCTTTTCCTCCTAATAATCATGGGTGTAAGCAATTTTCATTCTAGTATAGTTCATTCTCTTTTCTCCTCTTGTTTGGCAATTTCATCATCTGCCATAAGTTTAATTATCGCTTTATTATAAATATATACATATATACGTTTATATATATATACATATATACACAAATACACATATATACATATATGCATGTTTGTGTGTGTGTCTTGGCTTGTTGGTTGTAGTCCTTTGTTCTTGAAGAAGACCAAAATAATATCAGTATGTTAGAATCAAGTTAGTATGTCCAACTGTGGCTCATTCAACCAATATGAGCTTGGAATGCTCTGCCATGGATTGGACACAAATAATCAATATGAACATTTGTGGTAGTTTCTCTAACTTTGTGTATCTTGCATTTCTGCTGAACTAATTTAATTCTGCTTTGTTCATGGATTATAGCACCTTCTCATTCTATACTGGCTTATCTTGTGCCAGTGTTTCCTATTTTATTCAATCACTTCAAAAGTTCTTAAGAAAGAGCTTGAAAGTGTTCTTGCATTTCTGTTTTCTGACCACTTTGTGAGTACTTGCCCTGAGTGAGTCCTCCATAAAATAGTTTTTTTGGCAAATGCACATTTGACATTTGCACAATGTGGCCCACCTATTGGGTTGTGTTCTCTATAGTAGAGTATGAATGTTTGGCAATTTAATTTGAAAAAAGATTTCAGTGAGTAGTATCATACTTCCAGGTGATCTTCTTATCTTCCTAAGAATTCAAATGGAAGTGATTCAATTTCCTGCCATGGTGCTGGTATACTGTTCAGGTTTCACAGGCATACAAAAATAAAGTCAACACAATAGATATGTAGGCCTTCAGTTTGCTAGTCAATTTTATACCTTTCTTCTTCCACACTTTCCTTTTGATGAGAGTTAGGGAAGGGGGAACCCCTTTTGGATCAGCACAAAGATAGTAACTTGATGGTGCAGTATAAGGTTCTTACTAGGTGCTGTCAGAACTTAACAATTCTCTAGCTCAGGGTTCACACCTTTAGTTTACACCTTTAAAGGAGTTTACACCTTTGGAATACCCACAAGCCCATTCTCTGGGAGGATAAAAGGAGACAGAATTAAGGAAGAAGTGGATTTGAGATTCTCCCTTCACTCTGGCTGGAGGATCCAGAAGCCTCCCAAGAAACCTGCTCACAGAGAAAAGGATTTACAGAAAAGAAACCTCTTCCCAGAGAAGGATTATAATTGAGAGACAACAGAACATTCCATTTTGGCGCCCAATGTGGGGCAAGGACTTTTCCTTATCCTGACTCTGGCTGATTCTGAGCCCTTCAGAGGGAGCTAACCTGGACTTTACAGCACAGAGTCGCCTGTAAATGAATTTACAGGCCCGAAAACCTAGATTGATAAAAAGGGCTTATTGTAGGGATTTGGAAGTAAGATTTAGTTAGTAAAGTTGAGAGTAGAGATAAAAGGGCACCGGATTAGGTCCTGTGGGCAGAAACCCTTGATATGAGCAACATAAGGATGTCATACTTAGGACTTCTGCAAATGTGGACTCCAAAAGTTGACCTTTTTATAAGCTCTTGGTGATCTTGAAGGTTGGTGGAGTCCCAAGCTCTGGGTGGGCTTTCAGCCAGGGTCAGCATTGAATAGAATTCAATGGGTTTAAACTGTGGGGGTTGGGAAAATCCAAGTTAGCTCAGATCCAGTGGGGGATGGGGAAAACCCACTGACCAGGATTTGTAAATCAAAGATCAGCCATGGAGGGGAAGCTTTCTTAAAGGGACCTCAACCCCAATCATTTCCCCCCCAAAAAGGCTTAAATTCATTAAAAAAAAATTGGGGGCAGTGTCCCTCATTTGAATCAAGGTTGAAGATTTTCTCCAAAGATCTTCAGAGTAGCGGGGTCACCTCTTCTCTTTGGAGCCTCTTGGAGCCTTCTGACAATACATGTATCAACATCATTATCAATGTGAACATCCCCAGAAAATATACTGCCAAGGAAAGTGAAATTATCCACAAAATCAAAACTTCTACATTTGCTGTAACTGATGGTTCCACATATGGATGGTGTGTTGTTGGATGATGGAATACCTGTGTTTTCTTGGTGTTAACTGTTAGACCAAAATTAACACAAGCAGTAAAGAATTGATCAATTATCATGCTCCAATACTTCCTCTTCTTTAGTTTTGGTTTGTAGCCTTTTCAAGTTGAATAATTTACTATCAGTGTGATAGCTGACTGATGCCTTGTGTGTCCTTACTGAAGATATTTGACAACATGGCTGAAAACATCACACTCAAAAGCATTGGAACAAGCACAGTTTTGTTTCACTCCATTGGTGACTAGGAAAGTTTTCTTCTGTCCAGACAAGCATAACATCCTGAAACTGACATATTATACTGATAAACTTCTCTGGGCAACCACGTTTTGACATGATTTTCCATAAACCCACAAAAACTTTGGGCAAATGTATAAATGTTATATACAGAGTTCTGTTTTGCTCCTTTCTCCTGGAGTTATCAGGCAGCAAACACTGTTATCAACTCTTCCTTGACCCCCTTTGAAGCTATACTAGTTCTCAGGTAGATGAGACTTCTCCCAGGTGTAGGATCAACCTATTAAGGAAGACTGTCAAGAATATTGCCAGCAATGACTAAGAAAGAAACCTCTCTCTGATTGTCGCAAAACAGTCTGTTTCTTTTATTTCTATGGAGATGGACAATGCAGACATCCTTAAACATAACCTCCTCCTACTATAATAATGTGAAAAATTTTGGTCAGCTTTTGAATGAGCAATGGATGCCCACCTTGTAAATCTCAGCTGGAATAGAATCAGGACCAGGTGCTTTGTCACACAAAAATAGCCCAATGGCATTCAAAACTTTTCTTTACTTGGAACTTCAGTCATGGAGTGATTAATTTCAATGTGAGGTACACAGTCAGTGGCTTCAGAATTGACTGATGACAGTCTGTTGAGAACACTATGGAAGTCTTTAGCCAAGCTCTCCAAGATCATGTCCTTATCACACTTAAGTTTGGTTAAGCTTCAGTTTCTTAAGTAAAAACAATGTCTTACATTTTGGCATTAAGTAAATTTTTACCTTTTAAAAATTTTCTTAATCTCACAAAATGTTGCTATGCATACACACATACACACACACACACACACACACACACACACTTTTAAAAAAAATTCCCTCAAGAACAGTTTTAGTAGTTGGGAAGTTTATCTTTCCATTAAGCTAAATTTTACTTCTCTACTCAGAGCACCCACTTTTGCTTTCTGAGCCCAAGCAGAACAAATATAAGCACTTTTTCACATACTTGAAGATAACTATCAGCTTTCTCATTGAAGAATCCTCTTCTCTAGATTAGACATCTCTAGTATTTTCAACAAGTCTTGATAAGTCATGGTTATATGACATATTCCTCTAGATATGTATTGGATCAGGGGTTCTCAAATTACAGCTCGCATGCCCGATGCGGCCCCCTGAGGACATTTATGCGGGCCCGCCAAGTTATGGTAAATAGGCTGAGGGACAGAGACTGAGTATGAGCTTTTGTTTTTACTATAGTCCGGCCCTCCCACAGTCTGAGGGACAGTGAACTGGCTCCTTATTTAAAAAGTTTAAGGACCACTGTCTAGATTTTTTTTTCTTTTTAAAAATGATATGTTTATTTATTTATTTTTGTTAATTTTATAATTATAACTTTTATTTGATAGTACATATGCATAGGTAATTTTTTACAACATTATCCGTTGTATTCCCTTCTGTTCTGAATTTTTCTCCTCCTTCCCTCCACCCCCTCCCCTAGATGGCAGGCATTCCCATATATATTAAATATGTTATAGCATATCCTAGGTACAATATATATGTGCAGAACTGAATTTTGTTGTTATTGTTGCAAAGGAAGAATTGTATTTGGAAGGTAAAAATAATCTGGGGAGAAAAACAAAAAAAAATGCTAACAGTTTACACTCATGTCCCAGTGTTCCTTTTCTGGGTATAGCTGATTCTGTCCATCATTGATCAATTGGAATTGGATTAGTTCTTCTCTATGTTGAAGATATCCACTTCCATCAGAATACATCCTCATACAGTATCATTGTTGAAGTGTATACTGATCCCCTAGTTCTGCTCATTTCACTCAGCATCAGTTGATGTAAGTCTCTCCAAGCCTCTCTGTATTCCTCCTGTTGGTCATTTCTTACAGAACAATAATATTCCATAATATTCATATACCATAATTTACCCAACCATTTTCCAATTGATGGGCATCTTTTAGGTTCTTACTAAGTGCTAATGAGATAATGAGATATTAGGTTTTTACTAAGTGCTAAGTCAGTACTTAACAATTCTCTGGTTCCAGCCTTTACTGGGAGTTTAACCCCTTCAAAATCCTGGGGAGGAGCTTACATGCTTAGGAAGAGCAAGTTCATTGGTTGAAGTAATTTTTCCCAGAAGCCCTTGCGTTATCCCATGCCCATTCTCTGAGAGGAGATCTGCTGTGTCAACTCAAATCTCTCGGACAGATTCTTCTTCCTGTAGAGAGCCCTTGTCTCCAGATAGTTGCCGCCAACTCTGGTCCAGAGTAGAGAGTCTTCTTCCTCTGGAGAGCCACCTCAAGTCTGGCCCAGACAAGAGACTCTCTTTCTCTCAAGGGCCGCCCTCTTTTATCTTCCCAGTGAATAATATTTCTACCAAGGTTACTATCAATGGAAAAATGTTAGACTTGGAATGAAAATTTGTTGTTGAAATCCCATCAAATACCTATTATCCTTGTAACCATTAACGTGCGCGCCCACTCACACATACACACACACACTTCTGTAAAAACTTATTACATGATTGTATATTTATGAATGTATGTATATACACATGCATATACTTGCCCACATCTATAAACAGATATAGATAGATAGTAGGAGATAGTTCACTAAATTTGTTTAACATTTTTTGACTCTACTATAAAATCTTATACAGTGCTTCTCAGCTGTGGGGAAAAAATAAACGAGAGGACAAACCATTTTAATTGTACTTATTTTTTATAGCACCTTAGAATTTTTAAGCATTACTGCATATATTTTTATTTTCTTTATATCAAATCTGTAAGATGAGAATGGGCATGGGATAATTCAAGGGCTTCTGGGAAAAATTACTTCAACCAATGACTTGCTCCTCCTAAGCACACAAGCTCCTCCCCAGGATTTCAAAAGGGTTAAACTCCCAGTAAAGGCTGGAACTAGAGAATTGTTAAGTACCGACTTAGCACTTAGTAAGAACCTAATATCTCATTATCTCATTAGCACTAACAGGCATCCATACAAAAAGGGCTGCCACAAACATTTTGGCACATACAGGGCCCTTTTCCCTTCTTTAGTATTTCCTTGGGATATAAGCCCAGTAGTAGCACTGCTGGATCAAAGGGTACGCACATTTTGATAACTTTTGGGGCATAGTTACAAATTGCTCTCCAGAATGGCTGGATTCTTTCACAACTCCACCAACAACGTATTAGTGTCCCAGTTTTCCCACATCCCCTCCAACATTCATCATTATTTTTCCCTGTCATTCTAGCCAATCTGACAGGTGTGTAGTGGTATCTCAGAGTTGTCTTAATTTGCATTTCTCTGATCAATAGTGATTTGGAACACTCTTTCATATGAGTGGAAATAGTTTTAATTTCATCATCTGAAAATTGTCTGTTCATATCCTTTGACCATTTATCAATTGGAGAATGGCTTGATTTCTTATAAATTACAGTCAATTCTCTGTATAATTTGGAGATGAGGCCTTTATCAGAACCTTTAACTGTAAAAATGTTTGACCACTGTCTAGATTATTAACATCTCTTCTACAATGTGTCACCCAAAATTGAACATAATACTCCAGATACAGTATCACTTGAGGCTAGCAGGAATATCATGTCCTACATTCAATTCATATTCTTCTTTAAATGAAGATTTTTAAGATGCCCATTACATTTTTATTTTGGTTACTGTGTTATTCAGCTAACTCATTAAACTTACAGCTCTCTAAAGTTTAGAGTCTAAATCCCAGATATTTTAAACAGATACGGTTTCTCCCTGCTTTTCCCATTCTGTACTTGTAAAGTTAATTTTTTTCAACTTTTAACATGTTAAAAACTGAAATATTCATCTTTTTCCTTAAACCTTCTCCTCCTTTCAAATGCCCTAATTCTTTTGATGGCCCTGCCACTTTCAGGACCACCCAGATCGAAGACCTTAAATCATCATTATTTTTATTAAGAAATTCATACACTAAGTTCTTGGTCCCTTTATTTCTATCCAACCTCACTTCTAGAAATCTCCTCTTCCCTGGTGGAGTCTACAGCAAGTTAAATAACTTGATATTCAGATATCCTACTCAATATAAGTCGCTCATTGTAGCTTCCCAGGATCCATATATTGGTCTTTGTGGGAGGTACCAGGATCTAGAATACAAAACAATACTCTAGTGCACATACTCATACTTTTACTAAGTCCTAAAACTTTGATCAGGCCATGGTCTAATGGCTTTTTAGCAACCTTAAAGCGTGTTACTTGGCATAAATAAGCAGGACTAAGCATCTCAAATTCCTTCATACTCACTGATTCTCATAAACAGGCTATGAATGATAGAAATAGTGTATCTTCACTGAATTCTGCAGTTAACTTCTTTAATAATAATTAATAAGTTGTGTAAATTAAAATAACAATGATGTTTCTTTTTTTGCCCACTAAATTGCCAAAGATGATAGAAACTAGTGACAGTCAATATTAGACAAAGAAAATAGGCGCAAGATAATACATTAGTGGTAGAACTCATGAATTGGTCCATCTTTTATGAGAAATATTTGGAAGTTTTCTAGAAAATTAATTTATTCATGCCTTTTGATCCAGTGGAAATTATTAGGCCTTATATCCCCAAGGAGGTCAAAAACAGAGAAATAGTTCCCCTATAGACTAATATATTTGTAGTGTTATTTCTTATGCTAGCAAAACAATAACCCCAAACCCAAACAAATCCCCAAGTTAGAAATGGGAGAGATGATCTCTGCTTGTAAAATAGTTGAATAAATTATGAGCAACTAATATAATGGATTAATATTGTGATAAAAGAAATTATAAATATAAGAAATAAGAGATTGAAAATTTGTATGAATTGATATACATTTGTAAGGACATAATAAGGAGAACCAAGAGAACAGTATATAAATGAATCACAATACTATAAAGAATCAATGAAAAATCAGAATTTAGTTTGATATAATAACCAATGTGAATACCAGAGTCCTTTTGAGGAGAGGATTATAAGTGTAGAAATGCAGTATTCATTGACACATAAGGTCATTGTGTGGCTATATTCTGCTTTACTTTTACCTGTTGATTTTTTCAAATTTAAATATCTCCCTTGTGGTTTCTGTCTTCTGTCTGTTTTTGTTACAAGGGAGGAATCATGGGATGATGGGTCTAAAGCTGGAAAGGACCTTCGATAACATATAATCTAGTTCCTCTCATATCTTCGGTGGAGATATTGAGGTTCAAGGTCACAGAGATAGTGATAGAAGCAGGATTTAAGTCCAGGGCCTGTAACTCCAAAAGCTAGCAGTCTTTCCCTGGGGCAATTTGCATCTCTGTGGGTTTTCTGGGGGGAATTGGAAGAGAAGGAGATGGGGAAATGACAGGGATGTAAATAAAATAAGAAGGGAATGAAAAAAAAAACCCAAGCCATATGCTCAAACCTCCTTCCATACCCCCAAGCCAAGTTTCTCCCCTAACACCTAACACCAGTGTTATGGGTACACCCTGAAGCCTCTTAAATCGGCCCACAAAATCATAAGCAGCTGCACAGCCTCTGGGGCACAGCTGTTCCTACTTTCAACCAAGGCATCCCCAGACTCTAGCAGACTCTTCTCTCTTCCTCAGCTTCAATTTTCAATCAGTTGCCAAGTCCTGTTAAGTCTACCTCCATGATCTCTCCCAACTCAATCCCATTCATTCAATTCACAGCTCTAGTTCAGGCCCTTGTGAATCCCTACTGGGTTATAATAATGACAAGTAGGATGTATAAAGAATGTAATGTTCACAAAACATTTTCTATTAACTAATTCATGGGATCCTCAGGACAACCTTATAAAGAGCAGCTTTGTAGGGCAAAGGATAGCAGGCAGGAAGGCCCAAGTTCAAATCTACCCCAGATACATATTAGTTGTGTGATTCTGGACAAGTTCCTTAACTCAAAACAAAACAAAATAACCAGGGATAACAGTCCCCAGGATTGTTGTGTGGATCAAATGTAGGTATTGACTGCAAAGGATATAAACAGAGCCTGGCACAGAGTAAGTTCTATACAAATGTTAGTTATTATTATTATTATTATTCAATGATGCTTTTGGAATGATTACTCTCATTTAATAGATGAGGAAACTGGGGCTGAGAGCAATTTTCATGGTTTGCCCATGGTTACATAGCTATAAGTGTATTTTAGCAGGATTTTAATCCTGGTCTCTGCTGATTTCCAGTCTAGCACAATATATTGTACTGGTCCATCTTCTTGTCAGGGACCACTCCTGGCAAGCTCCTTAGAACAGATTCTCTTCCTTATCCTAGTATAATGCATGCTAGTAAAAAAAAAAATGCATATGGTTCTGATTAGTTTCCAGACCTGCAAGTCCATCATGTCCCTATTCAAAGTTCAGTGTTCCCCATGACCAAATATGAGTTCCATTGTTTAGACATTTCAGTCTTGTCTGACTCTTCATGATCCCCTCTTGGGGTTTTCTTGGCAAAGATACTAGAATGGTTTGATATTTCCTCTCCAGCTCATTTTACAGATGAGGAAACTGAGGCAAACAGGGTGACATGACTTGCCTGGGATCACATGACTATTAAGTTGTCTGAGGCCAGGTTTGAACTCAGGTTTTGTTGACTCCGGTCCCATTACACTCTCCACTGTGCCACCTAGCTGCTGCTATTAATTCCTTAGGCTGGCATTAAAAATACAAAGTGTAGTATGTAAATTACCAGACCTGAGGTCAGGGAGAACTGAGCTGAGATCCCATCAACAATGTGTCACTGAGCATGCCATAATACCTTCTTTCACCTTCCTTTCCTCATCTGTAAAATAGTGATATCATCTATTTCATAGGATTCTTATGAAGACCAAGTAAAATTTATATATATGTGTGTGTGTGTGTAATTTCACATATATGTGTGTGTACATATTTCAAAAACCTTAAAATGCAATTACCATTATCCTCATCATTATTAAAGACTTCAACAATTGGATTCTAACTTGAATTTAGGCTATTTTCTGTGACTTACTTTCTTAGTCTCAGCATTCTATCCAATCTGGCTTGCCAATTATTCCCCTACACTGATATGTTTTCTCTCCTAATTGTGCTATCTCCCATACCCATACTTTTTTCTCCTTAGCATAATTTTTAAAGGCTCTCTTTAGGTCCCACTTCTATTAACTTTTCCTGATTCTCCTTCCCTCCAACTGATAATGCAAACTCCCTCTTTGAATTTTCCTAACATGTTCCAGTTTGATCTCTCTCTTGTCCATAACATCAAGGATAAGGCAATTAGTGGGTTGGCTCAGGGAGTGCTAAGCCTGGAGTTAGAAAAACCTGAGTTCAAATTTAGCCTCAAATGCTTCCTACTTCTATGAGTCTGGATAAGTCAACTTAACTTCCTTTAATTCATTTAATAAACTCCTTATTAATCTTCAGGACAACCCTACAATAGCAAGCTAGCCGGCAGGAAGGCCTGAGTTCAGATCTACCCCAGAGGAAAGCTACTACTTCCCTTAATAGGAATAATAATGGTACCTAATCTATAGGGTTTTTAATGAGGATCAAATGAGCTAATATTTGTAAAATGCTTAGTACAGTGCCTGGCATATAGTAGGCTTCCTATAAATACATGTCATCCTTTTTACATAGATATCCCAAAATTTTTATTGCATGTTGAAGTTTTGGTACATTATTCTACACCAAGACTTTTGAAACACCCTGTATCTACCAGTGGATTATACTTATTTTTGTATAGCCTGTTAAAAAAAATGTAAATTCCTTCAGAACATGCTCATTTTTAGAACTTTGTAATCTGAGTTTCCAGTATATTGACCTATCTGATATTTGATGACAACTATTCCTTCTACAATGAAGGAGTTTGGGGTGTAGTATCCTGCAATCTGGAAAGTCCATGTAAAATTATTTGGCTTTCCCTTTATACTAGAGAAGTCTGATTTTTTTTTCTATTTTCTTTTATGGAGTATTTACATTACCTTATTGTAAAATGTGGGTACAATTCTCTCTCTCTCAATAAAACTTTAGTTATTCTTGAGTGTCTTAAAATTTTTTTATGTTGTGTAACTAGTCTTCACATAGTATCTGCAGATTACACAAATCTCACCCCAAATTCCCAGTTAATTTCTTATGCTGACCTGCAGTGTAGTGATACTGCAATAGAGAAAGTCATAATGGGAAAGAGAAAACTAGTGTTTATAAAAGGAATTGAAACTAGTTTGAAGAATCATGTTGCCTTTATATTAGAGATAAGAGGAGAATTGATTGAGTTATTCAGGCATAGAAACACATCCAAACCATCCTTTCTGCTTTTGAATTGCAATTTCACAACAGATGGAGCACTGGGCTTACAACCTGAAAGACTCATCTTCATGAGTTCAAGTTCAGTCTCCAACACTTACTAGCTAATGACCTTAGGCACAACTCCCTTAACTCTGTTTGACTTAATTCTTCAGATGTAAAATGAGCTGGAGAAGGAAATGACAAAGCATGGTGTTTTTCCAAGAAAACTCCAAATAGGGACATGGAGAGCACAACTGAAACACAAATTCCCAGTTATACAGAATTTTAAGATTTATAAGATATTTCCCTTCCCAGCAGCCCACTGAGGTAGATAATGCAGCTAATATCATCTCCATTTAAGAGATGAGGAAATTCAGGTCTTGACAAGATGTGACCTCATTATTATAGGGCTGATCACCAGTATCTACTACACTATGCTGACTTCCACTGATGATAGCAGTGTATTCATTATCAGAAAACTGGTTATTTCCATTAAATCAACCCTAATCTTCCTTTTCTTTCCATTATTAAAATAGTTTCATCCTTCCTCTCTGTCATTTCCATTAGCCCAGTACCAGTCTTTCATGTGGTCTTTTCTAAACAAGGACTCACTTTACCAACTCACATATGATCACTTACTCCATTTCATCATAACTTTATGGTGAGATTCTTTTCTGAGACTGACTCAAGTGATACTTGGCACATAAGGGCTAAGCATGAGAGCATGTGTCTATTTATATTTGGAAACATGCAATATGCTTGGCCACAGTTGAAGCATTTTTTTTAGTTATTTGGTCTCAAGATGGTTTTTTTGCACTTGGACATCATAGTCCAACAATGTAGAATATTAGAAGTAAAAAAAAAAAAAATTGACAAAGTACTGGATCTGGCATTTCAATGCTTTCAAGGTCATTAATCTGGTTTTGTTTAAAAACACTTTCTAGGTCACTGTTAAAAGACTAGTACTGACTAGGTGGAATTTATCTACATAGCTCTGATGGTATGCACACACATACTTTAGTACTCTACTTGCCCAACACATGGCTGTATATAGATGCAAAAATTGGGAGCAGTTAGAAATCCCATTACTGGCTGGAGAAATAGCCTTTTAATTACCATTTGAATGTGGGAAACTGAGGACTCAAAAAAGCTATGTGTATTGAATATGCTAACCAAAGTTCAGTGAATATGCTAATGCTGAACTAGCAGACCTTAAATGCCACATAAACACTTCCAATGTGCTTACAAAACAGAATGTCCTTAGTCACACACAGCCCACTAATTGTGGAGTATTGAATTTCTACCCTAATTAGTGTGTTATACAATGCCAGGGAAAAAGTGAAGCAGAGAGGTTCCCAATAATTGCATTTTAATTTTTTCAAGGTGTAGTTTTTTTTTTTGTTTGTTTTTTGTTTTTTGTTTTTTCTTCTGGAAGACAAAGGATCAGTTTATTTACAAGAAATGCTCCCACACAGAGGTGGATTAAGGTCTAACTGCTTTTAATGATTATAGTAAATCATGAGCAGCCCCACCATAAAAGTAGGACAAAAAAAAAAAAAAGCATCAAAGAAACTACCTCTCTGATTATCGAGGCACAAATGTACAAGTTTATGAGTAATAGCTACTGGAAATGCTTAAATGGGTAAAAAAAGTGAGGTTGGAAAAAAGTCCAGTTTGTCATAAAATGAAAAGCTTGTAGCGAATAAACAGTGAACTATAAAGCTTCCTAAGGAAAACAAATCTCACAATTATTTAATGTTTCATATGAAGAAACAGTGGTATATGGAAGGTTTCCTAGAAGAATTGAGGATATATCAAATTGCTGTATGCAGGAAAAGGCATTTGTTTGGAATTGTTCCTGTCCTGAATGTGAAGGCCAGAGATATCACAAAATTCTTGAATCTGGTTTTTAAAAGGGAGGGTTAGAAACCTGTTTTCATGATTTTTCTCCCTTCTAATGAACTTCTTACCCCCATATTCTGTTAATATTTACATTCAAGATGTGAAACCAAAGTTGTAATAAGTAAACTAAGATTATCTTCACAAAGACTTAGTCCCTGCCTTCAGTATATTTTTATCCTCCCATAACTTAAAATTCTGTGCATCCAAAACCATATTGATTTTATAATGATGACATTAGTTCCATGTGTTTAAGCAGATACTTGGAACAAAGAGGTTATGTAATTGAATAGCAATTAATTATCTCTAAAGAGTTCCAAAAATTTTACAAACCTTTGTATATACAAAGGAAGGTTAGCACTGGAAAGAAAAAAAAATTCGAATGAATAATGGCATTTATTAACCCACAAAATTCTGATGACCATACTGCAACATAAGCAGATGCATATTTGGGGATTTACTATATGGAGGACAGAGCATTACAATTAAGGATTTTCTTTCTCCGTTAACTTGTTTGCTTTGGCCATCAATTTAACCTTTGTATTTTTGACTGTTATTTTCCTCAACTCCATATCCCTGTCTCCCTTTATTTTGGCTCTTTTTCCCAATTTCACAGTAACTCTACACCATATCTTCAACATTTTTTCTGATGAGAAATCACTTCTAGTTACCTTGAAGTCTCATGATCACAGTCTGGGTAGTAGGGTTAGATGTTAAAAGTGATGTCACTAAGCAGGAAAATATAAGAACAACTGGTTTGTCATTTTTCCAATAAGCCTTTATGAGAGATTGGTGGGCAATTTCTCTTGATTGGGGACATTTGCTCAACTTATTCTCCATTTTCCTTGCTATCCTCCCTTAATATCCCAGCAAGATCACATTAAGTTACTACTATATTAATTTGCTTTTATTGACAACAGTATTATAACTGTATAGTTCTTTACTTCTGCGTTCATGTGTTATTTTTCCTCAGAATTGTTTGTGCTCTTTGAAGGTATACAGCCTTTTTATTACTAGCCTCCCAAGTTCAAGTCTCAACTTTAAGAGGCATAGCTATAAAAATAGCTCACACAGGTGAGCTATTAAACTATATCCAAAGAATATGGGAAATTCAAATCATTATGAAAAGAAAACTCATTTTCATCTAAATTTCATTTACATATTGTTTCCATCATACCCACAACTGCAGAATTTAGATAGTAGAAAACGTTATTAAATTTTTGAAAATTGTTTCTGTGATTTGGCATTAAAAAAAAGCATACATATTTCCCAAAGTCTTTATTTAACCTCTCTGTGCTCTTTGTTGTTTTCTTTAAGAAATAAAGAAAATTTTGATATACATTGATAGTTTCCAACACATGAGAATTACCTTTAACAGTGGAATCACAAGCCTAGTCCCTATTCCGATCTCTCATAGCTGATGATAAGTTTTTTCAGCACATAAGAAATAAGAATGAATGAACTTCAAGACTAAGATTAATTGATTTTTGTCAAGATCAAATAGGAAATTATTGACAAAAATCGAAATGGGCAAACTTATAGGGCTAACACTGATATTCATTTATTCAACATCACTATTTGTATAGCATATGTTTTCTTAACCTATTTGAATAATTATGTACCATGTTCCTATGAAATTCAAAGATTTGCTCATCAAAAAGACACAACAAGAAAGAAATAGATGAGGCTGTTAAAGTTCTGGATAATACAGTATCTCTTGATTTATCTGCATTACTAAAATTAATGTTTTTAAAGGCAAAAAAAGTTATACTTAAATCATGAATAATAACTCCAATGATGTCAATAAGAAACTCACTACTTCACTTCTTAGCTATCACCTCATGAATTTGTACCTCAACTTGAAAGTCTCTAATTTCTGGGTGTTCTGGTTATTAGATCAGGAAGATTTTTTTTTCTCCAAATTTTTAGGTGATTGTGATAATAATGAAGAGACTAAGATAATTTTTCTGAAATCTGACAGATTTTATATATTAATCAAGAAAGTTATACCCCCACCCCCAGTTCTATTCTTTTGAGCATTTCAAGGAACTATGGGTATTTAAATAGAGACAGTTCTGTAGGGGGGAAAAATGTTTTTTTCCATTCCTTAAGAAAACTGCAGGGTTAATGCAAGCAATTTCTGAACGGGGAGTTGGTCATATGATGCTATCTTGACTTAAGGAGAAAACTACACACAACTGTATAAACTCTGATTTGTCCAAAAAGTTGTCACATGTAAACAGTTTGCAGCTGTTGGCCTTGCTGCCAATTAATGAGACCTTTGCTGGCTATGTCACTAAAAGAACTATTAAATTTCTCCTACTGAATGAATTAGGTACTTATATGATATCACATAATTGTCACAGTAATGATATACTACAAATTAAGGAGATGTAATCTTTAATGTATTTATTCCAACATTATAGTTATAGAAAAATATATATGAATAAATGATTTAACATGTGTGAGATCTTTATAGAGTCTTTGTATGTTTAAATTTTAATTGTATGATATAGGTATATTAGAAAAAATCTGTAAAAGCATTTGAAAGCAAATTTATTGCAATTTGGCACAGTGAAGTACATAGTTGTACACACTGTATTCTTATTTCAGGTCTTCTGACAAGTGAAAAATAGCTCACATAGATGAGCCAATAAACTATATCCAATGATTAGGAGGAATCCAAATCAGCTGTGAGACGAAAACTCATTTTCACATCAATGCCATATTGTTTCCATTATACTTACAAATGGGGGTATCACATTTTATAGTTTAAAAGGTGGAGAACTTTGTTAAAATCTTGAAAATTATTTCAATAATTTGTCATTTAAAAAAAAAAAACAACATGTATTTCTCAAATTCTTTACTTTTGCATTCCCAGTGGATATAGTGCTGGAAATTCTTAAAGGAAGAAAGATGAGTTCAAATCTGCTCTCAAATACTTGCTAGCTTTGTGATCCTGGGCAAGTCACTTAATCTCTGTCTCAGTTTCCTCATCTGTAAAATAGGAATAATAATAGCACCTATTTCTTAGGGTTTTTTGGAAGAATAAAATAACTGTAAAGTCTTAGCACAGTATTTAGCATAGTAAGTACTATATAAGTGTTTATCATCATCATTATTATTATCATTATCATCTCCATTGGCCTTTAAAGGAAGCTCCTTAAGGGCAATGACAGTTTCATTTTTGCATTTGTATCTCCAGAACTATCACTATCCCTTATTTTGTGTACGTATGTGTATGTATGTATGTATGTATTTATTTGTTTGTTTGTTTATTTATTTATTTGCTGAGGCAATTGGGGTTAAGATACATGCCCAGGGTCACACAGCTAGGAAGTATTAAGTATCTGAGACTAAATTTGAACTCAGGTCCTCCTGACTTCAGGACTGGTACTCTATCCACTGTGCCACCAAGGTGCCCCCTTTTTATTTTTCATTTTTAACAGCTTTTTATTTTCCCAATTACATTCACTCAGTTTTTAACTCTTTCACATTTGCAAAAACTTGTGTTCCAACTTTTTTTTCCCTTCCTCTTCCCAGCCCCCTTCTATAGACATCAAACAATTCAATATAAGTTAAAAATGCACACTTCTTCTAAATATATTCCATATTTGTCATTTTGCATAAGAAAAATCAGATCAAAAAAGTGAAAGTTTAAAAAAAAAAGTACCTTAAATTTTATGGGCATAAATGTTTGTTGAAAAAAAAAAAGCTATTAAGTACATAGATATCAATAACTACTAACACATTCAATTTAACAAATATTTATGACCATGGTATTTAAAGAACGGGATTAAAATATATTGTTATTACTTCATTGTCACTGATCAATAAGATATTTGAATAAATAAATAGTTTATTGTGGTACATTATATGTGATACATTTTTAAAAATTTATCTGTTTATCATCCTTTCATCTTCATCCTTAAATGATCTCAGAATGCTATGGTTTAACTGAGACCCACATCTAGCTCTTTGTGAACTCAGTTATGTCTCATATACTGTAAACTTCTAAAAATCTTCCACTGTAACCTTTAAAAAAAAAAAAAAAAAAAAAACACTGCAAGGGGCAGCTAGGTGGCGCAGTGGATAGAGCACCAGCCTTGAATTCAGGAGGGCCAGAGTTCAAATCTGATCTCAGATACTTAACACTTCCTAGCTGTGTGCCCCTGGGCAAGTCACTTACTTAATCCCAGCCTCAGGAAAAAAACAAGACCAAACAAACAACAACAACAACAACAACAACAACAAAAACTTTGCAAATGAGTTTATATTCTAAACTGCTTTGTCTGTGTAGCCAACAAGAAAATCAAGTATTTGTTGACCAAGAAAGTTTCCTAGGTTCCTTTATGTTTCTCATGGTAGTGATTATTTTACTAATTAAACCCTCTTTAGGGAAGAATGTGTGTGTCAATGGAATATTCAACTATTCCTTCTATTCCTCTATTTATTCCTTCTTTTCCAATGTCAAGGGCTTGTTGAAATAATCCTTTGTTATAGGGTTGTTGTTTTTTTTTTGTGTGTTTTTTTTTTTGGTTATATATCCTCATATTTATTTTTTTCTAATTTGGTAATGATCTTATCTTTATTATAATAAGTCACTGGGCTGACTAACTCCCACATCTACAATACATTAATTCTTCTCAGTTGAAATATAGTCAGTTTCATTTTAAATAATTTTACTTGGTGCTTGCAATGTTGAATTCCTTCTAACTCTCTTCTTGAAATAAGTTTTCATTAATATGTGTGCAAGTATGTATATAGTATACCACTTATTTTTATAAGCAAATCTTTTCCCTCTTTTACTTCTTCCTTCTGAACTATATTTTTTCAACATATTTTTGACACTTTCCCTTATTCCCACTTTTGCATGAATGTTACTGAATATTCATGTATATTTAACTCCTTTTGGAAGACATCAAATATTTCTTAGAATTTCTCTATTTTCATCTTCCACAACAGATGTCACATAAGATACAATTCGGCCATGGTAGTACTTTTGCTTATGCTTCTTATGAGCACTAATATATGAGAAACCAAGGATGGTTCAGCAATGAAAGAAGAAGCTTTTCCAGGAATACAGAATAGTGTGAGCAATAACTCAATGAAGAAAGAGTTCACTATGTGTTCAAGGAAAATAGAGTTCTGTATTTGCCTATACATCCCTGAGTGGAGGTGAGTAAAATGAAAGATAAGACTGCAAAAAAAAGGGAGTGTCAATTTGTGGAGGGTTTTGGTACCAGCCAAAGGAATTTCAACTTTATACTGATAATGACCAGATTTTATGCTTAAGAAATGTTATTTGAGTAGTAGCATAAGAGGTGGATTGTGGGGGCAATGAGATGGGAAGCTCTATGAGGGAGTTCTTGTAATAATTCATGCAGACAGCCATAAAGACTTATCTTGGAATTGTGGAAGTAGGAATATAGAGAATGAATAGATTTCCTGGATGTTGTGGAGAGATGAGATGACATTGATAGCACCTGACAACTAAGTAGATGAGAAGTAAGGATGATCACAGGGTGATCAAACAATAAGCTTCAAGGGAAATAAGAAGAATACTATAGGACAGATATAATAAAGTCATAAGGATGAAGAGGTTCAAGATGAAAGATAATGAGGTTTCTATTTCATGAGGTCAGAGCTTGAGGTGCCAGTAGAAGTGAAGATATCTTACAGGAAAGTTGAAGACTTGTTTGAAGCTTAGAAAAGTGGGTAGGACTGTAAGATTTGGGAGTCATTTGCATAAGGTTTTATTCAACTTCACATATTAGAGACAGCCTTATATGGTTACTCAGAGAATCATTAACCAAAGTTATATTTATAGTTCCACCTATTAAAGGGTCTTTTATGATCTTATATATGAGAAACATGTTGTTGGAGAAGGGTGATGAAGGAATATTTCACTCTACCAAGTCTATTCTTTTTCATTTGGTTAAATAATGGACAGTTTATAAAGACTGATAGCTTCCTTCTCATCAAAAAATAATTTTGATTCCATGTATATCTTTCTCAAAAAGCCTTTCTAGATATAAGAAAGCAGTCATGAATCAGCAAGGGGAAAAAAAAATAAAACATTTATTCAGCACCTACTCTATTTCAGGTATTGTACCCTTCACAAACATTTTCTCACTTGTTCTTCACAAAAGCTCTGGGTGAGTGCTATTATTATCATCATTTTATAGTTTAAGAATCTAAGACAATCAGAGGTTATATGATATACTAGTAAGTAGTTGAGGCTGATTTGAACTTAATTCTTCCTGACTCCTGGTTCAGTATTCCATCTTCTACATCACTAAGCTGCCTCTAGCTATTAGAAATCATTGGTGTCTTCTTTGTCTCCCCTCACTCCCAAATTCCCGCATTTTTCATAACAATGCCATCTATGACCTTTTTCTATTCTAATGTATTTCCCTCTTTGAGATATCTGGAAAATCAATTCCTGAGTATCTTCAAAACTGTGTCATAGATTTCCTTTGGTGTGTTTGTCGGAGTCAGGCTATTCTTCCTAAATTAATATCACTGAGCTCTAATGCACTTTTTAATGTTATATCAGATACAGCTGTGTCAGAGTTTTATCATACAGATGACACATATCTAGGAGGTATAGATAAGACATGAGATAAGTGCCAGTAAATGTTAGTATTTTTTAAAAGATCATGATAGACTAGAATATTGGACCATAAAGAAGATGAAATTTGATGGGGATAAATATGAAGTTTTGTAATTGGAGTGCAAAGTAGGGGTAAGCTCACTGATGGCTAGGACTGTCTTTTGTTCTTTCTGTAGCACATAATAGGCCCTTAATAAGTGTTTATTAGTTGATTGAAATGCAGTTAGAAAGCAGTTCACCTGCCAAAATAAATAAATAAATTCAGGATTTTTTTCTCTCAGCTGTGTGTAAATGTAAGCTTAGTCTTCAGAACTAGGAAGATGATATGCCACTGGTTAGACTATATTTAGAGCGCTAAGTTCAGTTCTAGTGTTGCAAATTAGAAAAAAAGTAAATTGGAGGGCAAACATAATGAATACTCAATCAACAGACATTTATTAAGTAATTACAATGTACCAAATCTGGTAGGAATTTGGACAAAAAAGGCAAAAAAGAGAAAATAATCACTACTTCTGAAATCATTCCATGTGAGCATAAGTTGAAGGAAATTGGGATATTTAGCCTAGTGAAGACTCAAAGAGAACATGATAATTGTCTTCAAGTTCTTCTGGGCTTTTATATAGAACAAGTTTCAACTTCTTGACCAAAGAAGGCAAAAGAAGAACAAAGGGGAAAGCTGTAAAGACTTATTTTTAGGCTTAGTGTCAGAAAAAAACTTAACAATTAGATTTATCCAAATATGGAATAGCTTATCTTGGGAAATAATAGATTTCCCCATCACTGGAAATCTTTAAAAAATGATAGATGATCACTTGTTAGATATGTTGTTGTAGAGTTTCTGGTACATCTATGCATTGGACTGGCTTGTTTCTACTGTTATATTGAGTTTTTACAACTCAAATTTCTTTTGTTTTCCTTCTATTCATGCTCTTCACCTGCCTCTTCTAATCCTCCTCAGATCACAGAATTATAGAGATTTAGATTTTTATGACCTTGAAGGTCATATAATCTAACCTCTTTATTTTCCAATGGAAAATCCTTTGTTCAAATCATTTCTTGTGAATGCCACTTTCCCTTTGTTTCATTCTCTTTCAATTCTAACCTTTTCCCTTTTCTTTCTAGACCTTTTTCCTAACGGTCAATTTCTTCTTTTTCTTTTCTTTCTTCTCTTCTTCTTCTTTGTGACTTCCAAGTCTCCATACAAGCTTCAAATTCTACTTTAAAAAAAAAAAAACTAACAAAACACAGTTAATCTATGTCATAGATGTTAGTCTGAACCCTCCAAACTAGTACATTAAAAATATCATAAAATTTCCTGTTGCAATTAAAAAAGGCCTTGAAGTCTCATCCAAAACATATTTCCCATTACAATATAGATATGATTGAGGGCCACAATGTGAAATACAATTTTTTCATGTGAAAATAAAGCATTAAGCTCTCATTTTAAGAAAAAAAAAAGATTTTTATATTTATGTCCCTGCTATAATATTATATAAACTGGAATATATGTAAGCATGGAGCATTATAAATTAATTTGATTAATCTATTTCAATGCCACTTTCAATGATGCTTTAGTAATAGAATATTCTTTTATCTGAAAAATCTTTTACATGAAAGATTAAGTGTTCTGTCAATGACCATCATTATCAATTTTATTAATGAGAACCATAGCTGAAAATGACAAAATATACCCTTAATATTTAGAAAGGAAAAAAGGAATGTCTGTATTTGAAACATCTAGATTCTGTAATAAAATTGAAACAATTTTCTATAATTCGCTTTTGATCAAAAAAACCCTCAAAGTCTTATAAGTTTCTTTATATGTGATGAAATGGCTCTTACAAGAATATTTTGCTAAGTTAATTGTAAATGAATTAGGGTTTATATTTTCTTGGGATTTGTAAATTCTAAGAAAAATTGTTTTAGCACAATGGATGTTGCATTTTATCCAACCCAAAAGACTTGGGGGAAGGAAAACAAGATAAATATTCAGAGAAATGCAGCAGATTCCAAATAGCCTGAAGGTTCATTCATCCACTGCAAAAGTGTAGAAATAATCACAAATATTTCTGTTTTCCATAGGTGATAACTTTTATAAGAGGGGCAGTTTAACAATAGAGAGGGACAGGCAGAGAGAGAATCCCTTCAAACATTCAGAAATGGGTTTATAGCAAACTCACTGCAATAAGGTTCACCTAAGGCAGAGGTTCTCAATGTTTTTCTTTATTGTGGACCTCTTTGGGAGAAGAGTGAAATCTATGAATCCCTTCTCATTATAATATTTTTAAATACATTAAATATAATTCATAGGACTACAAAGGAAATCTATTGTATTTAAATACATTTATTGAAATGCTAGGGAAAAATAAGTTTACAGATTCTCAATTTAGAAGCCCTAACTTCAGGGGAAATAATTTCTTGCTGCATTTCTTATCAGTACCACAGAATAGCAGGGAATATTTCAATCAGTCCTTGCAACCTAAAGTTATGATCCCCCAGATTTTGGAATTATGGAGATTCTTACTAATTTGACTTTTTATGGATGTTGGTTGCTTCAGAGATCTCTAAGGTTAATGTCAGAATTGGCAATCACATACAGAACTTTAATATATATAAAATGATTGTCCAAACAAGGAAATCCAAAGTCTAACATTCTGAAGTCAGAAAACAAATGATTTACTTGCCAAAGAGCAATAATGGCCAAAACTATTACTGTTTTAGAATATATGATCAGTTGGAAAATTGTGCAAAGGAAAATGGCAGAAACAGAGAAAGGCCAGAAAGCAAAAATAATAGTGGAAAGTAAAATCCATTAATTAAAAAAAAAAAAATCATGATCTAGATGCCAGAATATACAAAATCAATGAAAGATAATTTAAGGATAAAAAAGGCAATTTAGAGGCTTAAACAGTTCCATTGAGCTCTATGAGATTAAATGACTTCCTCAGGGTCACACTGCCAGTATGTACCAAAGATCAGACTTCTATCTGCTATACTGTGCATACTATATTTATTTAAAAACAACAGATAATTTAAATACTTATGTGAGTATTAGAATAAGCGAAGTCATAAGGACTTTACAAAATAGTACTATAAAGAATGAAAAAATGATGACTCTGTGGGTATATGGAAATTTTTAAAGTGTTGATAGATTTCTAGTTAAAATACTAACATAAACCAGCCAACTGCACTGGCATAGACTACATTGGGATAAGTAGTTTCCATTTTGTGCAAAATACAATAACTGAGTGTTTTAGAGATGTTTTGCCTATTCCTGATAAATTTGGACTTTACAATGTTATAAATTATTATTGCATTGGGATACTTGGGAATTTCCAATTTCTGGTAAAAAATATTCTAAAAATAGGTTGGGGCATAAAAAGCTACTTAGAAAACAATATTATTCATTTTTAAAGATAACTGCATTACAATGGGCTACAAAGGGGTTTTTTTTTGGTCCAAAACCTATAAAAATCCTCAAAGATCTAAAGTAGATCTGTCAGTTAGATCTCAGTTCAGACCAGATTTGCTTTGGATGCTTTCTTAGTAGTCTCTCTAAATCTCATATTATCTCTTTCTCATATACCCCACACCTTGGGCTTCCCCTGAAAATATTAGAATTTGTTCATATCTCTCTAAAGGTATCTATAAGAATTCAAGTGAGTAAAATATTAGGCATAGGAGAGAGCTTATTTAACCTAAGAAATACGTAGAACAGGTTGATACATTATCACTTTTCTACAATGTATCATTCAATTCTTGGTGAATATTTCCTTTCCTTTGAACCAATAAATTCTATTGAACTTAAAAAGTATCTACAAAGAGATAAATCTGAATTAATTTTTGGCATGTATGATCTTCTGTAATGGTAATCATTCATTTCCTTGGGGAACATGTAGATGGTATGATTTGTGGAACTCGCCATCTTCAAGTAAGACTTGACGTATCAAGTTATCTTCAACATTCTCTCATTAAGACTTTGGATCTTTTTGTTCTCTCCCTTGGCAAGAGTTTGTCTTCTCTATTTGGCACTATGCCTTATGAACACATGGTTACTTATTGAAGCCAAAAAGATGACCAAGCCTCTCTTGAGATCTTAGCATATATTTATTTTCCTTTCTTTTCTCTCTCTTTATCTCTCCCTTTGTCCCCCTCCCTTTCTCTCTCTGTACATGCATATTATCTCTTCTTTGATTCTACCTCTTGCTAGGCTCTTGATTCTCTTTAAAGGAAAAACCAACTCAAGCATATTAACTCTTTCACTGACATGATATAGTTGCTGCAACATGTTTAAAGGCTATTTGATTGGGGCTAGTGGGGAACCTGGACAAAAAGAATTCACAATTCAGAGAATACACATCTTGGAGGTGGCACACCTGAATTTTTTTATCCTACATATGAAGAAAAGAACTATAATCAGCACTAGAAGATTATACAAAGTACAGTGAGAATGAAAAAGAGTTATGTGTTCTCCCTATGTGGTGACTAATAGAGGTCAAATTTAACTCAACAAATGTTTATCAAATACATACTCATTGAATGAAATTATGTTCAACACTGAGAGAAATATAAAGGTTAGAGGATAGGGTAATAAGATCATTGATTTAGAGCTCTAAGGGACCTCAAGGGTCATTTAGTCTAGCAACCTAATTTTTTTTATTATGACCATTATTTTCAATGCTAGTGAAAAGACTTCAGAACTTCAAGATGAGATATATGTCCAGTTCCCAGTTCAAATACTTAGAACTGTATTTTTCATGGGGAAATCACAAAATATCCCCAGCTTCAGTATATTCATCCACAAATGAAACAAATTAGTTACAATGCTTCCTAATAGTATTGAGAGAAAAGGCATATTGAAAACCTTTAAGCACTATTTAATATGAGTTGTCATTATTATAGGGTAGTATTCCAATAAAGTAGAAACAACATAGATAAATATTTTAGGATAAACACAGTCACTTTGTAAATTCAGTCCAACATATTTTTTGGTTATCATGACTTGCATCTATTATATAATTCATGAATTATATTAAGTATGTATCAAAAAGCCTAATACAATCTTTTCCTCAATTTTGTATTTTTACTAGTTCAAAGAATAAAAAATAAATTATATTCTAAAGTTTATAATATTAACCTTTTTTAGAACAAAATATCTTAAAAGTAGAAATGTAAAAAAAAGGAACAAAACATCATAAATAGCATGAGAATAAAAATATGTTTGTTATCTACAAAATTATTCTTACTTTTGAATTCCTGTATGACATAACATTGTTTGAATTGTTTACTGAAATTTTTGCATGGAGATATAATCTTAAATAAGAGGGGTATGTATATCTTCCACTAATACAAATTGGGACTCATTTACAACTACTGATTCATGCCTTCTTCCCATGTATAACTAGAAAGAAGTGGAAGTCTTCCAGTGCTTCTAATATTTCTAGGTAGCACTTGAATGTCTATTTGTCATGTCACCTTGATTACATAACTGACCTAGCTCCTTTTTTTTTTTTTTTTTTTTTTTTTTTTTTTATGGTAGGCACTGGAGTTGTGATCTTAGCTCAGGTCATACATTTAGTAAGATTGTGTCATGAAGTTGGATTTGAACTCAGATCCTCATGATTCAGGGCCAGTGCTCCATCCTCATTGCTATCTATCTGTTTCCTCTTAGTCCTTTAATATATCCATACATATTGTTGATGATTTAAACTATCAAGCTAAGAAGTGATGGATCAAAGTTATACTTAGGAAGATTAGTATGCAGCTATGTGAATGATAGATAAATGAGGAGAATAAAGCAAATAGGACAATTATGGGGCTATTTCAATATTCCAGATAAGTCTTGCTGAGAGTCTAAACTAGGGTGATATGAGTAAGGTGGAATGAAAAGGTGACCAATGTGAGAGTTGTGCAAACTAAATTGACAGGACTTGGAAAGTCATCCCATATGCGGGAGATGAAAGATTTCAAAGATGAAACTGATATTTTAAGCCAGAATTCCAGTGTTATCAAGAGTAATGTGAAAGCTTGAAAAAGCATCAGATAAAGAAGAGGAAGAAAACAAGTGCCATTTCAGAGATGTTGGTAATTGTAACATTGAGGTTGGTCCAATTCATTATATTTCTATAGCAACTCTTCCAGGTTACATATTAATATATATATATATGTATATATATATATATATATATGTATATATATATATATGTATATATATATATATGTATATATATATATATACATATATATATATATATATATATAAAGAGAGAGAGATGAATTAATTCAATGAGAAAACTTATCTAGCTATTGCTGTAATCTAGGCAATATGTATCTTCCATGAGAGTTATTTTTCAAATATACATAGTTAGACTATTTCAATGGAATAGACTTCACATTACTTCAGTGTAATTTTGTTTAAGGTTTGTTCTTAAAGGTATAGTTTCTTCAACTACATCAATTTTTAAAAAAATTCAACAAATAGTAAAAACTCATATTCTCAGTGTGAAATCCACCTGTGAAAATCTATTGGATCCCACACACAACAATACAAAGATACATTTTATTGATAAACCATTTCTGAAAAAATTGCATTAGGCAAAAAATAGGCAACTGAATTAGTAGATGATGATTTCTTATTTTCTGAAAAATAGGGCAGCTAAGTGATAGTTATAGAGTTCTGGGCCTAGAAGACCTTAAGTTCAAATCTTGCCTTAGAGATATTTTCTAGTTGGGCAAGTCACTTAACCCTGTTAGCCTCATTTTCTCATTTCTAAAATGAGCTGGAAAAGCAAATGGGAAACTACTTCAGTATCTTTTCCAAGAGAACCCTAAATGGGGTCATGCAGAGTTAGACATGATAGAAACAATTGAACTAAACTTTAAAAAGTATTATTAGTCACCATCCATAATCTTTTCCATCTTTCTTTTGTGAAGAAATCTTGAAAATTAACCCTTAAATCCTTTGAAATTGACAGCATGATTTTTGGGGGGTATTTGGTCAAATTCAGCCATTCTTCCTAATATCGACTTTATTTTCTCATAATACTAACAAAGTAGAGTTAGCTTTCATTATTATGATTCTTGAAAATAACTCATTATATACATTTTAGTAGCACTGTCCCTTAAAGGATATTTGTTGTCCTTCAAGTTTCACCTCCAAAATTACTGGAAATATCTGACTAATAGTTGACTTTCATGACATGAATTCTACTAGTTTGTTTTTGCCTTTCCTACTTTTCATTCTTTTGGTAGATGATACTACTGATTATCTTCCACCTTCCTCTTCCATAATATTTTGAAAATAAACTTATATTCCAAACCATTATTGTCTTTGGCTTTCGTGCCCTTTCACTTGGCAAGTAAATCTAGTCTTGCTGACTGAGGCAGTTGCTGAGTTATTTCAGACTTCTCATTATGGTGACTATTTAACAACAGCTAAACTTTACTAAGCAATTCTGATAGAGTCAACCAATGTCATTATTTTTATTCATTTTCTATTTTTCAGTCTGGATAGCTTGTTTAAACATGTCAAATTGTGACTAGTATAATTGGACACAGTATTTTATCATCTTTATCCCTTTTTTTCTAATTTGATGTGTATTTTGAGCTTTACTTTAACTAGTCCCTGATGTAACTGCACTGAACTGACTGTTCAGTTATTGTTATATTTCAGATATTTGTCATGTTTGTAACTAGTCATTTTCTGATATTGAGCCATAATTCATTTCATTTTTTGGTGATACTGTGTGATTTTTGCATGATTCAGTGTCTTTCAGCATTCTTCTTGAAGAAAGTATGTATTATATATAGGCTAAGGCTTCTGAAACTCAAGTTTTTAAACTATTTCATTTTTTGATCTTGTATCATTTTTTTCAAATAGTTTCAATAGTTTCTCTCTCCCCCCACTGCATATTCAACTTGTCATCATGAGTTTATCCAAGTCACTGAATATCAAAGTATATGTTGACTTAATTTGGAATACATCAAGTTTTTTTTTTAATATGTTTTGTCTAGTTCTCTATCTTCTACAACATATTTCCATAAATGTTTCTATCACGTTTCTGGAAGTCTGTTTCCTTATGTGCATCATATGTATTGCAAAGTACAATGATGAAGGTCTCAAAGTATTTCCTATCACCATTGGGAGAACAACAAAGTCAACTCTACAACTAATTTCTTCATTTACTCAGAAAAAAAAAATCAATTAATCTTCCATCTATTTAATGATTATATTCCTCATACTATCAACAGCTGAATTAATGTTTGTTGGTAATTGCCTTTGCCTCTATTTTGAATGTTATAGGTCCATAATATAATAGAATCCAGTAATATTTCCATAGGGGTTGCCTCTATCCCTGGAAATATAGTCCTGAAATTATCTCATATTTTATTTTTATTTCTTATGGGTTGTAAAGGCCAAAGTTTTGTCAGTTAATGGTCAAACTAATGTGCATACCTAGAATGTTCTGTGGATACAAGACATAGGTTGTTTTCAGGCCTATATTTCTATCATGGTAGCATCTTCCTGGAGTTATATTACAATGGCACAGCCTATGAGATTAAAGTCACTGTCTACCCTGCACCAATTTCATAATTAGATATTATTAGAATATAACCTTTAAAGATCTTAATTTTTGGTGTTTTTTTTTACAAAGGCAAAAGAAAGGTATATGACTATTAGTCAAAAGCATTTATTAATTTTTACAGGTTTTAATTTACTTATTAATGCCTACTTTGTATAAAGCTCTATGGTAAGATCTTCAAGTACAATGAAAGGGTGAAAGGCAATACTTGCTTTCAAGGAGCAATCTAAGAGAAGCAAAAATGCAAATAATAAGTAGGAACATGTTCGATATTGTATAAAATGAAGATACTAAACAGAGAAAAGGCACTAGCTTTAAGGTAGGATTGGAAAGATTTCTTGTTTAAGGTATGCTTTTTGCTGGTATTTGGAAGCAGCCAAGAAATCTGGGAGGCAGAGATAAGGAAAAAGAGAATTTCAAACATGAAAAAGTCAGTAAAAATTCCATATGTAAGGAAAAGATGCTAAGAAGAATGGAAATGGGTAGGAAAGGCAGATAGTGAAGGGTTTTGAAAGCAAATAAGAATTTTATATTTGACCCTGGAGGTGAACACTGGGATTTATTGAGTAGGGGGGCAACAAGGTCACATCTTGCTTTAGGAATATTACTTTGATAGCTTTGATAAAGGAGATACATCCTTTTTTGAACATTTTTGAGTTAAATAACTCTTACTTTAAAGCTATTATAATTTTTTTTAACTCTCTTCATTATTTAGGCAGACATATTACTTGACATGTGTAGATACAAATTTAGCTCAAAGGCTGAAATATTACTGGATTCTATTATATTATGGACCTATAACATTCAAAACTTGCATCTAAAGGAAAAAAGGAAAAATCAAAGGCATGCGGAAATATTAGAACTTATTAATGCCCTAAAAAAAGGATGACTGAGAAAACATTATTAACTATCAGCCTACTCTCCCATCTTCACAATAACTTTGAGAATCATCCCATGTATTAATTAATGTCAAAATCAATTAGGACATTAGTGGAGAACAAGGAGGTTTTTTAAAATGATATTCAGCTATGCATCATTGTAATGTTCTGTTTCTCTAGATTGTAATCATTCTCTGTGAGCAGATCCCTTTGTGGAGCTTCTGGAGGCAGCCTTAGTTTCAGTTCAGTTCAATAATCCCAAAATGCAGCCAGGAGTTAAAGTCCAAATCTTTTATTCTCTCTTTCCAAGTCTTGTGTCCTTCACTTGGGGCTCAGCTAGTTTTTTGGAGGCCTTCCTCTCTCCTTGGTTCCCGAGAGTCTTGTCCAAATGTCTCCAGCCCCTCGTCTTCCCAATGTCTCCAGCCAGCACAAAAGTCAAAGTGGGAATGAATCTGTCTCTGCTTCCAAGAGTGTGGGATTGTGGGTTTCTGCCTTGTGAATCTCCCAGAAGTCATTCCTAGTTCTGAATTTCCTCCCAGAGAGGGGCTTATCCTTTTATGTGTTCTCTTAAAGGTGTGAAAGGTGTGAACTCTGAACTAGAGAATTGTTAAGTACCATGCCAACTTAGAATTCTTACAAGGTGCTAAGTCAGTTGTCTATCTTGCCAATTTACTGAAAGATGCAAATATGCTTAATATTTATTGATTATGAGAAAGCATTCAATTTGTAAGGAGATTACTGGTTCTTTTACAACAAGGTTTTGCTTATCCATATATCAAGTTCATTGAAGATTCCTTGGAAAATATGCCAGAAGTAATTCTGTTCAATGATTTCAAAATAAACTTTAGGGGAGTCATAAAACAGCGAGACATATATACTCATCAAAGTAAATACTTCTTTGAAGACCCAGAAAGAGACTCAGAACAGAGCACAGTTAAAGGAGGGATTCTCTATGAATAGTGAGGTTATCCAACTGTTCTTTTTTATAGATGATATACTAAGGAACAATTCACAAAACATTGCAGAATCTCCTCAAAGATGAATATTATCATGTAAAAGAATTTGACTTATTCCTAAACACAGGACTAAATGCATGAATCATATTTATTACTTAAATTTCAACATGCATTTAGATGGACATTTTATAAAGGCTGTCCAATATGATATATATTTGATATATATATATATATATATATATATATATATATATATATATATATATATATATATATACAGTCAATTAATTGAGGGAAAGAAGAAGTTAGAAAGGAGGAAGAGAGCAGATGAGATTGCCTTTGGAAAACTGTGAATCTCCTTTAATGTCATCAAGTTTTCCTTGAAAGTAAAGATTCATCTTTTCCTGAAGAACTAAATATAAGTAGTAAATACACAAAGGAGAATGTAGAGAAGGGTAATTATGAAGAGCCTGCAACTTATAACTAATGACAAACTCTATGGACGAGCAGAAAAAGATGAGTTGATCTTGTGACAAGGACAAGAAATAACAGGTAAAAGCTCAAGTGCTCTCCTGGCAACCTTACAACCCTTAAGAGAAAGCAAAGAAAGCCTCCAGCATGTTGGATGGACTCCCGTGGCAAAGTTTTACAAGGAAGTACTTGAGAAACATTCAGGAAGACCTGATGGACAACATGGATGATTTGCAATCTGCATCATTAAAGGGGATTCTTGAACCAAAGACATCACAGACCTTTTTAAATATGTTTACAAATAGAGGAATAAAATTAATAAGCAAATCAATCATGTGTCTACTACTTCATCTTTTTCATCTGAAAAACAAAAAAAACCCAAGGAGCTTGTTTGAAGTTGATATGGGCTGGCAAATATCTTTGAACTCTCATTAGCTTAGAGATGACTAAATAACTAACTAACTGGACAGAGATCATCTTAAAACATCCTTAGTATGTTTCATTTGAAAGACACAAATACAAGTCAACATAATTAGATCCACAGTTTGGATTTTGTATCTGGATTTTCTCTTGGATTTAGTATCTATGACTGGATGTCCTCCATCACAGTGGCAAATACCTTTAGCAATCATACATCTCCCTGCTTTATATCTCCCTTGATATTTCTCAGGAAGGTCACTGAACAAGGTTACTTCTGCTGTTAAGGAATTTTGAATGATCTTGATGTATGGTTGTGCAACACAAAACTACAAAACAGTCGGTGAGACCATGTTTTTTCTGCCAAAATCAAATGTTTTTTCATACTCAATATATGTTAAACACAATGAGATATGATATTCTTTATATATTCTAGCAGTGTGTGCAGGATACATAATAATTTGAGAATGATCAGTTTTAGTGATGAAAACAATCAAAAAGCAGTAGGTTCACAAGACAGATTAATTAGCTGTTTTATCAGTCTTTGCAACGATGTTCAGTATTTACTACAAAATGTAACACACTTTTTCAGTTCCTATAGAATACCAGAGTTGAAAAAGATTTCAGGGGTCATATAGTCTATAGAATATGTATTCAGGGACTTTTGTATCTGAATTCTCAGCTTTGACACATAACAGGTGGTTCACAAATACCTTTTGATTAACTGATACTTTAATTTCAAGAAGAATCATCTCAACCACACAGGTTCAGGAGTTATTCAGCCTCTGTTTCAAAGTTATATTGATAAAGAACTCACTGTCCGCCACAGCAGTTCAATCTACTTCGAGGCAGTTCTAATTGTTGAAAAGTTGTTCCTTATTTTGAGCCAAAATATGCTTCTCTACACTTTCACTCATTGCTTTTAGTGTTCACGCCAAGGAAAACAAGACTAGTCTTTTTCACATGACAACCCTTCACATTCTGGAGACAGTTATCATATATATTCCCATGAAGTTCAATACTGTGCTCTATATGTCCTTTAAGTGCTGTATTATTGAACTTCCCCAAAGACAACTATGACAAAATAGCTTTATTCTGCTTTCAGCTAACAGCTGTATTTCTACAGGATTAATAAAATACAATGCTATGAGCAGAAATGTTTGCCAAGCCGGCAAAGCAAAACAAAAGAAAATCTGTCTCAACCCTAATTAAAGAGATCCTTTGTATGATGTGTGTGTAAGTATATGTGTGTTGATGTGAGTGTATGTGCATACACACATGTACATGGGTATGCTTAGATATTTAGCCTCAGTCAAGCTGTCTTCCTGGGGATAAAGTGGAGCTCAGCAATAAGGCAAACAAAAGCTTACTTCCAATCTGCTCTTTGTTTAGCAAGCCATCTACCAACCTGCTTTCTTGGCTGTGAATGAAGTGTTCAAGCTAGTACATGCATCTGCATGCTGTTGCTATCCCTTCTTCCCTAATGATAGCAAATTCATAAATTCTCCCCATCTTGAATGGTGATAATAGCCCTTCAATTACAATACTAACCATAACACTGGAAGTAGAGTATAATTTGAATGTTTACTCAACTTCCATGTGCTAATCTCTACATTCCAAAACAACTCTTCCTTTTCCATATCCCAGAGAGTCCAAAGGATGGGATTCTACTTTGACTCTAGGCCTCAAATATATTAAAAAAATACTTTGAAAACTTTCAGTGAATAAAGTAATATGAAGTAAGGCAACTATCCAGATTTCAAAGGTGGAATAAACTATTTTGTGGCTACTGGTTTAGAACAAAATATGATCACTCTACCCTCATCCATCACATGGTTATTTCTTTCCATCACAGCTTTCCTTTGGAATCATCACAGATGGCCAATGCAAAAGGTTAACCAGAATTTGATGGTACATATATATGGGTCAAGGTTAATAAGATAAAGTCATATTTTATTATTACATATTTTGATATAATTTATCATCAATGAGCTATCTAGAAACATGGGATTATACTGAAAACAATTCACAGGCAGTGACTCAAGTTTCAACTTAAAAATTCCGAAGTTGCAGGTTCAAGTGAAACCTCTTACACGTACTGGTTGTATGTCACTGGATAAAACCACTTATTCTCTCAATAACTCCACACATCTCCTTAGACTCTAATTTGCAGTAGAGGACAGTGGTAAAGATGAGAGCATACAACAGAAGAATAGCAATCACACATCTCTCCAGATGATATCACTTTGGAACTACTGAAACTTCCAAGTCCCCACAATTAGCTTTGAAAATCGCAGTTCTTTTTCCCTTTTGTAAGAGACTAAGAAATAACAAAACAAATGATAAAGAATGAAAAAAAACAAAAATTAATGTGAGATGTAAGAAAAAGAGCAGATTTGGAGAACAGACCAAAAAGAAAAAAAAAACCATAAGAATAATTGGACTACCTGAAAGCTGTGACAAAACAAAACAAAACAAAACAAACAAAAAAAAAATCTTGACACAATAATGCAAGAAAGAATCAAAGACAATTGTCCTGGAGTGATATAACATGAAGGGAAAGAAAAGAAAAAAAAGAAAAAATCCATCAATCACTACTTCAAAGAGATCCTACAAGAAAAATATAAGAATGTTACTGCTAAATTTTGAAAATCCCAGGTGAAAGAAACTCTCACCCCCCCCAAAAAAAGGAAAAGTTAAGTCCAATTCAACTATACTATAGCTATAATGAGAATTCTACAGGATTTGTCAGCAACTACAATAGACCATGGGTCCTGGAATTATATATATCAATAATCTAAAGAACTAGCTCTGTGGTCAAAAATATCTTATCTAGCAAAACTAACCATAATATTGAATTTTTTTAAATAGACATTTAATGAACTCTCCAATTTTCAAGATTTTTGTCTCAGTCAAACCTGAACTCACTAGAAAATTTAACAACATCAAAGATTAATTTCAAGGGACTCTGAAAGAAAAAATTGTTTATATTTTTTACATGGAAATGCAAACCATATGTTTAAGATTTACATCAGTAATTGGTAGTTCAAAGGGAAACTGGGGTGGAGCTGATAATGATCTGATTCTAAAAAGCAAAACTGTATAGGAAAAGATAAAAATAGCATGGTATATGAATGAAGTTCAGAGGAAGAACCAGCACAGAGGCATTAGAGGCAGGAGGATGGCTGATAATTCTGAAAACCTACTCACATAAGCATGGAGGAAAGTTAAGTAATAGCAAGGCAAGTTAAGGTATACGATGAAAGTAGAAAAGTTAGCAAGAATTGGATATGAGGGGCAGCTAGTTGGTGCAGTGGATAGAACACTAGCCCTGAAGTCAGGAGGACCTGAGTTCAAATGTGGTCTCAGACACTTAACGCTTCCTAGCTGTGTGACCCTGGGCAAGTCACTTAACCTCAATTGCCTCAGCAAAATAATAATAATAATAATAATTATTATTATTATTTGATGCAAGAGATATATACAAAAACTATAACAAGGATCAGTAGAATTTATTAGAAAAATAAGTAGCACTAGTAATTATTGATCTCAAAATCAAACTTAAGATTCAACCAAGAGAGGAATCTATATTATATGCCAGCCATATAAATATTGTTTTAAATGCATCTCTATATATGTGTAAATGTGTATGTGCATATGTGTGCATGTATGCACATATGTGTATATATGTGTTTGGATGTGCTGTAAATATATATATTTCTGTGTGGAAATATATATATGCATATACATGCATACATGTTTATATCTATCTATCTACCTACTTACCTATTTATCTATGTTTAACTGCAGGCTGCTTAGGGAAAAGAGAAAAAAGAATAAAGTTTTTTAAAAAAGAAAAGAATAACTTACAAAGAAGCAAAGAAAAGATGAAGAGTAATTAATATAGTCTGTTGTATTATTACATATGTTTTTTGAAATGGAAATTTATTCGTACATATTTTGAATCCTTCCTGATGTTCTGCCAGGGTACATACTAATGTTTTGTTTTATAATTTTTCTTTTCTGTTTTCTATTTTCCATTTTTGTTTTAAATAAATTAAAAAGTAAAACAAAAAAAGAGAGCAAAGAGAAAATTATAAAACAGACAACAGCTCTGTAAAAAAGGCATAAAATACTTTAAAAACTAACACTTTAGATTCAGAATTGACAAAATGAAAAGAAAGGTACAAGAATTCACTGACAAAAATGATTCCTTAAAAATTATAATTAGGCAATTTAATACATTCATCTTAAGAATGAAAAATTTAGAAATATGAAATATCTTATTGGAAAAATAATTAGCAGAAAAGCTATATCAAGGAGAAATAATTTAAGAATTATTGGACTATCTGAAAGTCATGATCAAAGAAAGAACCTACTCATCATATCTGAAGAAATTATACAGGAAAAATGCCAGAATATCCTAGAATCAGAAGGTAAAATAGAAGCTGAAAGATCTACTGATCACTACCCAAAATGAAAACTTCCAGGAATACTCTAGACAAATTCCAGAGCTCCCAGGTCAAAGAGAAAATACTTTAAGCAACCGGAAAGAAATCATTCACATATCTATGGAGCCATAGTCAGGATCACACAAGATTTAGCAACTACCATGTTAAATGAATGGAAGGAGTGGAATATCAAAATCATCTAGAAGGCAATGAAACTAGAAGTACAACTAAAAATAACATATCAAGAGAAACTGAATATAATCCTTCAAGGGAAAATAATAAAAATTTACAGCAATAGAGAATTTCTTGATGAATGTCATTCCTGGAGTTGAATAGAAAATCTGATTTTCAAATACAAGAATAAAAAGAAGCACAAAAAGGTCAACATGAAAGAGAAATCATCTGGGACAAAATAATATTAAACTACTTATCTCTCCACATGGAAAGATGATAATGCAGTTTCTAAGAACTATAACATTATTAGGGCAGTTAGAAAGATTCATAGAAAGAGGTTGTGGGAATGAGACAATTGTGTGGAGATGCTGTTAAAAAAATATTGAGAGGTGAGTAAGAGGAATATTCCTTGTGAGAAAAGGGAAGAGAAAGGAAGAATGGAGGAAATTGTCTCACATAAAAGAGGAACATGAAGAAGAGCTTTTATAGTAAAGGGGAAAGTGGTGGTGATTGAGGACAAACAGTCCTTGAACCTCACTCAATCTGAATTTGCTTTAAGAGGAAAAAAAATCTATGAGTGTGTAAATGCATGTATAAGTATATATGTATGTATATATGAATACATATTATGTATATGTGAGTACATATATAAACAAATGTATATATGCATGCATATATGTGTGTATGTAAATATATATTACCAGTCATTTAACTGGTAATAGAAATCTATCTTATTCAACAAGGAAGAAGGAGGGTAAGGGGATGATGGAAAGTTGGGTAGTAATAAAGGGGAGCACAGATAAAATGGAATAGATTTTATAGGAGTGATGGGATAAAATGAGAGGGAGAAATTAAAATAAAAAAAATAGGGTGGAGAAAAATGAACAGTTAGTAAATTATAAAGGAGATGAATTCACCTATAGAATGGAAGTGGAGAATAGAATGTATAAGAAATCAGAATGCAACCACATGTTATTTACAAGAAACATACTTAGATCAGACAACACACATACACACACATGTTAAAATAAAGGACTTGTATAATATTGATTATGCTTCAGCTGAAGTAAAAAGGATTAGCAACTGTAATCTCATACAAAGCTAAAGCAAAAATAGACCTAGTTAAAAGGGATAGTCAGGAAATTCTACCAAACATTTAAAGAATAATTAATCTGAACAATTAATCCCAATACCAAATAAACTATTTTTAAGAAATAGTCTTGCTAAATTCCTTTTACGACACAAATATGATTTTGATATCTATATCAGGGAGATCAAAAAAAAAGAAAAGAAAAAATTAAATTATTGACCAATTTTCCTAATGAGTATTCAGGGTAAAAAATTAAATAAAATACTAGCAAGGAGATTTTAATTTTATACTAAAAAGTTTATGATCTGAACCAAACTCAGCTCCACATTTTATTTTAACTGACTTTAAAATATATATAATCATATATATTATATAATATATAATAACTTTAAAAATATATAATCAATCTGATTTTGATATTGATCATCTGGTGACGACCGTGTTTTGAATTGTCAAGTTGTTGAAAAGAGGTATTTGTTATTCCAGTGATTTATCTTGAGATCTATATGTTTCTTCCCTGTTTCAGTTTATAATTCAAGGCAAAACTTTCCTGTTATTCTAATTATCTTTTGATTTCTTATTTTAACATTTAAGCCAATTTTGATGAAGGTAGCATATTATAAGTCTACATAGAATTGTTCAATTTTAGCTTCTTCAGTATAAGTTGTGGGAGCATAGACTTGTATTACTATGATACTAACTGGTTTGTTTTGGATTTAGACAGATGTTTGGACAGATAGGTTTCTGTCAATTGAGATCATACCACAGTTTTTGCATTTTTATTGACCGTGAAGACTACTCTTATTTCTTCGAAGAGATTCTTGACAATAATAGTATTTGTAGTGGTTATCTGAATTAAATTCACCAGTTAAGATCCACTTAAATTCATTGACACTCAAGTCATTGCTGTTTAATTTTTCCATCCTTTTTCATATTTGACCACATACATTTTATATTGGTTCATAGATCTTACATTACAGATCCCTGTGCAATCTTTACAGCATCAGAATTTTCTTTCACTGTTAGAGGCATTCACTGCTGAGTTTCTTTTCAGGTTTGACTCAGTTCTAAAGCTACTCAGAGTTGTCTTCTACTGTTCCCAGGAGCATATTAGGCATCTTCCATTTTGAGGGGTTCATCTTCCATTGTTATCTTGTATCATTTTAAAACTGTCAATAGAGTTTTCTTGGCAAGAAATAGCCATTTCTTTTTTTTTTTTTTAATTTTTTATTTTATTTTATAATTATAACATTTTTTGATAGTACATATGCATGGGTAATTTTTTACAACATTATCCCTTACACTTACTTCTATTCAGATTTTTTCCCTTCCTCCCCCAACCCCCTCCCCCAGATGGCAAGCAGTCTTATATATGTTAAATATATTACAGTATAATTTAGATACAATATATGTGTGTAGAACCGAATTTTTTTGTTGCACAGGAAGAATTGGATTCAGAAGGTAAAAATAACAGTTTACATTCATTTCCCAGTGTTCCTTTTCTGGATGTAGCTGGTTCTGTCCATCATTAATCAATTGGAATTGGATTAGCTCTTCTCTATGTTGAAGAAATCCACTTCCATCAGCATACATCCTCGTACAGTATCATTGTTGAAGTGTATAATGATCTTCTGGTTCTGCTCGTTTCACTCAGCATCAGTTGATGTAAGTCTCTCCAAGCCTCTCTGTATTTCTCCCGTTGGTCATTTCTTATAGAACAATAATATTCCATAACATTCATATACCATAGTTTACCCAACCATTCTCCAATTGATGGACATCCATTCATCTTCCAGCTTCTAGCCACTATGAAAAGGGCTGCCACAAACATTTTGGCACATACAGGACCCTTTCCCTTCTCTAGTAGTTCCTTGGGGTATAAGCCCAGTAGTAGTATGGCTGGGTCAAAGGGTATTCACATTTTGATAACTTTTTGGGCATAATTCCAGATTGCTCTCCAGAATGGTTGGATTCTTTCACAACTCCACCAACAATGCATCAGTGTCCCAGTTTTCCCACAGCCCCTCCAACATTCATCGTTATTTGTTCCTGTCATCTTAGCCAATCTGACAGGTGTGTAATGATACCTCAGAGTTGTCTTAATTTGCATTTCTCTGATCAATAGTGATTTGGAACACTCTTTCATATGAGTGGAAATAGTTTTAATTTCATCATCTGAAAATTGTCTGTTCATATCCTTTGACCATTTATCAATTGGAGAATGGCTTGATTTCTTATAAATTAAAGTCAATTCTCTGTATATTTTGGAGATGAGGCCTTTATCAGAACCTTTAACTGTAAAAATTTTTTCCCAATTTGTTACTTCCCTTCTAATCTTGTTTGCATTAGTTTTGTTTGTGCAGAAACTTTTTAATTTGGTGTAATCAAAATGTTCTATTTTGTGATCAATAATGGTCTCTAGTTCTCCCTTGGACACAAACTCCTTCCTCCTCCACAAGTCTGAGAGGTAAACCATCCCCTGTTCCTCCAATTTATTTATGATTTCGTTCTTTATGCCTAAATCTTGGACCCATTTTGATCTAATCTTAGTATGTGGTGTTAAATGTGGGTCCATGCCTAGTTTCTGCCATACTAATTTCCAGTTTTCCCAGCAGTTTTTGTCAAATAATGAATTCTTATCCCAAAATTTGGGATCTTTGGGTTTGTCAAAGATTAGATTGCTATTTTTATTCACTATCTTGTCCTGTGAACCTAACCTATGCCACTGATCAACTAGTCTATTTCTTAGCCAATACCAAATGGTTTTGGTGACTGTTGCTTTATAATATAGCTTTAAATCAGGTACACTTAGACCACCTTCCTCTGACTTTTTTTTCATTAGTTCCCTTGCAATCCTCGACCTTTTATTCTTCCATATGAATTTTGTTGTTATTTTTTCTAGGTCATTAAAATAGTTTCTTGGGAGTCTGATTGGTATAGCACTAAATAAATAGATTAGTTTGGGGAGTATTGTCATCTTTATTATATTCGCTCGGCCTATCCAAGAACATTGAATGTCTTTCCAATTATTTAAATCTGACTTTATTTTTGTGGCAAGTGTTTTATAATTTTGCTCATATAATTCCTGACTCTCCTTTGGTAGATATATTCCCAAATATTTGATACTATCGACTGTTATTTTGAATGGAATTTCTCTTTGTATCTCTTGCTGTTGGATTGTGTTATTAATGTATAAAAATGCTGAGGATTTATGTGGATTTATTTTGTATCCTGCGACTTTGCTAAAATTCTGAATTATTTCTAATAGCTTTTTAGCAGAGTCTTTGGGGTTCTCTAAGTATACCATCATGTCATCTGCGAAAAGTGACAATTTGATTTCTTCATTTCCTACTCTAATTCCTTGGATCTCTTTCTCGGCTCTTATTGCCAAGGCTAGAGTTTCTAGTACTATATTGAATAGTAATGGTGATAGTGGGCAACCTTGTTTCACTCCTGATCTTACAGGGAAAGGTTCTAGTTTATCACCATTACATATGATGTTTACTGAAGGTTTTAAATATATGCTCCTTATTATTTTAAGGAATAGTCCATTTATTCCTATACTCTCAAGCGTTTTTAGTAGGAATGGATGTTGGATTTTATCAAATGCCTTTTCTGCATCTATTGAGATGATCATATGGTTTTTATTAATTTGATTATTAATATGGTCAACTATACTAATAGTTTTCCTAATATTAAACCAGCCCTGCATTCCTGGTATAAAGCCCACTTGGTCATAGTGTATTATCCTGGGGATGATTTTCTGAAGTCTATTTGCTAATATCTTATTTAAGATTTTAGCATCAATATTCATTAAGGAAATTGGTCTATATCTCACCTTTTATTTTTTGAATTTCAAGTTTTGTGTTTGTCTGGGGGTTTTTAATTTGTTCCTTTTCTAGCAATTTTAGTTGTAAACCCAATTCGTTGGCCCTCTCTTTCTCTATTTTATGCAGGTAGGCCTGTAGAGATATAAAACTTCCCCTAATTACTGCTTTGGCTGTATCCCACACATTTTGGTATGATGTCTCATTATTGTCATTTTCTTGGGTGAAGTTATTAATTATGTCTATGATTTGCTGTTTTACCCAGTCATTCTTTAGTATAAGATTATTTAGTTTCCAATTATTTTTTGGTCTATTTTCCCCTGGCTTTTTATTAAATGTTATTTTGATTGCATTATGGTCTGAAAAGGATGCATTTACTATTTCTGCCTTACTGCATTTGATTTTGAGATTTTTATGCCCTAGTATATGATCAATTTTTGTATAGGTTCCATGAACTGCTGAGAAGAAAGTATATTCCTTTCTGTCTCCATTTAGCTTTCGCCAAAGATCTATCATATCAAACTTTTCTAGTATTCTATTTACCTCTTTGACTTCTTTCTTATTTATTTTGTGGTTTGATTTATCTAATTCTGATAGTGCAAGGTTGAGATCTCCCGCTATTATAGTTTTGCTATCTATTTCCTCTTGCAGCTCTCTTAATTTCTCTTTTAAGAATTTAGATGCTGCACCACTTGGTGCATACATGTTTAATATTGATACTGCTTCATTATTGATGCTTCCCTTTAGCAGGATATAATGCCCTTCCTTATCTCTTTTAATTAGATCAATTTTTGTTTTTGCTTGATCTGAGATGAGGATGGCTACTCCTGCTTTTTTGGTTTTGCCTGAAGCATAATAGATTCTGCTCCACCCTTTTACTTTTAGTTTGAATGTCTCATCCTGTTTCAGGTGTGTTTCCTGTAAACAACATATAGTAGGATTCTGACTTTTAATCCAGTCTGCTAACTGCTTCCTCTTTATGAGGCAGTTTGCCCCATTCACATTTATGGTTAGAAGGACTAATTCTATTTTGCTTGCCATCCTATTAACCCCTGCTTATGCTTTTCCCCTTTCCTTCCCTTTTACCCTCCTATCCAGTATTAAACTGGTAAACACCACTTGCTTTTCACAGTCCTCCCTTTTTAGGATCCCTCCCCCACCTTAAAGATCCTCCCCTTATTTTACCCCTTTTCCTCGAAATTACTGTATTCCCTTCCCCTTAGCTTACTCCTTCCCTTTCACTTTTCAATGAAGTGGAAGAAGTTTCACCATAAATCGAATATGTCTATTGATACACGCTATGTTCATCTCCCTCCTTTCTTTCTCTCAGATATAATAGGTTACCTTTGCCTCTTCATGAGATGTAGTACCACCACTTTATACTTTTTTATGATATAATCTCCTTTCCACCTCTAGTTTCTAAGACAAATTGTACATATGTTCTTTACATATTTTTTTGACAGAAGTATAGTTCTCAAGATTTCTTTTTACCTTTTTTAGAAGTCTCTTGAGTTCTGTATTTGAAGATCAAACCTCTTATGTAGGTCTGGTTTTTTCATCAAAAATTGATGGAATTCATTTATTTCGTTAAATGTCCATCTTCTTCCCTGGAAAACGATGCTCATTCTTGCTGGGTAAGTTATTCTTGGCTGCATACCAAGTTCCTTAGCCTTTCGGAATATCATGTTCCAGGCCCTGCGTTCTTTTAATGTGGACGCTGCTAGATCCTGTGTTATCCTTATTGTGGATCCTCCATATCTGAATTGTTTTTTTCTAGCAGCTTCCAATATCTTTTCCTTTGTCTGATGGTTCTTGAACTTGGCCACTATATTTCTTGGCGTTTTGATTTTAGGGTCCCTTTCAGTAGGTGATCGATGAATTTTCTCAATGTCTATTTTACCCTCTGTTTCCAAAACGTCTGGGCAGTTCTCTTTGATAATTTCCTCGAAAATGGTGTCCAAGCTCTTTTTTTCCTCCCATTTTTCAGGGAGTCCGATTATTCTCAAATTGTCTCTCCTGGATCTGTTTTCCAGGTCTGTTGTCTTTCTGGTAAGGTACTTGACAGTCTTTTCAATTGTTTCATTTCTCTGGTTTTGCTTGACTCCCTCTTGGTTTCTCCTTGAGTCATTCATTTCTACTTGTTCCAGTCTAATTTTCAATGATGTATTTTCTTCACTCACTTTTTTTATATCTCTTTGTAATTGTCCAATTGAGTTTTTATCTTCTATGGAATTTTTTTCCATTTTATCCATTTTATTTTTTAGAGAGCTGATTTCTTTTTCCAGCTCTCTAATCCTGTTTTCCTTGGAGTTGTTTACCTTTTCCAGCTCACTAATCTTGTTTCTCAATGATTTGATTTCTTTATTCATTCTGTCTTTGAATGCATGTGATGACTTCTCCAGGCTCTCTTGCCAAGCTTCCCTTTCCTTTTCCCATTTCTCTTCCAGCTCTCTTGTGAGAGCCTTTTTGATTTCCTCTATGAGGTTCTTTTGTATTGAGGAGCAGCTTATATCCCTCCCAGGGGATACATCTGGGGACATTCTGGTCCTAGTCTCCTCAGCATTTGAAGTCTGCTCCCTCTCCACACAGAAGCTGTCAATGGTTAGAGCCCTTTTGAATTTTTTGTTCATTTTGTCAGAGTAGGAATCAAAGAAAACAAACTGACAAGAGAAACAATTGGTCTGTTTTGTGGGGGATGGGGCTGGATGGTATTAATGGGCTTCCTCTACAGACTGGAGGTAGGGCAGCAGCGAGCCACTAACAGAACAGCAATGACTGTACTGAGTCTGCGCTCTGAGGCTCTGAGAACGCACCGAGTCAGTCCAGGTGGGGGTTGGGGGTGCCGGGCTCTGAGAGAAGCTGGCTTTCTGGGGTTTTAATCTTCACCTCCGGTGTTTACACCCTCTCTCTGCTGCTCCTGGCTTGCTGGGGCAAAAGCCCTTTCACAGAAACGGCAGAGATCACACCCCTCCCCCTCTGGTCTGAGCTGAGTGAGCTGCCTGTCTTGCTCTGGCTGTCTGCCCTCAGTCTGCGCCCAGTCTGATTGACCCTCCCCCGAACAAACACAGACCTTTTCTGGCGACTCTCAAGGATGTCTTCTCTTGGTGATAATTTGTGGATTTCTTTCTGGGTCAAGCATTAAGTCAGAGGCTTGTCATGAAGTAAGTTCTGAGAGAAAACGAGGAGCTCAAGCAGCTGTCTGCCTCCACGCCGCCATCTTGGCCGGAAGTCCCTCCAAAGCATAAGTAATTCTTACATTGTCCAGGTTCAAATGATATATGTTCCAAAATGCTCTAAGTCCATCCCTTTTTCTCAGCAGGTGGAGGACCATATTTCAATTATAATGAAACTGGGTTTTTTGGAATCAGCATTGGTTTTCCACAGGTTTTGCATAGATTTCCCCCAGAAAACTTTTCTAGACTTCCTTAAATTGGTTTATCTTTTGTCTCTCCTGAGTCTCTCAGTTCAACTATTACCTAATTGTGATCATCAAACCAATTTCATTTTTTGTACTTAGTTTTCCTGGATAAGGTAAATTCCCTTGAAGGACCAAATTCCTTAAATGGAAAAGTTATTGACGATCAATTGTAATCATTCACATTGTTTAAAAAATTAAACCCAAACATTTGATCTCCAAGGTCTTCATTTGACCTATAAAGTGTTATCCTGATCATTGTGGACAAGGCAGTTTGTTGATCTCTTGGGCTGGAGGAAGAAGCTCTTTATTAGTATTAATTCTAATAATAAGGTTCTTCTATCTCTAATTTTGAAGCTTTCTACACACTGAATTCCCAGGCTTAGTCTAGCCTATTTTTCTATAAAGTAAAGCATTTTTGAAGCAAAGCAATATGGATCTGGTGTTCTAAGGTTAATTTACATCCCCCAAAATCATTATTATTATTATTATTGCTGAGGCAATTGGGGTTAAGTGACTTGCCCAGGGTCACACAACTAGAAAGTGTTAAGTGTCTGAGATCAGATTTGAAATCAGATTCTCCAGACTTCAGGGCTGGTACTCTATCTACTGCACCACCTAAGCTACCCCCAAAAGTTATTTTATAAAAGGGGAAAATGACCTACTTGTATAAAAATATTCATAGAGGCTTCTTTTGTTGAGTAAAAGTATTAGAAATTGAGGAGATGTCTATCAATTGAGGAATGGCTGGACAAGTTATGGCATATTATCATGATGGAATGCTATTGTGCTGTAAGAAATCATGAGCAGTATGACTTCAGAAAAACCTTTAAAGAAGTACTTGAACTGATATGAAGTGAAGTGAATAGAACTAGAAAAAACATTGTACACAATAATAGCAAAACTTTACAAGGAACATCTGTGAACGATTTTGGTATTCTTGAAGTGATCCAAAAAAATTCCAAAGAATTTATGATAAAAAATGCTATCCACCTCTAGTGTAAGAACTTATGGAGTCTAAATGTAGATCATTTTATTTTTATGTTTTTGTCTGTTTTCTTTCATAACATGACTGTGGGAAACATGTTTTTCATGACTACACATGTATAACCTATTATCAAATTGCTTTCAATCTCAGGGAGGAAGAAAGGGAGGAAAATGGGGAGAAAACTGGGGAGAAATTGGGACTCAAATTTTTTAAATGAATGTTCAAAATTATTTTTACATGCAATTGATAAAAATATTATTTCTAGGAATGTTGGTTTTCCTATGCATTTGTATGCTCCTGGTACATATAGCATAATGGAAAAAAAATTAAACCTGGGTTTAAATCCTAGCTATAGATAGAGGTGTGTAATAATAGAATCTTAGTAAAATGAAGGAATTGGATGAAATCATAAAGCTCCTTATAACTCTAAATACTATGAGTTTTAAGTTTTATATGCAAGATATATGCAGTCTCAGGCACAAAGAATAATAAAAAACAGAATGGTTTGTGACAGTCATGTCAGTTACAACTGTGCTTTTGATGATGTTTACTGAGCATTTCTCTCTTTTCTTGCCATTCCTATATACAAGGTTGTAAATCTCTCATTTCCAGATACTGATGTACAGCCACTCTTTCACCTGTCTTTCCCATAATTTCTCTACCCACATCGTCTACTCCATGCAAATTATCTTATTCATTATTCTCAGAATACTCCCCATCTTCCCTGAAAGCTTTTTCATTTTCATGACTTTTTGTCTCCATCTTTATACTATTCCCCAGTGTCCTCCTACATTCAGATTCAGTCGCATATGAACTTTTAAGAATCAACCACAGTTTGCCAGTATATACTTGTAGAGACACCTGATGTCTTTGAAGAATCAACTGCTTAAAAGCATCCAGACAGTTGCATTGTCTCCTATGAATTAAATTTGGCTCTAGCTTTTGATTTTTCTCTAGTCATAGAATTTTAGTTTTGCACTAAGTAGTAGGAGACTACTTTCACTCAGTTTCCTTGCACCATTGTAGTTTCTTTGGCATTTTGAAACTTTGACTTATTTCTGCTGACTGTGCTTTTCTCCACTAGCCCTCAGGCATTGTTACTGGATGCCTTCCAAAAAGCCCAACTACTACAATGATACATAATACTAAGTGTTTCTCCACTAATATTTCCAGCATCTTCTACCCTGTACAGCATTGCTACAGTACACGATTCCCAATAATTCTCATTTCTCCCAGCTCTTTTATTATCTCTATTTTATCTTGACATTAAAATTCTTACCAAATTTTGTCTCATTGTGGCCCCATTACCAAGCTAGAAACAACTTTTGTCATCAGATGTCAATGGAAATTCAATTTGATCTACCACACATTTATTAAGTACTCATTATATAAAAGTTCCTGAGAATTCTTAAGCCCCTAAATAACAGGGTCTATTTTGGTTTGGTCTTTCTATTTCTAGTACCAGACACTGCCTTACACATAGTAGAGTTAGCAAACTGCTTTTATCTCAATAGAGATTGAGGGTTTAGGATGATCTTTTATTTTGACAAATTAGTTGCCATTTTAAAGAGTTTCATTTTATGAGAGGAAAATAGCTTTTTAAATTGTAATGTCAGTTAGATACTAATATTTAACTATAGGATCCAAAATATTTATTTTGATGCTATTGACCTGGCTATACTTAGTAATGGACAAAATAAAGTTGATAACTTATAGTAGTTACCTTTTCAATAGCTTAGAAATGGCCTAAAGTAAACAAAATAAGCAATAATATAAAAAATTAAGGAATGTTATGGAATAGTATTGTTCTATAAGAAATGATGAACAAAATGATTTCAGAAAGGCCTGAAGAGACTTACATGAACTGATGCTAAGTGAAGTGAGTAGAACCAAGAAAACATTATACATAGTAACAACAGAATTTTGCAATGATCAATTCTGATGCACTTGGCTCTTTTCAACAATGAGGTAAATCAGGCCAAATCCAATCTGCATCCAGAAAGAGGACTGTGGAAATGAGTATGGATCACAACATAGTATTTTCATTTTTGTTGTTGTTGTTATTGTTTGCTTATGTTTTGTTTTCTTTCTCATTTTTCCCCCTTTTTGATCTCTGTGTGTGTGTGTCTGTGTGTGTGTGTGTGTGTGTGGTTACGTTCGTGTGTGCACCATTATAAATGTGGAAATATTTTTACAAGAATTGCACATATTTAACATATATTGGATACTTGCTATCTAGGGGGAGCAGTTAGGGAAAGGGAGGGAGAAAAACTTTGCAAACAAGGTTTTGCAAGGGAGAATGTTGAAAACTATCTTTGCACATATTTTGAAAATAAAAAGTTATTTAAATAAGCAAATAAATAAATGGGAAAAAAGAAATTAAGTCAGAGAATTTCTGTCGTTTCACTGACATTCAATAAACATTTATTAATCACTTAATACATATAAGATACTGTGTATATGAAAATAAAAATGATAGTCTTTCCTAGCAATGGGATCTTGGGAAAAGAACAAGAGAGAAGTTTGCCAAATTTAAACAAATTATAAACATCTTGAACTGTTGCTAACATGAGACTACTTTTCTTGGTCATCTTATATGTTTCAGGTTTGTGAATTCTGGCCCAAATATCGATCATTCTTTGCAGTTGTGGTTTGCTTCTTGTACTAGTAGAAATCCTGACATTTTTATCCTCAAAGTTTATGTGAGTTTGTACAACCTATTCAGTTTCCTTGTATTTGTGAGCAGTTGGGCAATACTGTATCTTTATATCTTGGAGTTGATTATATACACAATTCTTCTGAATTTGTTGAACCAGCTTAACTATGTTTTAAGATTCTGGATTTCTGATTTGCAAAGCAGCAATGAATCAAATTATTTAATTAAAACATTCGAAGTCATACCATAAAAAGTAGACTAAGACATGTCCCCACAGGTAAATCCTATAAATCTAAAGCAGAAATCATATCATTGGTGTCCTATTATCTGAACTTTCTTCTCCTTCAATAAGGTATATTTACAAAATACTATTTAATTGAACTCCTCTAAATCTCTATTTTGATGCTTAACCTTAGTGTAGATACTGTGTCAGCAGATTATCATCCCCTCCCCTTGTAAAAACATTACATAAGATGGGCTTGGTGATGAACTCTGCTGTGTTTAGTGGTGTTTGATTAAAATCAGTTAGGCTTATCACCAGGAGGAGGGAAAACAACTGATAGACTGTTTTTGCCCATTGAAAACTTATGAAGACAAAGGTAAATAGAAGATTGATTGCCATTGGTGGATAAATTAGCTTGAAAAAAAAATCAAAGATCTTAGAAATATTGAATTAAACATCAGAGGCCTATGTAATTTCTATAAAACATTCTTTTTACATATGATATCCTTTGCTATTTCAATGATCAATGATCAATATAGGGACTTTTTTGTAATGGTACCTATCACAAAAATGCCCTTGCTTACCCATTCTGTATTACTCTTCTTCTGCATTGTTCCATAAATCCCTCATCCATAAATTCTGGTGTGTTATTCTAGCTCACTCTGTGATCAAAGGAATATATGAATAGGACTTCAGCAGTTGATTCCAAAACCTTCAATTTATAACTGAGGTCTAAAGAAATTAAGCATTTCTCTAGGGTCATAGAGCTAGAAACTGTCTAATGTGGAACCTGAACACAGATGCTTTTATTTCTAGATATAGCCTAATATCCCTCACACCATTATGTGGATAACTAGAGAACATATGAACTGTGCACTGGTTTTCCTTATTTGCAAAATGGATATTATATTAACAACATGTACCTAACAGGGATGGTATCAGTATAATTCTTTAAAGAGCTATATAAATGCTAGCTATTTTATTATTTTTTTCTTCAAAATTTACCTTTTGAGGAATATGACAGATTTTTTTTTTATTATAGGATAGCTCTTCTAAAGGGAAAGTATTTGTTTACTTTAGATTTTATAACTTCCCTGCAGTGCCAAAGGGAGAAGAGAATAGATGAAGAATAATTCTACTGTTGGGAGTACATGAATGAAATGAATCAAAATGGTGACTATGATTCAACTTAATATAATTAACTGAAGGTAAGTAATACAGACAGCACCTTCTCTTTCACTGTGCAGTAATACACTCTCTTTTGTAAAAAGTATCTATGAGATAGTCTCTTTGGTTTTACTTTTCACTGGGTCAAACCAAGTTCTAAAAATAAGAAATTAAATAAATTTTCCTGAGACCAAGAATGTTGTTTTCAAGGGAAAAAAGTTAGTGGTTAAGTTGATAACTAGACATCAGGGACTTTTTCTGGCAATGAAGAAAATGTTTGAGAAACATCTGTCTGAAAGGGCTTTAATAATAATAAAACACACACACGCACACACACACACACACACACACACACACACACACACACAAACCCCAAAACAAACAAACAAACAAAAAAAAAAACCCCTCACAATTCTGTTAAACATAGCATCATACCCTTTATCTGTATGATTTATCATCAAAGTTATTCAGGAAAAAAAAAAGATATCTAGGACAGAGCTAATATCATGAATGTCTGGTAAAAGCTAAATAGTGACAACTATATGCTTGGATGCACCCAAGTTATATGCTAGTTATAGGAAGACAAAATTTAAAAAATAATTTCTTATTTCAAGTTGAACTTAACTTTCTGGGTGTTTTTCAAGAATAAACTCAAGAAGAAAGCTGTCAAAGGTATGGAGGGAAGGAGGGAGGGAAGGAGGAAAGGAAGAAGGAAAGGAGGAAGAAAAGGAAGGAAGGGAGGAAGGAAAAAGGGGAAGAAAGGAGGGAGGAAAGAGGGCAGGGAGAGAGGGAAGAAGAAAGGGAAGGAGGGAGGGAAGAGGGAAGTAAGGAGGGAGGGAAGAAGGAAGTAAGGAGGGAGGAAGGAAGAAAGAAAGGGAAGAAGGAAGGAGGGAAGGAAAGAAGGGAGGAAAAGGGGGAAGAAAGGAGGGAGGAAAGAGGGCAGGAAGGGAAGGAGGGAGGGAAGAGGGAAGTAAGGAGTGAGGAAGGAAGAAAGGAAGGGAAGAAGGAAGGAAGGAAAGAAGGAAGAAAGGAAGGAAAGAAGGAAGGAAGGAAGGAAAAAGGGGAAGAAAGGAGGGAGGAAAAAGGGCAGGGAGGGAGGGAAGGAAGGAAAGAAAGAAGGAAGGAAGGAAAGAAGGAAGGAAGGAAAGAAGGAAGGAAGGAAAGAAGCAAGGAAGGAAGGAAGGAAAGAAGGAAGGAAGGAAGGAAGGAAGGAAGGAAGAAAGGGAAGAGGGAGGGAGGGAGGAAAAATATTGAACAGAGAAGTTTATATTTGATCCTAGAAGTAATTAAAAAAAAAACAAAAACCTCCAGAGTTTATAGGCTATGGAAACATTGTGAGAGAAAGCTGGAATGGTTGGTTCAGCTAGATTGTGAATGACTTCAAATGCCAAGCTAGAGGATTTATATTGTTATGTAGCAAACATGGAAACTGCTGAAATTTTCTGACTAGGATATTAATGGGATCAAAGTAGTGTATTAGAGAAAATTCTTATGACACTAATGAGAACAAAAACTGAAGGTGAAGAGAAAAATAATGAGCTTAATACAACAGTACAAGTAAATGGCCCAAAATAGAGCAATGACAATGGGAGTAGAAAGAAGGGAACAAATTCAAAAATTATTTTGTTGGTAGGGTCAGCAACAGACCAACTAAGTACATATACATGGGATATCAAGAAAGAGGAAAAAAAAATTAAAGATAACTCCAGGTATATGGCCTGAGTGATAGAGACTGAGGCAGTTAAATAGTATGGTAAATCACAGAACAAGATACTATAATACTACAACAATGTCAAATGAATCTTGCATTTACCTTCAATAAGAACAATGAGTTGTTTTTGAGTTCAAGTTTCAAAGTGCTTTGAAGTTAGCGTACATGTGTAATTGGTGAGTTTTGTTTATTTTATGGATTATACCTAATAAACTATGCATAGCATTAAATTTATATCAAATAAAATCTCTATATTTTTCTTCTGTCATTTTTCTTGAGAGCATATCATCCAAAATTTCACGCCACATCTACCAAAATTTTGTAGCACACAAATGTGCTCTTTTTTAAGGATCACTGATCCTTTTTTTGGTGGGGATGGTGGGGGAGAAGTAGAAGATGGGAGGTAGCTAACTGGTACAGTGGATAAAGGGCTGAGCCTGGAAGTTAAAAAGACTTTAGCTCAAATCCAGGATTGTGCATTTATTAGCCGTGGACCTGGACTTTTGCTTTAGTTTCCTCATCTGTAAAATGAGCTGAAGAAGGAAATGGCAAACCATTCTACTACCTTTGCCAAGAAAATCCTAAATGAAGAGTCAGACATGAATGAAACCACTCTACACAACAACAACAATTGCAGGGAAATTAAACATACTATGTGGAAGGGAAGGAAGGTGGGGAATGAAGATAGGAGAAGCAAGGCAAAGGCTGTTGATTATTTTTTAAAAGAATAATTTTTAATTAAATAGGGAAAAGTTGATAGAAAAGAAGAATCAAGATGAAAGGTAGTTATCAGCTAACTAACTTGCCTGTGTTCACTTAATGTTTTCCAGTGAAGTGGAAACCTGTTGTCAGCTATACATGGTAGTTCTAAAAGTTTAAAAAACTACTGTGTGAGCACAAATCTGATGATGCTGAATTGAGCCCTATCAACCCTGGAAAGAAACTCAATCATAACTTGCTCAGAATGTTTTCTTTCAAGTTTAACTATTACATTTTGAATGTTTTTTCCTAAAAATCTTATTCAATTAATTGATACTTAGTGAGCACTAAGAATTTTATGATGGAAGTATCATTTTTCTGTCTATAACAACCTAAGTTTTGGTTGCAGTCATTTCCTTAGAGCTACCACACAATCACTAACCTTGAACAATCTGGACTATATTCTTGAGACTGAAATAATTTTATAGAAATTCAAGGGAATTGGGGAGAGTGGGGGTTAGGGCGGTATGTAACCATTGATGAGGTGCCATTTTGCACAAAAGCTTCTTTGCCTTAAGTCTGAGTATCCGGCTTTGGATCCTTCTTTATGCCACACTGGCAGAAGAGCTATATTTTCCTGCCAACTTATTTGGATCAAAAGGGCCATGGCACGTTTGAACAAAAAGATTTGATAAGAACAAGCATGGCTTTGTTCTGTTGTTCTTCTAAAAATTCTGAATTCCTTGGCATCTTTACCAAAGGAGGAAAAGGTCAGAAAATTCTCATTTCTGTGCCAACAAAGAATCAAGCATGCAGAAACTTTCACACCTGCTACAGCCATTAGACTCTTTTTGCACTCAAGACTTTGGAGGTGTACAAAAAGCATTGGATTTCGGAAATTCTGTTTTCTGTAACTTCTTTGGAGCCTTATAAGTCAATCAGTAATATAACTACCTTCTGAAGTGGGGAAATAGGTATATTCTACACAGGAATATTTCAAATGGACTCTTTAGGTGGATCTAAGCTTCTCTTGGTTACCTATATACAGTATAGAAATCATTCCTAGTTCTGGAATCGGAATGATCTGAGTTTAAATCTTTCCTCAGATATATAACTAGTTATTTGATCCTAAGCAAGTTAAACATTTCTATCTGGCTCAGTTAACTCATCTATAATATAGGGATAATAATAGTATTACACTTTCAGGACAGTTGTGATGATAAAATGAGGTAATAGTTGTAAAGCCCTATTGATGTCTCTGATCTGAGACTTAAAGGAAGTCTCAATTAAAACCCCATCTTTTTCAAAAATCTTTCCTAGTCCCTCTTAAAGCTAATACCTTTCCTCTTTTACTACTTTCTACATATATATAGTTTTTTCTATATATATTTTTCATGTTTTCTTTTCCATTAGATTGTAAGCTTGAAAACAGGGACTGTTTTTTGTATGCACTTAGCATGTTGCCTGGCATGTGGTAGGTACTTAATAAATGTTTAGTGATTGATAAAAATTGTATTATTGTTAATTATTATTACAAGAATGATCATATTAAGAAAAGAACTTTAAGAAAAGGCAATAATTATTTATGTTATAGTTAAGCAGCAATTTTTAAAAATAGAAGTAATGAAATTGAGATGAGAAAATGTTCATCATTGGTCTAACCAGTTCCTTTTCCTTGCTATATCCTCAAAAAACTAAATCCTGAGTCCCAAGTGTGAATGGCAGGAAATTCTGCTTTTCTAACATCATATAGAATCTCCACTAATTTTTTACCTTTCTTATAATTCAAGCATAAATTTGTGAGGACAACTTTGCAGAAGTCTATTGTTTAACAAGCCAGAAAACCTCTCATGTATGATTAGGAATAGTGGGCACTAAATTACAGCTTTGAACCCACTCAGTAGTCAACCCCCAGGTGCCTAGCAACATGATCACAAAAGTTTTATTTGACTTCAGAAAGAATACATAAATCATCCAATTTGTGTAAAGCCCCAGGGTCAGAAGTAATACTAAAGAAATCATATTTCATTTATCAAACTGCTAAAGACAGGATCAATTCTAATACTGAGAATCTCTTATTTTTTTCAAACATCTTTATAATTGCTAACTATATAAATATTAGCTATTATTATTTTTATTATTCCACCAGTATTTATGTGCATAACACTCTGTGAAGCACAAAGGGGAAAGAGATTTGCAAGAGAAAACTAATATATAGATATTGTCCTCAAGGATCTTAGATTTTATTTGGCCATGTAAGACCTCCATCCATAAAACAGATAAGTAAAAAGTCAAGATGGTATAGTTGGATAGAAAGCCCAGTACAGTACTTGTTTGATAATGACTTGTTGATATAACTAATTGCAATTCTGAGACATTAATCCAAATTATGGAATTTAAAAGGAGGAAATAAAAATGAAGGCTAGAAAATTCAGGTCTCATAGAGGAGACAGGTCTTTAGCTAGACTTTGAAGGATTAATTGAAGGATTAGAAGGACTTTGAAGTTGTCTCCTGGTACCTACTATAGTTACCCCTTCTATATAGAGGGGGTTAAGAGCTCAGGTAATAGGAAGGGAAAAGGCATTCTAAGTAAAGATAGGTTTAACACTGAGAATAGGATTAATGTCCTTAGGGGATAGTGAGGAAACTAAATTGTCTGGATTTTATATATAGAATACTAGGAAAGAAAGGGAAGAGTGGGAAGGGAAGAAATTATGGAAAGCCTTGAATGTCAGCCTAAGGGAATACTAGGAAGTAGTATTGCTTCAATTTTACATTCAGCATGTATAATGAATCAGTTTATCAAAACAGCCATCTATGTAAATACTTGCTTCATTCATTTCCAAGTTAAATTGAAAATACATGAGGATGTAAAATGTATGGGATTGCCTGTCATGGGGGGGAGGGAATAAAGGGAGGGGGGGATAATTTGGAAAAATGAATACAAGGGATAATATTATAAATATATATATATACATATATATAATAAAAAAATAATATTACCTGAAAAAAAAAAGAAAATACATGAGGATTATGTAATTTTGCAATTCATCTATCTCTTCAATAGGATCATTGTTTGATAACTCTGACCTTATTCCTCTAAGCTTAAACTAAGAGTCCCTTGGTTGGTTTCCCTCAGGAACTCATGCCACTCTCACTATTAATCCACTTGGTCAGTGAAAATTTTGCTATAATTTCAAATATATTTCCTTATAAATAGCAATAACTAAGTCTCCTTACACAGGACATTCATTTTTAGAGTGTTCAGGGAGATTTAACAAATAGTTGAAATAGAGCTAAGCTGGCTCAGCTGAGCTTGAGTGAGTATATATACAGTTCTATGTTGTTGTGAGAAAGATAGAACCCAGGAGCCTTAATGCAAACAGTTCACTAAAAAGAAAGACACAAATACTCTCTGATGCTATTAGGGTCACTGCAAAGTCAACAAAAGAAATGAACTTTATCATCTGCTTTATCATCACAAGATAAGCAGCAACATAAGGCTAATTCCATCTTACTTAAACATAAAAGTTTTCCTAGAGGAGAGCAGAAGGAAAACATCAGAAAAATTCTAATATACTCCAAAGCATTTGTGGAATGCTGATTTGAGGGAAATGTTTGCTGATCTGCATCATTCCAAATACCAAGGTTCACAACCTCTGAGCCATCCTTGCCTCCTGAGTATTCCTCATGCCCTATATTTATATTATGTTTGTTGATTGTCCTCAATATATCTTAGATTGGTTAGTTTTACTGCAGTTACCTTTATTCAGGTCCCCAGTGTATCACCTAACTATTCTTGCTGATTTTCTGCCTCTAGTTTCTCCTTTTTCCAACTCATCTTCCACAGAGCTGCTAACAGATCTTCATAGTCTACAAATCTGACTATGTAGATCCATGTAACTCCCTTATTCAATAAGCTTCAATGGTTCCTGATTGACTCTAGTATAAAATATTAACTCCTCTAGTATTTAAAGCTCTTAGTAAAGTCTATTTTCTAGGCTTATTACTATATATTAATACTTCCACTCTCAAAATTTCAACCAAACTGGTTTACTGTTTTGTTCCCTTTTTACAACATTATATGTATTGCTTCAATGCTTCTGTATAAGCTGTCCCCTGATACCTTTTAAAGTTATCCCTTCCATATAGATGGGGTTAGGAGCTCAGCACCCCCATGATCTGGAAAATCTGCATAAGGTTTTTTTTCTTTTTTCCCTCTTTTATGGACTCTTTATTATACCTTAAAAATGAAATATATTGATATTATATAATGCTATGCATATATTTAATGCATTTCTGAATTTCTAAACTTTTCCTGTGTTATCTGTTAGCCTTTGTGTGTCGAATGCAACTTCTGCAAAACTCTCCCAAAATTCCCATTTAATTTTTTATGCCAACATGTGATATACTGAAATTGCAATGGAAAAAAGTTGAAATGTGGAAGGGATAACTGTATTCTCCTTCCTCATCTTGGCCTCCATCAAAGTTCAGCTCAAGTTTTAGCATTCTCAAGAGTCTTTTCCTGATCCTTGCTTCCTGCCTCCTATTTTGCTTTTGTTTTGTACATACCCCATATTTATCTGTGAATACTTTGTATCCCTATAATTGAACATATGTTATTTTAGAGCAAGATTTATCTTTTTTATAGCATATGTAAAGTTTATTAGACTTTTTTAAATGTAATGTATACATAAGAGAAATTCAGTTTCACATATAATCCTCTCTGAAGAACAACCTTACTTTTGAATTTTTATCATCATCATTTTATTCTATATGGTACTTAGCACCCAGAAGGTATTAGAATTTTGCTAATTGATTGATACTGGGGAATTTTATTTTATTTTTTTCAAGAAGCATTACAATTCCTTCCTTTGCAGAGATCTGAAAGGGATTCCAAAACCCATATAATTTGAGCTTTACACTTCTGAAGATTGAAACGGCTTAAAAATAAGAGATAAGTGGTCACCAAGGTGGTAACAGAAAGGGAAAGAGAACCCTGACTTTCTGAGGCTCCATATAATGGTCTGGCTCATATGTTATAATTTCTGTCTTATTTTTACGTTTCTATTATAATCCTATGTAAAAATCTGACAGGAAAATGAGTGGAAATGCCTTGTATAATTTAGACAGAATTAATTTAGAGAACTATTTAGTACCTTAGCACAAACACTGACTTTCTGAGTAGCATTCAAAAACCTCACCTCCACTTTAATTTCACTGATGGCCAAAAAGGTACCAGTCAAAATTAAATAGATGAACCTATTAATAAAGTACTCAGGGTCAAATTTAACCTTAACTAAGCCAACCTTCTCCCCCCCCCCAAAAAAAAAAAAATGAGGTCTTAGGTTCAAGGCCCATCTGAGATAACATCCATGTCAGCAGCTAAGATTTCAGGACTTATGATATTAGTATTAAAGCAGAAAGAAAATAAAAAGGGATCACTGCCTAAAGTTGAAGAGATAAAAGGGGATAAAATTAACTCATTCTACTGCTGATTATGAACAGCCCAAATAAAGATCTCATTGAGAAATTAATATTATCGACAACAATGAAACAGAACATATTTGTGGATTTCAATTGTGAATTCATATATATATATATATATATATATATATATATATATATATATACATATTTATACACACACATATAAAGATAGATATAGATATAAAGTAATCTGCAGTTGGATGTAGGCTAAACTCTAGTAGTTTACTACAATTCCACATATATGATATGTTTAATGTTTTGCCACAGCACTGAAGGGATCTTTTTTAGTGGATTCTAAATAAATCATAAAGAGATGGATGCAAAGCTTTGGACAGTGGAAAAGGCTCAGGATTTGGAGTCACAAGACTCCAAATCCTGGCTCTGCTTCTTATTACTGTTAGACCTGGAGCAATCACTTTCTCTCTTTGGGACTCAGGGGTCTTTCTAAGTGTGAAGAGTTGGCTTAGATGACCCCACAGATCACTTCCAAGCTTAAATCTATGATCCTAAGAAAAATTTTACATTGGATTTGTTTCAAAAGAAAAAGAGAAGAAAACATATTACATAAAAAGCCATAACGTGTATGTTGATGCATTTATTCAATCAAAGGACATTTTATAAATGCAATTTTCATATCATTGTGCTGAATAATTCCATCAGAGTAGAACACAGTTTTAAAGCTGCTAATCATCCAACAGGCCAGATATGATTTTTTAAATGGAAGAATTTGTTGTACCTGAAAAAAATTATTTGGAAGAAACTTGTGCATGAATATACACTGAAATATGGTTAGATAGCAAAATAGCCAAAATGGCAGGAAAAGCAAAATACATTATATATGTTAACACCTCCCAATGCTTTTGTTCTGCCTCAGGAGTCAATTAGATCAGCCCTCACAACAAGACAAATAAGAATTTTCCGAGGAAGAAAAATCCAAGAATATATACATTCAGAGGTAGGATTTGGAAGTTCTCTACTTTCTCATCTCTCCCTCTGTCCCCAAAACTCTCTCGACATTAAAAGAAATTATAAGATTAAAAAACTCATAATCAGAAAACAGATGGTGATTCAGAGCATCCTAGAGGGGATATAATCCAAAACAGTCTTAAATACTTCCTTTGGGGTAATTTAAGTCCTTTGCTATTCGAACTACTCTATGGCTCATTATTTCCAACTCTCAATATACACATTCTTTAGAGCTTGAGTTGTTTTAAATACTGGGACTAAAAATATATGCCACATATCACATGTTTAAATTATCTTGCAAATAGTAGATGTTTAAAAAATTGCTAAAGGAATGACTAAAGGAACAAAGGAACACAATAAAATCCTGAAAGTACAACTACTGATCCTTAGGCAAGCCAATAAAAAGTTTAATTTCAGCTTCAATGAAATGCCTTTTGTCAGTGACCTTTACATCATCCTTTCCAATTGATTTTCATTTCATTAGGGTACATTTTCAAGTGTGGCTAAGCCACTGGAATCCTAAAGCCTAATAGCTTTCATACAATAAGATCCACTACATCACATGTTCTGTGCTATTAGTGATAGAAATGAATTCCATTTACTTATTCATGCATGGCCTTGTTTCCTTCCCAGAGACTTTGTTGGCTATCTGTAATCGAACCATATTTTTCCAAGTGTTACCCCATCTGATCTCTAATTCTGGATTCTGAGATTTTCTCCAGATTTGAAGTTAAACTTTAAGTAATTTCCTGGAGTGCACTGGGTTTTTCTTAGACAAGGAGACTGTTTGAAATCACTTGTTTTACTGGCCACTCTCCAGGCTTTCTTGACCTGACTAAACCTTGTAAAAAATGTCTGCTATTGTCTGTTGCTACTTCCTTTTGTACTTTTGGATGTACATTGTTTGGCACTAAATACATGTATAAGTTTGTCATGTCATTTTATATACCAGAGGTAGTATATAGTAGTAGATTCATCAATTTTTCCTTAAGTCTAATTTTGGATTTAGAAATAGAAGTGGAAAAGAAATCTTTTGTCATTATTCCCATTTCTTTTTCTTCCTTTAAAGAATTCTCTATTGTTGCTCTACAGATTAGATATATTTGGTCCCCAATTTTCATTTAATGGACAAAAAATGAATCAGGACATATTTACTTATACTTGGACAAATTTAAGCTTTAACATTTGCTTTTTCATAACCTAAGCAAAGAAAGGACTTTAGATCTGAGGAACTCAGATGAAAACAACCTGTTTAATCAATGGATGCTGTGAATATACACAATTCAAATTGTTACTAAAAATCTTATTAGTTAATGCTTTTCTTCAATTAAGCACAAATGAATAGATTTGGACCTCAATTATGTCATATACTCCCAGAATTCCAGTTTATACTAAAGCTACCAAAAGTGGGTCCTTCCCCTTAGACTATTTGATAACTTCAGTCATTTCAGGATCTTTCCTCTTCTTCATCCTCCACTCCAATCCAGTCAATTATTTACTAAATCTTATTTATCCTATCTCCACAACATCTGTCACATTTGTTCCCTCTTCATTCACATGGCTGTCATTAGCCCATGCTTTCATTATCTGTATTGTTATATCTTCCCACTGTTTGTCCTGTTGCTAGTCTCTTGCCTAACAACCCATTCTCCATACAACTGTGAACATGATCCAAGGCCAAAAACTCATTTGCTAAAAGCAAACAAAACCCAAATCTGTGCATAACTTCAAGGAGTTCTTATTACCTCTAATGTAAAATGTAAACTCTTCAACCTAGCATATAAAACTTTATACATTTGGTTCTAACATAACTTTCTAGCTTTATTTCACCTTTCTTTCCTTTCTGCATGCAATGTTTTAGTCATACTGGATTAATGACAAGCTATTCCACAGATTGACCAAAGCTTCTATTTTTAACATTCATAGAAATACTCCTCCAAACCTGGAATGTACAATCACTTAACTTCTCACCTCAGAATCCTAATTTTCCTTCAAAATTCACTTCAGGTACTTCCTTCTCCATGAAGTCATCCTTATTTCTTCCTAGCTATTAATGCTTATTCCTACAATAAATGATCTTTTATTTCCTTTTTTGTGTACATATTCCAGCACCAATCATAATACCTTGCACAGAGTAGGAGCTTCACACATATTTATTAGATTGCCTTTAACCAAATGCATTGAATTTTAGTTGGTCCTGACTAAAGCTTTGGGATTAACTAATCTGGGATCATTCCAAAATCCCATCCTGAGTTTGGAATCAAAGATTTAGCTGAATGTCAACTGGTGGCCTATTAAGTTAATTTTTTTTCTTGATCAACAGTAAATTGATGTCATTTTATTTTTTTTAATTGAACTACACTCTTCCCTAAAAATTCTGTAATTTTTATGTCTTTGCTATCATCACAATTCTCTAACTCTCTTATACATAACCATTTCATTGAAACTTTCTAAATATTATATCATTTGAAGATATGAAATGTTGAATGATTAAGATGAATGAAAAACTTCACTCCATTTTACATCTATAGAATTTTCACTGACTTCTGTTGTAAAGGAGCTAAAACTAGATGTGGAAAAAAAACATAAACATGACTGAATATAACAATTGCCTTCCCACTTCCCACCCCAAATATTTCTCTCCTAGAATTTACATTTTATTTTATAAAACACATTCATCTTAGCAAATGCAATTCCATCACAAAACAAATCTTGTACATAATAAACACTTAATAAATGTTTACTATTGTCTGACTTGCTGACTAGCAAGGTATATGTAAGAGCATCCCAACATTTTTTTTTCTCCTAAGTATCTGGTATATAAGTGGAATCCTTCCACTTAACTATTTACTTAGACTGATATGAAAACAAAAAAAACAAAAACAAAAAAACAATCATCTCTAATTTTCTTCAGATGTACTTAAACTTCCCTATATAGATGGCTTGTATTGATTTTTTTTTTTTTTTTGCCTTTGGAGTAAGAGACAATTAAAATACACTTTTATTGTATCATGTATAATAAAACATTAAAAAAATAGTATGAAATATTTAAAAAAGAGAAAACTCACTTTCAAAGGATCTTTTAGATCAACTGTTTGAAATATACAACCTGATCAACTCTAAAAAAAATTTTTTTTACATTGTCTCCATCCTGAATCTGGTAGGACCAAAATGAAGATGGGTAATACTTGAGGAAGGGGGAGATGGGAGAAAAGCCCAGGCAAAAGCAGCCTGAGATTGCTTGAGAAAATCAGTATAAACTAGGATTTCTAATAAGATGCTGTTATCTGCAAGAAAGTGTTTTAAAATGCATATTCAATAGCAAATTCCTTAAAAGTAAAGAATATGTCTGCTATACAGAATCATACATATAATAGGTTCTCATGATATGCTTACTTAATAAATATGACCTGATTTCTGTCTATTATTAGTGAAACTATAAAAGTGTCCAGCAACGATAAAAGATCTGACTAGAATTCTATTAAGCTAACATACCATAATAAAATGACATGAATAGAAAATTTAAGGGTATATTAAAAAAAAAAAACAGGCATACTATGGGTTCCTTTTCCTCTCATTTTTATCATATAAGAGTAATAACAACAACTAGTATTGACATAGCACTTTACACATGTTAATTCATCATCTGATCTCTACAACAATACTGAGAAGTAGGTATGACTATTAAGCTGATTTTACCAATGAGGAAACTAATCCAGAAAGGGATTAAAAAGAGCCACACAGCTAGTAAGCTTCTGAGGCTGGATTTGAAGTTGAATCTTTCTGCTTCCAGGCCCACTGCTCTCTCCACCATCTCTGCCTCTTAAGATTGCTGTTGTTGTTTTTGTTTTGTGGTTGTTGTCGTTTTAATCAGTTCACAATTATGAGAAAAGAGGCTTGGCTAGACAGTAGTTCTTTAAAAAAAAAAATCTAGTATCTTTATCATCAAAGATTACTAGCTCAAAATATCCCATTATCACTTTTTTTGGTCTATATATTCTTCCACAACATAATTAATATGGAAATATGTTTTACCTGATTTCACATGTATAACATTTCAAATTACTATCTCATAAAGGGAGAAGTGGATGGCAGAGAGAAAATTTAAAACTCAAATTTTAAAAATTAATGTTAAAAATGTTTTTTCATGTAACTGGGGAAAATTTACATTTTTAAAAAATGAAATAGTTTGTTACTATCACCATTTTCCCATTTGTTCAGGATTACACAGGTATGCTTTTGAAATATGAACAAATATGAGTCTCCTTGAGGTTAAAGCAGATTCAAAAGGTTGCTCTGGTTTTGTGTAGGCTAGATTTATGAATTTAGTTATTTAAGAATGTGGTTGAAAAGAGACTTTCATACCTATTCCTTATTAGAAATTACCAAAAAGAGAAGAAAAAAGGGGAAGGAGGTGACTTTCCAGGAGAATATGTAATCAGAATGGATTGCAGAGTGAGGGGAGGAGGCCAAGGTGTAAATTAAAAGTAAGGTGATTATAAACCCTTTGTTTCTGCCCTCTGCCTACTTTTGCCTACTCCATTCCTCCCTTCTTCCTCCCTCCCTCTCTCATCTTCTGTCTCTCCCTCTCTCTCCTTCCCTCCCTTTCTTCCTCTTTCCTCCCCTCTCCCTCCCACTATCTATCATCTATCTACCTATCTATCTATCAGCATATGTTTTGGAGAAGAGGTGTAGTTTAAGTCCACATAATCACAAAATTTGAGAGTAGGAAAGCCATTTATTCTAACTTATACAGAAAGAAATCTTCACTTCACATACTGGTTTTGCATTAACCTTGCAAAAATTGATGATATAGAAAAAATGAAGGACTCCCAAGAGCCATACTTAACTTCCATAAAAAATTGATATAGTGGATTGTTATAACAGAGGTGAGAGGCCACCAATACCTGAAAATTAGAGAAACAGGAAAACATGTTGCTATCATCACTAACTCCTTCTATCAGTGGATGGTACCAAGCCAAGGGAAGAATTGGCAGAAGAGGGAAATAGGAGATAACTTTGCATACATTTTTCTAGGTTTCACAAGTATGTAGTATAAACCCCCAAAGTGAGGAAATTTCCCAGGATATACAACAGACCTCTGATAATTTGCATATCTGTTACAAAGATTAGAATAAAATGATAACAAAGTCTAGTAAGTGATTATTTTTCTTTCTCAGCTCACATGAGAATTCTAGAATTTAAGATTTGGAAGTTATGTTAGACCATCATCTATTCCAGGGATTAAAAAAATATATTTTTGTCATGGTCCCTTTGGCAGCTTAGAATTAAGTCTCTGAACTTCTCAGAATGATGTTTTTAAATTGAATTTTATTTTATTTTCAGTTCCAAATTATATTTCTCCTCCACCCATTGAGAAGGGAAGAAATACAAAATTCATTACAAATATGAAGTTACACAAAACAAATTTCAGTATTGGTCATGCTTTGGGGTGGTGTGGGAACAAAAGAAAAAAAGAAAGAAAAATATTCTTCTTCCCAAAAAGTGAACCCCAAAAGGCATCTTGTAATGTGAATTCTTTTTTATTTGTATTTTCTTGTAAAGTGCTTGAGGATAGAAAGTGTCTTACATCTCATTCTCTGAAGCCTCAACACAGTGATCTGAAGGGTATATGCTCAGAAAAGCTCTAGAATCAGAGGATCTGAGTTTAAATCCAGCTTTTGATATTTATCTGTATGACTTCAGGGAGTTCATTTAAGTTTTCTGGACTTCAATTTCTTCATAAATAAAATGAGGGGATTAAACAAGATGGAATTTGAAATTCATCCCAGCCCTATTCTTTGCAGAGGCTATGGGTTTAGGTAGCTGAATGGGGGTAGTTCCATGTCTCCTTTATGCCCAAGACATCAAGTACAGTTTGTCAATATGGACACAAAATCTTGAAAGGAAAAAAAAGGATTGTAAAAGAACAGTGGAAGTAAGGTCTAATATATGATCTTCTTCGAAGACTACATCATAGGACAATTGTCCATCCTACTCATACAAAAACACACAAGTCATAATTCATTCATATTTAAATGTGGCACATACCTCATTATATCATTGTTGAAAACAATATTTTTTGGCTTTTGTAAGTTACTGCAAAGGGAAATCAGTACATTTCTAGCAGTTCTGGAAATTGCCTTAAACATGACAGATTTCAAAAGAGATTTTTAAAGATGGACAAGTCATGTCAATAATTAAGTACTGATATCTTTACATGATGTTCATAAAGAGAAATATCAGGATTCCACTGTGTGCATAAGATTGGAAAATTCTTTTTTTATATATGTTTCATTCATTTTATGGTTTTGTCATCAGTCTCAGAACACTTTCATTTAACAAAGACAGAAGAATAATACCAGCACAAAATGGAAAGAAATCCTTTCCTCCTCTTAGCCAAGATTCAAGATACATGAAAATTCTATTATTCACATGTTGTTACTTTATACTGCTACCATGAAGTATTATTCTTTGAAGGTCATAATCTGCTCCCTGGTGGTGACATAAGTAACACAACACCACTCTAAGTGATGGGGCTGGATTGTAGCAAAGGTCCATTATCAAGAAAAATGTAAAGGAAGCAAAATTCAAAGGAAGACTTGAAATGCTATTATAAACCAGAATGTAGTATTAGGTGTCAGAAAGACGAAGAGATGTTTCTATCTATGTATATGAATATTTCATAGGGAATAATGTGGAAGGACAGAAAGGCATCTGAAAAAAAGAAAAGAAAAAGAAATGACAGCAAAAGTTGTTTGGTGCTTGCTAAAAATCTACTGTGAAGGTAGAACCAAGAAGACTTTCCACCAAAATAACAACTGACTCCATACAAGGCACTGCCATAAAAGGTGATTTTTTAAACATTTCTTTAATGTTGCCAAATCTTTAGTCTAGAAATTGATATCTAGAAATTAAATATATAATGTAGTTTGCTTAAGCTATCTATACAAAGAATATTTATGATTTAGTGAAAAATGTATTTCTGCAAGTTTCCAGAATATATTACATACTTTGGCACAATTTCTCTATTTAGCTTTAAGGAAGCTTTTTGTCAAAAGAATGCCATCAGTATTTACTCAAGTGAGAAGTTGAACTTAGTTGTGATATTGATAATACTTACTCAACATTTTTTTTAAGTTTCCACTCTCAAACACAGAACCTAGTATACAACAGATGCTTAATAAATGTTGTTTAAAAAAGTAATAATTTCCAGCCTTAAATGGCTACTTTAGGAAAGATTTGGGGAAAATAAGCACATTAATACACTATTGGTGGGAGTTATAAGTTGGTCTGATTGTTTTGGGAAAAATGATTAGCAGTTATCAATTGACAGGAATTGATTTAGCTCTGACTATATGTTAGACACTGTGCTAAGCCCTTGGAGATACAAAAAGAAAAATGAAATATTTACTCTCAAGAACATATAATCTATCAAAGGAGACAATGTGAACATATATAAATATATGTAGAATAAAATAAAATAAATGCAAGGTGATTAAATATTAAATATCTAGAGAATGGGCATATTAGCAGTTAAGGAGGAGTTGAAAATCTTAAAGGAAGAGTGGGATTCTATGAGATGGTGATGAGGAAAGTGCATTCCCAAGATGGAATTGGAACTTTTGCAAAGCCATGGAAATGGGAAATGGAATGCCACATGTAAGGAATGGAGAGATCAATTTGCCTGGCCCTCAGCATGAAGAATTTATGTAATTCACATTGTATAATCAAGCTAGAATGTCAAATTGATCAAGATTGTAAGGGAATTTAAAAGTCCAAGAGAAGGAAGCCACAGGAGAGTTTACTGAATATGGGAGACACATGGACTGACCTACACTTAAGGAAAAATAATTTTGAAAGCTAGGAGGTAGATAGATTAGAGTGGAGAGAATAGGAGAAGGGAAAACAAATTAGAGTTCACTGTCTAAACTAAGAGGGCATCTATATGAGCAGATAAAATGGGACAGATTATGAAAGTAAATACTGCAAGATTTGGAAATCTATGGAAATTCTATGATTCACATGAAAATCATTGGAAATATGCAGTGAAGGAGAGTGAAGCATTAAAGATAAAAATGAAGTCATAGGAGACTAGAAAAGTGATAGTACTTTTTTTTTTACAGAAACAAGAAATCTAGAAGAGTGGTAGGGTTGCAGGTTGAAAGGCAGTAAATTTTATTTTGGAAATATTGAAATTTGACATGTCTCCAGGACATCAATTTGGCATTGAATGAAAAGTTACTAACTCTTCACACTCTTTGCCTCAATGATAACATTTCAGTGCATATGTGTAATGAGCACAGGAGAGATATCATATAAATCAATATATTCATAGCTTTACTTTTTGTAGTAAAAAATCATGAAAGGAAATGGGTATTCTTAAGGTGCTAAAGAAACTGTGATATATGACTAAAGTAGAATGTGATACCATAATAGAATATATACATAAAATGATGAATTAATCAATAAACATAGTGTTCCTATGCACTAGATATTGTGTTAGTTGCTGGGGATAAGAAGGCAAAAATTAAATGGGCACTGCTCTCAAAGACCTTATATTTTACTAGGGAACGAAGAATTCAGAAAAACACAGAAACTTATATGAATTGATACGGAATGAAGACAGCAGGAACATAGCAAAACTCTTGAAAATTAACAAGGCATACATTGTTGCCTGTTTCTTCTGTTTTGTTTAATTTTTCTTATAAAGGAGGGTTCTAAGAGTATGGGCTTATTAGAAAATGGTTGTGGAATTAAAAAAAACAACACTTCAACAAAAATATTTTTGTGAGACAATGGACAAAAAGCTAGAATTGGAGCTGAGAATATCCATTTAAATCCTACTTCTGCCACATCTTGACTCTGAGATCTTTGACAAATCATTCAACCTCTCATGTTCTAAGCAAGTCTCTAAGATAAGAAGCAGCAGAAAAAATGTTGACCTCAATTACTAGAAAGATATTCTTCATTCAGGAGTTCCTCTATAAATGAAACTGGACATTCAGCACCAATCCCCTTTACAATAATAAAAAAAAAATTCATTTTATGCAATAGGATCTAATAAACATAGATTAAAAAGTTGAAAAAAGATCTTATAACATCAACGACAACACCATTATTTTATAAGTGAAGAAACTGAGGTAAGTTACATTTTGACTTTTAACAAAACTATGTCTTGGGCATTAGTTTATAAATTTAAACTTAGGTATATTGCTGACCAGAGTGAAAGAGACAATCTTATTCTTTTCTTCAGAGAAAAGGTCTATAACCTTATGTTTTAAATGTACTTGTTTGAAATGCTTGATTCAAAAAGACATGACTTACTCCTATATCTACAAGTAGCAAATATAGATTTCAGAAAGAGACCTTAGCTTCTAAAAGTTTATCATCAAATAATAGCAAAATAGTAGAAAATAGTATCACATCAAATAATGTGATAATCAAAATGCTTAGACTTCAGGTAACAGTTTTTGATATTCAATTTCAGGTTCCTACTACTATGATTCTTTGGGAGAAATTAGATAAAAAACCCATGTTTCAACTGAATTATCTCAGTGTTTATGACAAAAGTGGGTATTCTACATAAGACCATAACAACTTCTTTCAAAAGTGAAAAACTCAAATGGATGGTTGTTTTATTTTCATAATTCCAAATGATTGGTTATTTTTTCCCACTAAATGGACCAAGTTTACTATTATTCAGTCATCTTGTAGATATATTCTGAATGGAGTGATAATGTTCACTTCAGTGACCATAAATATGATTTACTATAAGTTAATCCATTTTTTATCCCTGAACAAAAGAAAAAAAATCACAATTTCTGCTTTCTAGAACCTTAGCTCTTTGGAGCTAATGAATCTTACTACTTTTCAAAGATGATGAGTTTATAGAGTTTGGGGATCATTTGTTATTGTTTGCAAGTATTGAGGGAAAGATTAAGCAAATTAAATAGTCAGTAACCAAATAATAAGGGTACATGGTCAAAAGTAGTTTGAAGAACTAAGTAAATGCTCACATGTCAAAGATGAAAAGTGGAATACAAAGGGAAGCTGAAATTCCCATTCCTTGGCCCCATTTTCAGTATAGGCAGAAATTAACTTTTTTCTATACATGTTTAAAGTATGAACAAACCATTCATTATTAGAATATAAGATTCTTGAAGATAGAAATAACCTCTCTCCCTCCCCCCTTTCCTTCCTTCCTCTCTTTCTTCCTCCCTTCCTCTTTCTATCTCTCCTTTTCATCCTTCCCCTCTCTCTTCCTATCTCTCCATCTCTCTCTCTCTCTCCCTTTCTTTCTTCATTCATTTCTTTCTTCCTTTCCTTCTTTTTTTTTCTTTCTTCCTGTTGGGTCTCAGACAATGGCTAGCAAGCAAGTTAGGGACATAGCTGATACTGTAATTTTATTTATTAGAATAGAGTATTCCCAGTGAGAAACTTCTTTTATCAATATATATTGCCATCTTCTCTGCAACTTATAGTTTTAGAGAGTTGTCTCAAACCCTGAGAGGCAAGTGAATTACCCAAAATTATACAGTCTGTATGTGTTAGAAATGGGCCTTGAACTTGGGCTTTTATTTTTTGCCATGAGTTCAGCTTTGTTCTCAAACACGCTGCACTGCCTTGCCCATAGGTGTTTAATAAATCTTTTTTTCAATTGATTAAACAATCCTGAAATAATTAAGTATATGCAGGGATACTTGGCAACATACCTCTCCTATAGTAACTATTCAAAAAATAGTTTGGGGGACAGGCTTGGGGAGGGGAGGGCGTAGAATATGTAGGGAAGGGAAGACATGTGAGAAGATATAATCACCCTCAGTGTGTCTGAAGAGATTTGTGTAAATTTGTCAATTTCCTTTTGTGATTTTGTGAAATGTTCTATTATTATAACCTTATTTTTTCTGCACAATATAAAATGTCATTTTTGCTGAGATGATATTAGAATTAAATCTCATTATTTTGAGCCCTAAGATGTCAAAATTTTATATTGTTGGACAAATGGTATTTAAAGTGAAAACAAAATTAGGTGAGAGTAACTACTTGCAATATAGTGGGTACTCAAACAGTCTCAATGAATAGCAGATTGGCAATGTAGCAAAAATTGTTACCTTGAAGCAGCAAAGCACTATAGCATGTAGGACTATAAACATTTAAGCACTCATCCCCTACATAATAATTAAGAGGGTAAAAGTATAATTTTAGTTCATTTTGAAACTCCTAGATTTGGGAATTGTTTTATTATCTAAATGCTATAATGAATTAATTCCATGAAGAAGCTTTGGTTTTCTCTCTCCACGAAATCAGAAAACAATCATATCAGTCTTCTTCATGTAGAAAATGTGTAGAAAACACATTTGTAAAATGTAGGTGTTGACCCTTAAAACACACATACACATTAATTTATAGTTCTTGGCCATTAGAAGCCTATATTGTTTACCATTAAAAATTCTGGAAAGTAAGAAAGGAATTTTTTTTTTGAAGTGGTATACTTCAGTTAGGTCCCAATTAGTATAAATATTACATTCTGTGAAATGGTTATTGGAAAAATTATAGTTGTGTAAAATATTGTATTGGCTCTAGCCTAATTAAAATATTCAGCAAAATTAAAATAATGCGATTATGAAATTCATCATTCACACATATCAAGATCTAGCTGTACAACAGGAAGAACTAGTCTTCTTCCCAAAGACTATTGCACTTGACATTAGCCAGAGAACCAGAGAATGTGGAGGTAGTAGATTTGGAGGACAAAAAATGTGAAAGAGAACATTCTTCTAGCTGTTTCTAGGTAACATTAAAAAAAATGAGAAAATATGTGGGGTGTTTAATGACAACAGAGTTATGATGACCTACCTAATTCAACATCCTAAATGGTGCCCTAACATGATGAGAATTTGCCTAGAGACTTTTGTAAAGGGAATCTGATCTTCATACATACCTACTTCAAAGAGTACTCTTGCTAGTATCTTGGGAGTGAAGGAGTTATAGGCGACATGGGAGATGCAAACTATGTCAAAACATAATAAAGTTTGTTCTCCACCACACCATTATTCATTAGTGCCCTGTTTGTTGGTCTCCTTATGTCTATAAAATGTTCCTTAGGAGCATAGACAAAGAGTTAAAAGAAGCTAGATGCTTGTGAGCCTGACTTTGGTCACTTTAAGAGCATAACAATCACAGAAAGGAAATTTACATAAACTTCTGTTTTTTCACTTATACTGACTGCACACCACCACTCTCCTACCATCATTTGTGGAATTTAGGATGAGTTTTCCCTAACAATTCAAATAAATGAAATGTTCAGCCTGGCTCCAAGATTACATGGTTGTGAATAAGAGCCAAGCTGTAACTGGATGAAATAATCTACTTCATTCCTAACGAATCATAAAGCTGCTTACTTGGCACAGAGAGATGGAAACATCAAGCGCAAGGGCAATCTTGATCTGATTATGTCACACTAAGGTTGGAGACTGATAACGTGTAAGAATTCAAACTTCAGTTTGATGTTGATATGCTCTTGATAAACTCTTGATCTAGCTGGGTTCAAAGCAACTCAATTGGAAGAAGGCTCTTCAAGAAATCACAGTACTAAGTCAAGCTCTGTCATGAGAGAAGTAGGTGCCTAAGCTCAAAAACTTATAAAAGAATTTTAACCAGTTAATCTCACTGAAGGACGCTTTCTGAAGAAATCCATATTTGCCATTTAAATGGGTGCTGTAAAACTGAATAGCATATTATAGACAGGCTATGGCTGGAAACTGTAGATATAAATTTCTTTCTCTTTAAATCCTATTCTTTTTCAGCCAAAAAATGCAATCAAGTAAAGCAATGTATTTTGTTGAATGTTAGATCCAAAATAAATTGTGGTTCTCTGTCTCAAAAGTGGCCAGTGGAAGCTCATCCCACACAAAGAAATACCTACATATTTTCACCATTTTTGAATTTGTTTCAGCCATTATGTAACCTTTAGCACTACCTTGGCAGGAGGGCCAAGAAAAGTTGAACTCAGTCCCTCAGGCAACTGGTTTTAGCTTGGACTTTCTGCCAAGACACAAATACAAACCTCCTGCTGCTGTTTTCTCTTTGTGTGTCTGCATGGCATGCAGAGGTCCTAGTCAGGTTTCTCATTATGTGAACTTAGTAGAACTTTTGAAGGCACAAATGAGGAACTTTCAAGCCTTCATTTTAGAAAAGTTAAAAAAAAAAATTCCCAGTCATCTTGTCTTTAAATAAAGTTAAAATTAGACCCCATATCAATAAAAGGAAAGGAAAAAAAAGAAAGATATCTATCCCATCCTTTTTAATATTCATGTACTGTTGATCCTTAGTTCTAACTCATTACTCTCTACTAGCAGATATTCACCTTCCAAGACCCAGAAGTAAACTGGTTGGTTCATTGTTTGGGGGGAAAAAAAAAGGAATCAGCATACACATTTGCCATGTCTGTTTGTTTATCTGCATAGTTATTTTTGGACAGGTATATATATATATATATATATATATATATATATATATATATATATGTATATATATATATATATATACATATATATATACACACACATATATATATACATATATATATACATATATATACATATATATACACACATACATATATATACATACATATATATACACACATACATATATATATATGTACCTTAGATAATATACATAAACACACACAGACACACTGCTCCCTATTTCCTATAGGTACATATAAAATTTTCTGTTTAGCGTTTAAAGCCTTTTAGAACCTGCATTTCTAGCTTCGTTATCTAATACTTTTTTCTGTTCTTCCTGTATATAATTTCATTCTCCTACTTCCATATCTTGAAATGCTCTCCCTATTCACTTTTATCTCACAGAATTTCATACATACTTCATAATTAAGCCTTTCCTGATCCTAGTCTCAGAAAAATCAGACATGTAGAGCTACTAATACTCTACATACCATAGTATTTTGTATTGTTCTGCAAACATTTGTTCTGTATATAGTTATATGTACAGATGAACTAGAATGTAAGCTTCTTAAGAGTAGAGACTGTCTTATTTTTGTTTTTCTATCCCTAGTACCTACCATATAATTTATTTCATTTAGAAGCCTTCACAATGATTTAGAGATTCATCTCATCTGAACAATACTATCCACAAATATGAATCTCATCATCTACACAGACCTCTTCATCAACTTAAGACTGTGGTGAATTGAATCTCCTTCCTGATGGAAGTAACCACCTTTGGTGCCCTGTTTTAAGAGTCATTTTATTTTAATAATCAGGGAGTCATAGACAAAGATTATCTTTGCTATATCTACAACAAGGTTTATAGAGACTTCCATTTTTATTTGACTTATTGTCATATTCATTCCTATCATCTTGAACTCTAGGGTAATCTTAATATATTTGTACATATCCTCTTTTATAAAATTTCAACACATCTTCCAATCAGTCAATCTCAGACTTTTTACCAATTCAAATATTTTTTATTTAACTAACTAGAAAAACCACCTTTCACTTCTAAGACCTTGCATTGACAGTCCACCATTCTTAAGACACCATTCTTCATATCTATCTCTCAGAATCAATTTCTTTTCTTAAAGTTTCTATTTGAGTACAAACTCCTAAAGGAAGCAATTCATGGCTTCACTAGTTCTCGACACACTCTTCTTTCTCAAATTATCCTATACGTTCTTATCTTTTACATTTATAACATGTAAATGTTCTATCTTCCAAGTAGAATTTAAGTTCTTTGAGGGGAGGGACATTTTATTTCATCTTTATATTTTCAATGCTTAGCACAGAAAGTGCTTGAAACAGAAGTGTCTCAAAAAATGTTTGCTTAATGAATGTTTTCCAGTTCTCTCAATGTGTTGGTCATCTACTTCAGTATGAGCTCCAGTTTGTATATTCGTCAAATGTGTTACTCAAAATGAATACAATAATCTAATCTGATCCAATTAAATTTGATTTTATAACAAAATAACTGCAGAAGTTAGCCTGGTGAAAAGAACATTTATAGGTGACATGATAATTATTTGAAGGATTGACTTGGGGAAGAAAGACTTTTCTGCTTTGCCTAAATGGGAAGAATTAAGTTGGAAACTGCAGAGAAGCAGATTTCTATTCCAAGTAAGGAAAAACTTTGAACAAACAGAGCTTTTCAAAAAGTGGCATGGAGAATATTTGGAGAATGGTCATGGCTTGACATGGGGAATTTTCAAACATATCCTGGATGGCCATTTATCAGTGGATGTGAGTTGGATCAAATGTTCCCTGAGTTCCTATTAGAACATCACATTATAGTCTTTTCCAGGTATCCCCAGTATTTAAACTGCAAACAATCACAAACTTAAACACAGGTAGAGTCATAACTTTGATATTATTAGAAGAATGAGCTATAAGAATTGCATGTGAAAGTTATTTATTTGGATTCTTCCTGGCCTGTAACTGGCAATTATTTCCCTATTTTTCACATTACCCAAATTAAGAAAATACATGCAAACAGGTGAGGGAAATTAATTTCAAAATATTGCTCTAAATTATTATAGAATATTGCCTCCCAGGGACAAGGAGGAGTCTCAGTCAACCAATTCTAGTACAAAATATTGGCCTGAATTGTTTATTAATTGGTCATTGGGCTCAACTGGTCATTAATTGTAGTCCTCCTATCCTATGAATTTCATCTGAGAAACAGAACACAATGACAGAATTACATATACAGCCTGAAGATTACAGATCCCACTGGTTTTCCTATCTCTTCAAGCACAGGATTAAATGACTAGAAATGTCCATGAACATATGTATAATACACATACATGCACGTACATGAAAAAAGTCCTAGAATCTAAGATTACAATGGCTGTTACCATGTTTCATCCACAAATCTTATTTGGATCAAGTCTCTTACTTTCCCCCTCAGAAAGCTATATGTTAAAAGGCAATACTACTATGTTCCGCTACATTATTATTTCTTTGGGGAAAATAAACATAGAGCACCAGAAAGGATTTTGAATCTTAAGAGATAGGTTCAAATCCCAGATCTTTCTCATGAATGACTTAGGATGAATCAATTAACCATCATTATGCCTGAGATTTCCACCTATTAATAACGGGGTTGGATAAATGACCTGCAAGGCCTCTTCCAGATCTAACTCTATGATCCAATGAGAGTCGAGCTTGATTGACACTGCCTTGGAATAGGAATAAGGAGTCAGGGAAATCCCTTATAAAGGCTTTAACTGTGTTTCTCCTATATCTGAATCTTATCCTGCAATTCTATGCCATCAGGAATCAATTTATGGATGTTTGCCAGGCCTACATCCTTTCTACCCCACAGGCCTTCTTCTTCTAAATAAGCAAATAATGGGTGTTTAATAAATAAATGTGGTATTGAATTGAGATGCCAATTAGAAACAAGCTTTAGCTGACAATTCAGAAAAGCAGGAGAAAATTCATCTGATCCAAAAGTTGTCATTATATATAACCTCAAGGGGTGAGGGCACTAATCCAACCAACTCATACAAATATTTGTGACCATCCCACATGCACCATAACGGTAACAGAGGCAAGGATCCAAAACAATGTTGAATTGTAGGGATCACCACATCCAACTCACCTGCTTTTTCTTAGTATTCCATGACAAATAGAAGCAGCAAAAAACAGCTAATTATGACTATTATCACTGCCACTATGCTCCATACCAAGATAAGTTTCTACATTTACTACCTTTCAAAATACACAAGCAATCTGCTTTTTTCCTGGTATTCTGAAGTAACCATAGAATTGTGGTCTGGCTGCCTATGTGATTGTTCTGCTTTAGTGAGAATTTTAGAAAGAACTTTTTTATGTTAATTGTGACATCTGACTATGTGTGTCTCAATCTCTGCCCCACAGCATAAAATTTCTTCAATATCATGAACTTTATAAGTAAATCAGTCTTATTTTATTAACAAATCACACATATATAAAATAAAACATAAATCTATATCTAATCTATCTGCCAAATATGGCATTAGTCAACTGAGTCAATTACCATAGCCACCAAACTTGGTAGATTTTTTTTTTACTATTTTTAAAAATAAAATCATTTGGAATAATACCTCACCATTGAAGTTGTTACAAAAGCATGTTTTGTGGGTTATGAAGGAATTATAAAGTTCCAAAATGCTTTTGAGAAAAGATAGTACCAATGTGGTAAATATACTGCAACTTAAGTGACCAGATTAATTTACAAATAGGAATTCTGGCTTATATATTTAAAGGGAGAAGGACTGAAATTATTATTTCATTGATTTAAGAAATTCCTATATAAAGAAAATCCTTTCAACAATTTCTGTCAGCATATTTTCTCTGCAATTTATTGTTTTGTTTACAGCATTGCATAGGGAAGTGATTTGCTAAGGATGTAGCATGTGCTAGAGACAGGATCTGAACTCGTCTTCATAACTCCAAAATCATCTCTCTCTTTCCATTATATTACAAGCATATGTTCATTTTTAAAAGAATAAAAATCTCATGGCCTCTATTTTTATATCTACCCTTTATGCCTTTTAATTAACAAAATTCTTAAATATTTAAGCTTTATAATAATGACTAAACAGTTTATTTATGTTGTTTTATAGTCTAATACAGACTATCTTAAAAAAATCTAGTATAGGCTTTATTTTTGAACATCAACTTTTTTGACACATTAATTATTTATTTATTTCACCTAAAAAATACTAGTTTTCTATCTAGTGACACACTACAAGAGTTTTTGAAGATTAATAAGAATAATTAATTAATCTTTAAGATTTCTTCAGGCCAGTGTAGATATCCCCACCACAGCAGATGTTCATTGTGGCTTCTAGACAAGCCCATGACTCAAAGACTCTTGGCTCAAGCAAACTAGTCTTGTTAGTAAAGCTCAAAATGCTACACAACATTTCCATTTTCCTCTGCACAGGTTTGTCACTTCCATGTAATAGGAGAGGGAAAGGGCTGGTTTTCCATTCACCAAAAATCCCCAGTATATTTCTAAGCAAGGAAAAATGTACTCTAATTTGAAATTAGGTCTTAAGTGTATTTCACATCAGTAATCAGCAATGGAAGAGAAACGATGACATTTAACAAAATTTTACTGTAATTCAAAAACATATTTTGTTTGATGGACTATGATAGTGATTTGATGCCTAAGATTTTAAACCCAAATCTAAAGTTCAAGATTTCTATGTGTGGGAAGTGTTCATAGTGTAGAGATGACATTCTCTATGCCTAGGGATAGTTTCCCCTCCTAAACTACAATACAGCCAACAAATGGTTCAATATCCATTGCCTGCCATGTAGTCATCTATTCCATATCTCTCTTCTGTCCTTGCTCTACCTCTAATACATGACTATGTAAGGACTGATGTTAGAAAGCAAGGATAAGAGAAAACAACAAAACACACATAACAATACACATATAATACACAAGTCTATGCATAAACTTTTCACAATTGGTAGATAGTTGAGTATACTTAGGAGGGAAAAAATTATCTTTTTTCTTGAAGTAAAAATGACAATCTTGTTTTTTTCACCACACTCTTCATTCTGAGTTGTCATTTCTATTTAGATGTTTCCCTTTCCAAAACTGAAATCAGAAGACACACAATAGTCTATTCAACATATATTTAAAACATTAAGAGTTTAGGATGATTCAAAGTTCTTAATCTCTTAAGCCCTTTTATTCCACCAAACCTGACAAAGAAAATCACAAGTTATCTATCATGAAAGTTCTTTTAGGTTAAGCTTCTAACCCTAAAACTTATTTACTACTCTTTAGACTTCGGGAGAAATTTAAGGAGATTTTTGTAGTCAGGTCATACTCTTATTATTTGGCCAAATCACTGGGACCTTAAAGGAACTTAGAAATAATAGGTGCTTTGAGATTGATATCTAGCCAATATAATGGGTATAAGCATGTAATAGCATATCAACATAAACATATCACATCAACACATGTAAATATGGTTTAATAAAACCAATTCTTGGGCTTATATATAGTATGTCCCAAAAGTTGTGCAGTTTTAAGTGCTAATAATTTTAAAGTTTAAAAGTAAATGAAAATTTTTGCAACATCCTCTATATTAAATAGTTAAAGCTTAAAGTGGCAAGAAGTTTTTTATGATACTATAAATGACAATATTTATCAAGTAAGATTTACATAAATGCAATATATCATTCATTTAATGATAGATTTTTGGAAATTACCATCTCTTAATACCCTTAAGGAATATTAAAAATATTCATTTAACAGATTTATTAAGAATTTATTAAGTGTCTACAGTAATTTTAAAAGGAATTTCTCTTTCTATTTCTTGCTGATGGGCTTTTTCAGTGTATATTTGTGTATATACATACACAAATGCTTGACGATTTGTATTAGTTTATTTTATATCTTGCAATTTTGTTAAAGCTGTGAATTGTTTCCACTAGGGTTTTGGAAGATTTTCTAGGATTCTTTAAATATATCATCATATCATCTGCAAAGAGTAATAGTTTTATTTTCTCATTGCCTATTATAATTCCTTTCATTTTTTTTTCTTTTGTTATTGCTAAAGTCAGCATTTCTAGTATAATGTAGTGATGATAATGAGCATGCTTGTTTTACCCCTGATCTTATTGGGAATGTATCCAAGCTACTTTACATTACAAATAATGCTTGCTGTAAGTTTTAGATAAATACTACTTATTATTTTAAGGAAAGCTCCCTTTATCTCCATGTTCTCTAGTGTTTTTAATAGCAATGACTGCTATATTTTGTCAAAAGGTTTTTCTGTATCTATTGAGATTATCATATGATTTCTGTTGGTTTTGTTATTGATATAGTTGTTGATGGTAATAGCTTTTTTCTGATAATGAACCAGTCCTGCATTCCTAGTATATATCCCAATTGGTCATAGTGTACTATGTTGCTGATAAGTTGCTGTAATCTCTTTGCTAATATATTTTTTAAAATTTTTTGCTAATATATTTTTTAAAATTTTTTGCATCAACATTCATTAGTGAGACTGGTCTGTAATTTTCTTTCTCCATTTTTACTCTTCCTGATTTAGATATCAGGGCCATACTTGTGTCATAGAAGGAATTTCCCAAGTAGTTTACATAGTATTGCAATTAATTGTTCTGTAAATTGACTTGTGAATCCTTCTGGCCCTGGAGATTTTTTTCTTTGGGAATTCACTAATGATTTGTTCAATTTCTTTTTTAAAAGAAATGGGGCTGTTTAAATAATTTATTTCCTCTTCTGTTAACCTGGGAAATTCATATTTTTGTAAATATTCATCCATTTCATTAGATTGTCAGATTGGCTGCCATACAGTTTGGCAAAACAGATCCTAATTATTGCTTTAATTTCTTTTTCATTTTTTCATTTCACTTTCCTTTCTTCATTCATTTTTGATGGTAATTTGTTTGTTTGTTTGTTTTTTCTTTCCTTTTTCTGACCAAATTAAGGAAAGGTTCATCTGGTTTTTTTCAAGAACCCAACTCTTAGTTTTATTAGCTCAATAACTTTCTTAGTATCTATTTTATTAATCTCTCCCTTGAGTTTTAGAATTTCTAGTATGGTATTTAATTAGGGGTTTTTAATTTGTTCTTTTTCTAGCTTTTTTAGTTGCATGCTTAATTTACTGATCTCTTCTTTTTTCTGTTTTATTCATGTAAGGACTGCTTTGGCTGCATCCCATAGATGCAGATTCATTCTTTTGAATGAAATTATGCATTATTTCTGTGATCTGTTGTTTAACCAACTTATTCTTTAGAATTGGATTATTTTTCAATTGGTTTCAATTTTTTTTGCCTCTAGAAGCAAGAAATGCAGCTCAAAGCATGTGGGAGGACCTGAGGGAAGAAAGGTACCAAAGTGCAGGTACGGCTCAAGCCCAAGAGATGGTGTCTGACCCCAGGTACTAAGTCTCTCTCCTTAGTGCTCTCAAAGCTTAGCAAGCCTCCCTCCCTCTTCTCAGGCCAATCCCATTATGCCAAGTTCCTAGAGGATCTCCACCTTCCCCTAGATCCTCAAAGGGGTATAAATATGTGCTATTTAAGAATAAAATTCTCTTTCACTTCCCCCCTACTTCCTGGTGGTCTGTCTCTATGTTATCTGGGTTGGTGTTCAAAGACAGGTAAGTGTGGCGTAGCCATGCTGTTGACAGCTGGCATTAAGAGTAACTCAAAGTGGAGCTACAAGGTTAGGGTAGTGTTAAGAGATGCTACAGTTTTTAGTCTATCTTTCCCTGGTCCTTTATTGAATATAATTTGTATTACATTGTGCTCTGGAAAGAAAATATTTACTATTGCTGCCTTTCTGCACTTGATTGTAAGATTTTTATGTCCTAATGTATGGTCAGTTTTTGTGTAAGTGCCATGTATAGCCAAGAAAAAAGTATATTCCTTTCTATCCCTATTCAATTTTCTCCAGAGGTTTATCATATCTAGGTTTTCTAGGATCCTATTAACCTCCCTCGTTTCTTTCTTGTTTATTTTGTGGTTAGATTTGTTTGATTCTGAGAGAGGAAGGTTGAGGTCCTTCACTAGAATAGTTTTCCATTTCTTCCTGGAACATATTGTAGATTTTTTTTATTCATTTGCTCTTCACTTCCATTTTTGGGGAGAGTTCATCCCATTCACATTCACAGTTATGATTACCAGTTCTGTATTTCCATCCATTCTATTTTTCTCCTCCTTTTGTTCTCTCTTTCCATCCTGTTTTAGTCTTAGTATTTTTTACCCACTCCTGTAGTGTCTTGGTTGGTTTTATGGAGGTCTCTGGACCAGCTTTCCTTTCAGCAAAGTAATTGACGTGAGAATATCCAGGTGTTAAAGTCCAAATTCTTTATTGTCTCTTTGCCTGAGGCCTGAGCTAGGTTGGTCTCAGTGGAGGAAATGCAGGACAGGCCAGCCACCATGGTGATGTGAGATGGAGACTCTGAGAGTTTGAGCGCCTACCTCCAGTACTCTTATCTTCTGAGTCTGACCCTGGCTGAGTTTGTCCCAGCTTATATGCTCTATTATAATTAGATCATTTATAGTATACTGAGTATAAACCAATCATATCATTAGGAAACCATTATTTCTGATAAGGTTAAATAAATCATACTGAACTAGAGAACTATTAATCACCATGCTAAACTAGATAACCATTGTCTTATCAATTCCACTGAGTTAGCACTTTGTAAGAATCCCTATTTCAAGTACAGAGTTCTGGCCCAAAACATACTCTACCCACTACCTTATCTCTTCTCACCTCTATCCCTTCTCTTAGTAATTTTTTTAACCCACTCCACCTACTACCTTATCTTCTATCAACCCTTCCCTCCTTCTCTTATCTTTTCCCCTAGTGGTTCTGCCCTCTCTTCTATCCTCTCACTCTTTTATTTTCCTCTTTCTTTGTCTACTTCTTTATAGGGTTAGAAAAATTTCTATACTAAATGGAATAATGAAATTATTCTTTTTTAGTACCAAAACTGATGAGATCAAGGTTCATACAGTGCTCATCACCTTCCTTTCTTTTCTAGATTGTAATAGATCTTTTGTACCTCCTTTATGTGAACTAATTTTCCTGTTATAGCTTCTCTTTCCTCTTTTTCCAGTACAGACCTTTTCCCATACCTTAATATCTTTTTATTTGATGTCATCACAAAAGAAAATACTTAGCAAAACGAACCCAAGAACTATATGAACACAATTACAAAACACTTCCCACACAAATAAAGTCAGGAAAAAAACAATTGGAAAGATAGCAATTGTTCATTGATAGGCCAAGCTAATATAATAAAAATGACAATTCTGTCTAAATTGGTCTCCTTATTCAGTGCCATATCAAACTGCCAAAATATTATTTTATAGAACTAGTATAGTAGAAGGCTGATGGCTTAGCAATACTAAATCTAAAACTATATTATAAAGCAGTAGTCATAAAAACCATTTGGTACTGGCTAAAAAATAGAGTGGTGGATCATTACAGTAGATTAGATACATATAACATAATAATCAAGGCTTCTGGAATAAGAACTCAACATTTTATAAAAATTGCTAGGAAAACTGGAAAATAATGTGTCAGAAACGTGGCATAAAGTTACATCTTACATCCTATACCAGAATAAACTCAAAATGGATACATAATTTGGGCATAAAGAATGATACCATAAAAACATTTTTTACAGTTAAAGGTTCTGATAAAGGCCTCATTTCCAAAATATACAGAGAATTGACTCTAATTTATAAGAAATCAAGCCATTCTCCAATTGATAAATGGTCAAAGGATATGAACAATTTTCAGATAATGAAATTGAAACTATTTCCACTCATATGAAAGAATGTTCCAAATCACTATTGATCAGAGAATTGCAAATTAAGACAACTCTGAGATATCATTACACACCTGTCAGATTGGCTAAGATGACAGGAAAAAATGATGAATTTTGGAGGGGATGTGGGAAAAGTGGGACACTAATACATTGTTGATGGAGTTGCGAAAGAATCCAACCATTCTGGAGAGCAATCTGGAATTATGCCCAAAAAGTTATCAAACTGTGCATACCCTTTGATCCAGCAATGCTACTACTGGGCTTATATCCCAAAGAAATACTAAAGAAGGGAAAGGGACCTGTATGTGCCAAAATGTTTGTGGCAGCCCTTTTTGTAGTGGCTAGAAACTGGAAAATGAATGGATGCCCATCCATTGGAGAATGGTTGGGTAAATTATGGTATATGAATGTTATGGAATATTACTGTTCTGTAAGAAATGATCAGCAGGATGAATACAGAAAGGCTTGGAGAGACTTACACCAACTGATGCTGAGTGAAAGGAGATCATTATACACTTCAACAACAATACTATATAAGGATGTATTCTTATAGAAGTGGATATCTTCAACATAGAGAAGATCTAATCCAGTTCCAATTAATCAATGATGGACAGAATCAGCTACACCCAGAGAAGGAACACTGGGAAATGAGTGTAAACTGTTTGCATTTTTTGTTTTTCTTCCCAGGTTATTTTTACCTTCTGAATCCAATTCTTCCTTTGCAACAACAACAACAACAACGACAAAAATTCAGTTCTGCACATATATATTGTATCTAGGATACACTATAACATGTTTAATATGTAGGGAATGCCTGCCATCTAGGGGAGGGGGAGGAGGGAAGGAGGGGAAAATTCGGAACAGAAGGGAGTACAAGGGATAATGTAAAAAATTACCTATGCATATGTACTGTCAAAAATGTTATAATTATAAAATTAATAAAAAAAAAAGAATGATACCATAAACAATTAGGAGAACAACTCATAATTTACCTATCAGATCTTTGGGGAAGGGAGGAAGGGAGGAATTTGTGACCATATAAGAACTAGAAAAAGTTATGAAAGATAAAATGAACATCTTTAAATTTAAAAAGCTTTTGCAAAAACAAAACCAACAGAAACAAGATAAAAGGGAAGTACAAAACTGGGGGAAAAAATCTTTATAGCCAGCATGTTTGAGGAAAGTTTCATTTCTAAAATATATAAAGAACTGTGTCAAATTTATAAGAATTGAAGTCATTTCCCCAAATGATAAATGGTCAAAGGATATGAAAAGACAATTTTCAGATGATGAAACTAAAGCCACCTATAGTCATGTGAAAAATACTCTAAATAACATAACAAAATAATTGATTAAAGAAATGCAAACTAAAACAACTTTGAGGTATCACCACATATCTCTTAGATTGGCTAAGATAACAAGAAAAGATAAGGATTGGTGTGGAAAAACAAAGACACTAATGCATTGTTGGTAGAGTTGTGAAATGATTCAACAATTCTGGAATTATACTCAAATGGCTATAAAATTATACATACCCTTTGACCCATAAGTGTCATTACTATGTCTGTACACCAAGGAAATTATAAAGGAGGGTAAAGGACCTACGAGTGCAAAAAACATTTGTAACAATTTTTTTTTTTTTTTTTTTTTTTTTTTGGTGGTAGCAAAGAATTGAAAAAATGAGTAGATGTCCATCAATTGGGGAATGACTGAACATGTTGTGGTATATGAAAGTAATGAAGAATTATTGTTCTATAAAAAATGATAAACAAGCTGATTTTTAAAAGGCCTGGGAAGATTTACATGAACTGATATTGAGCAAAACCAGCAGAACCAGAATTACATTGTACACAGTAACAGCAAGAATGTGCAATGATCAACTATGAAAGACTTGGTTCTTCTCAATGGTTTAATAATTCAGAGTAATCCCTATAGACTTTGGACAGCTATGTTCACTTCTTTTTTCTGTTTGTTTTTTTTTTAATCTCTTCTATGATTTTTTTATTTTGCTCTGAATTTTTTCTCCCAACATGATTCATAAAGCAATGTGTATTAAAAATAAATAAAATGGGAAAAAAGAAATAGATTTATTAAAATTCAAGAAGAGGTAATTAAGAGTTGCAAATCATTCAACTGACAAAGAAAATGTAAAAAAAATATGCTGACAACATTGTAATGCACCACTACTCTCTATGAAACTACATGACTGTCATTTCTCCAACAATAGAGATAATTTAAAAAACACCTATTATGTGCATAGTTAGGTATATGATTAATTCCCTGTTTTCAAGGAATTATGACCTAATTAAATAAAATTGACATAAAAAGTCAAACAGCATAAAGCAACAATATAAAAAAAAAATGTTAAGTGCCAGATGAGCAGTACAGACCATACATTTTATGGGCTAAGAGAATTGCTTAATTAATGTCATGATTATGTAATTCATAACTTACCCTTTTGTTAAAATATATTAGGAACAGACAATTATTTGTTAGTATAATTTTATAACTAATATCATGTGTATTTTTAAATTGTACAAGAATGAACCAAGCCAAAAAAGTTGGTGCCCTGAGATTCAGTAAATATATTATATGATATTGACAAGTTGAATTTACTTATCTGCAATGTGGCAGCATGAAAAAAAATTATAAACAACAAGAAAGAATAGTGATTATTTTTATGTTTTCCATCAGCTTTGCTTTTCTGCAGAAATCACCACAATCATTTCTACAGTTTATACTTAAAGTTTACACACCTCTTCCTTGAAAGTATATTTTCCATTGGATTTAAATAAAATAAGTATATCATGAAGAATCCCCAGGGAAAATAAGGAGATTTAGCATACATTTTGTTGACATTTAAATTATATAGTATATATATTTTTCATAACCATGTTTACTTCCTCTCATTCTCAAAACACTAAAGAAAGATTTGTTAATCTGAAAAGAATTCTACATTTTGAATTTTGATTTTGTGCAATGAAGCCTCTAAACCTCTTGATGAATGTTTATATTTACTACTAAGTTTTTCTCTTTCCTTGTTTTTCACCTATTAACACAATACTCTGCAATGATTTCAATAAAAAACATAATTATTGCAAATTACATTGGGAATACTGAAGATACAGAGGGAAATTAAAAATTATACTTTTGGGAATGGCCTCAGCATATACATTGCATATGAAGATTACCACTGTTTGTGAGGGAATAGTGGGGAAAAACTCCCATTTATTAAATGACAACTGTTTGCCAAATACTGTGGTATGTTCTAGTGATATAAACATACAAAAGACAATTCTTGGCCATAAGGAGTTTTTATTCTAGTTTGGAAAGAGAATACATATATGGAAACGGTGGCCAGGAAAGGGAGGGGTTTTTTTGTTTTGTTTTTGTTTTTGTTTTTATTTTTTGCCATTGATTAGAAATCTTGAAGGTAGTAAAATAATTCTTTATAAGAAGTAAAAACCAAATAATCTCATTGAGTAAAAGAGCCAGTCTGCAACTTAAGCCAGTACCCAAGTACAGATGAGAAAATAAAGGGGGTCAACTAAAAAAAAATAATTAGCCTAAGATTATCTATTTACATTCTTAAATAGATCATTGAGGTCAAATTTAAAAGCTACACGATAATTCAATTCTCTATCCTCACTTCTCTATAGTCAAAGAGAGAATGATAAATACTTGCAATTGGCCCAGCAGTGTTGTAGGAAATTTTATCAAGGTAATAAGAGCAAGAAACAGAGATAAAGTTGAAGTTCAATTCAGTTCTAAGGCTTAATTCTTACATAATTCTTCTATCATTTAACCAGGTTTTATCATCAAATTTTTTTTAACTGCTTAATGACATTTGGCATTATGGTGAGCACTCTACCAAAAGAAATACATGGAGGTAATCCCTTTATCCTCGGAGTTTACAATCAATACCACAGACATAATCTAATGTTTCAAAAAATTTAGCATTTTATTTACTTTTTAAAGTTTATATTTAAAGCTAATTAAAATTTTAAATTCAGTTAAATTTTAGTTTCTTTAGTTTGGTTATTATAAAAATAATATCCTTTATGACTGAGTATTCAATAAATGTATGCCTTAAAAATATTCCCAGAGTATACACTCTCATGAAATTGGAAGTTACTAAGATACATTGTTGATTCCCAGTACAAAACTAGTTCCAAATTATTGTTGTAATTTTATAACTCACCCACAGTGTCACATGGTTCATCTTTGTGTACACAGAAGTCTGTCCTAGAAAATAAATGCAGCAAAGTCAGATTTATGCAGCTCCTCCAATGATACAATAGAATCATATAAGCATGCCGTCCCTACTAATTAACCATCATTGTCTACCATAGTTGGGACGTTGTGATACAAATAGTAACCATAAGTTTTAGTGATAGTAAAAATTATAAAACTTATGTAAAATAATATTTTCAACAGGTAGCATAATAATTCTCTCATATACATATTGTTACCTTAATTTTTCATTATTAAATTTCATTTTTAATTTATAGAATAAAGCAAACATTTTTATAAGTGCAATAAAGATTATGGCAAATTTGCTATTTCTTTCAAATTATGTATTGTACAAATTATCATGTAAATTTATTTTTTCCTCTCACCTCACCCTAGAGCTGGCTACTATTAGGCGTATATCTATGCAAACACATGAGATTGTGTGGGGATATCTATCTATTTATCTATCTATCTATCTATCTGTCTATCTACACACACACACACACACACACACATATATATATATATATATATATATATATAATTATTCTATACATGTTTCTATTTATATCAGTTTTCTCTGAATGGAGATAGCATTTTTCTTCATATGTTTCTTATAGTTATTTGGGGTCTTCATAATATTAAAAATCACTTATTTCTTCAAAGTCATTCTTGAAACAATATTTCTGTTGCTGTATACAATGTTCTCTTGGTTCTGCTCATTTTAGTCTTATTTTGTGCAGTCTTATTTTTATGTTTTTCTGTGAGCTCAAACTTTCTTTAAGCACAATAATATTCTATTACAATAACATGCCACAACTTGATCTGCTATTCCCCAATTTTTAGGCATCAATTGTGTTTTATTGCTGCCCATATCATGTTGTGTACACTAAACTGCAAAGTCCTTAAAGACAAGTCTACTTGCATCTTACTCCACACTATGAACTCCTTGATCTATGATACTGGTCCAGTGGTTGTTCTACATATAAGACACTCCATCTCTCTGTTCCAGGAATATTATCTGGCTCCAGTTCCAGTACCCGGAATATTCTCTTTTCTCTACTATCTACTTACCTCCCTGTTTTCCTTTTTGTCTTAATTAAAATTCCATCTTTTGCTGGAAGTATTTTTTGATTATTTTAATTCTAGTGTCTTTCCTTTTTTAATTATTTTCTATTTATCCTGTGCATATCTTGTTATCCTGTATATATTTATCTATATGTTGTTTCCTGTATTGGATTGTGAAGTCCTTGAGGGCAGAGACTGTCTTTGACTTCTTTTTGTATCCCCTGAATTTAGCACAGTGCCTGGCATAAAGGAGGAACTTAATACATGTTTATTGACTAATTGAAAGACTATTTAAGTGAAAAACATTGCTAGGCACTCAGGATATAAAGATCAGAGCTTATATTGGCCTTTTAGGATATACCTTTAAGTAAATCTAACATAATTTGGTATGTATATGAGTAGATTGAACATTGTAATGTGATTAATTAGGAAAAATCCTTAAGGAAGTGAGGGTCACCTGACCAACCCTTAAAGGGAGCTGGCCATTCTAAGAGTTAGAAGTTAGAAGGGGGATACTCTGTGTAGAGGTATAAAGTAAGATAGAATGTGGTATAAAAGGAACCCCAAGTAAGCCAGTTTAAATCAAATATGGATTGAATGAGGGAGAATAACAGAAATTCAACCTGGAAGGATGAGAAAGAGCTGGATGGTGAAAGGATTTCACTTATCTTTTTGGGCTGTATTTTCCTCAATTATGAAATGAGTAAACCATAGCTGTAATAATAGTAATTATTGTGGCTATTCTTTATATAGTTCTTTAAGGTTTGCAAAGAATTATATAATACTAATTCATTTTATCTTCACAACAGCCCTGAGAGAGGAGTATGCTATTATTATTCCCAGTTTACAGATGAAAAAACTGAGACAGAGCTGAAGTGTTCCCAAGACCAAATAGCCATAAGTGTTTCTAACTCCAGGTCTATCTGCCGAGTCACCTAGATGATTAGTGAAGTTCCTTCTAGCTCAATGGCATGCCTGGAAGTTTATTTTTCCCTTAAGTTAGAAGGTAGCCACTAAAGGAGTGATGTGATCAGATATAAGCCTCAAAGATATCATTCATAGTCATGGCATGCTGTGTAAATGAGATCATTCCCCAAAGTACAATTCTGAAAGTCCTCAATGAAGATAGACCTGAGATTATAGCCTCAGGATAGAAGTTGTGGCCCAGCTGGAGAAGGAAAGGATTAAAGGCCTGGAGATCAGCTGGGAAGGTGTAGTCACTCAAATGAGAAGAATAAGAATCTAAACTAGAATATAGGTTATCTGTCTGAACAATTAAAAAGGCCTGTCTGATACTCTTCCCTTCTTTTCATCCTTCATATCCAATTATTTGTCAAACTTTCTAATTTCTACCCTTCTCAAGTCTATTCTTTCCTCTCTTCCCTCCATCCCTCCCATCTGCCACACTCCTTACCCACTTGCTCCCACTCACCTCATCCAGCTTTTTTAATCATTCAGATAGATAATCTATATTCTTCCCAGCTGAGACTTGAAACGAGGAGTATGTTTGCACATCATTTATAAATGCTGGGAAGTGTTGAATTACCCAAGATTAATTAGGATTTTTCAATTTTGACTATGTAATATTTTGTGCCTCAGTTTACCCATTTGTAAATTAAATTCAAACAATTATCTAATGTCTACTCTGTATTTACATAGCAACTAGAAAAGTCCTCTGCACAAACTTTATTAATCAGTCAAGAAGGGTATGAAGACTGGAAAGTTGTGTGTGATAGGAGAGAAGTTAGTTTATGAGAAAGCCAAACAGAGAATTTTGTGCTTTCTTCTGGAGGCAATAAAATTCAGTAAATGAATAAAGTATAAGTATTCAGCTCATATCTCTCTTAGTCCATTATACTTTGAGATTTTAATGTATATGTTGCTATCCCCTTTAATCAGGGATTCTTAAATTTGTGACTGTGGGTGTGTGTGTCATGGAATCCTTTGAGTAATATGATAAAGGCAGAATGCTTCTCAGAATATATTTTTATGTGCATAAAACAAAATGTTATATATTAATAAAATATTCAGATGATCATATCACTTCTTCCCCTGCCTCTATTGCTCTTAAAAATGTTTTTTGCTCCTGACTTTCCTCATATGGCTGTATCTTTAATAAAAAATGATACCCACTTTAGTGGATAGAGTGTTGGGTCTAAAGTCAAGAAGCCCTGAGTTCAAATCCAACTTGAAATACTTATTAACTGTGTGATCGACCCTGAGCACAGGAATAGAAAGAAAATCAATTAAATTTATATGTGATTGTTAAAATAGTTTTTTAAAAAAAAAGTATTAAGAACTTCTGCCTTAATTAAATTTACTTTCTAGTTCATCTGTCTCAACTCTACTAAGATGAACAGAGATGTTCATACTTGTTCATGTTCATGTACTCAAATATTCTCCTTCCACAATCCCTAACCTCCTGTGTTTAATTCCTCCTAAACTTAATTTCCAGTGTAAAACCCAGTCATTCTATCTCTTCCCTTGTTTTTCTAGGCCATCAGATTTTATACCACCCTCACTTTTCTCTTTTTGAAAGCCCAACTTTATAGGTGGCCAGTTCTACTTTACTGTTATCCTTCAATTTCTTCTTGATCTTGTCCTTGTCCTCTTTCTCTTTTAATACCCCAAAACTAGATCAGTGTGATGGATGGTGTTCAACAAATCAGAAATCAACAAAGCATTCCTCACTGGCCTCTTAGAATGTCTAACATCCATCAAAGCTCAGCTGAAATGCTACTTCCTTCTAGAGGTTCTACCTGCTGTCTCAATTGTCAGCACTTTCTGACCCAAATCTTTGTATTCATTTTGTAAATATATTGTATTTATTTATATGTGGAGATAATATAGTTCACTAGAAAGATACCATTAGCTCCTTAAGGCTAGATTTCATCTTTGTATCCTGTCATCTAACAGTATCTGGTATATATGGTTGTCAGTTGCTTAACAGATACCTATTAAGAGACTGATGAAAGTTTGAGTTACTTTTTTCCGTGGCAAAGTTTAAAGTCTCATACCAAAGGAATGAAAACTCTTAACAATTAAGTATCACACGCCTGCATGTTGATGAGGATTAAAAAAAAAATGTTCTTCTTAGCCACTTAGCCATCCGTGTAGGTGATGTATTCTTTCTATATAGATTTAAGGCTGCTCATAATGTTATGTAATACTTCCATTTTGGAGAAGCAACAAAGACAAGTAGAGGGAAAAATATTAAACACTGGAGGCTGCCAATATAATTGAAACCCCAAATAAAGACAGGAAGCAGAAATAGATGGCACTATAACTGGAAGTGGAGGAGGAGTAACAGGATCCTTTAATATTGAAGAAATCTTAATGACAACCATCTGTAAACTAGAGTAGATGAAGAGGAAAGAGTTTGTGTTTTGGGACCTAAAGGCAGAGAGTAGAAGAGGAGGAAAAGGAAGGAGCACTAATAAGAAAAAAAAACAAGAACTGAAACAGCTATAATTTCCTAATACTCCATTTCATTCCAGGCTAGCTTTGCTTTTCAAATATTAAAAAAAAATTAAAAATTACCTGATATTTGCTGAAGATAGGATTGGCACAAAAATCCATTCCAGAGCTAGAGTTTATTTAAGGGTTTATTATATTACATCAGCCAACACAACCAAAAGCTACTTTCATCCTGACAAGAGATAACTAAACTATTGGAAAGTGGCAAGATGCCATCCTTAAGAAAATCCATCTCAAAGAGACTGAGTGACTAATGAATAAAGCACTATAGTATTTTTGCTTCTTTCTTATGTTCTGCAGTTCCATGATAAAGGAAATCTGGTGGTCTAAAATATGTAATTCAACACTCCAGGACATTATGGGATACATTATTATACCCCAGCAAAGCAGACGGGATTATCTCTTTCCTCATAGAAAGCAAGCTGTTGTAATCAAATAAGAAAAGAGAATTATTTTATTAATTTGGCCTGAGGCCCCTGGTGCTTTGACTAAATACAGTTGCAAAAGAAATAATAGTTAGGAACAGTATTCTTTATCCTAATATATTAAAGTAGGAAGGTATTAATTATTTTTTGTTCTCAGAAAATGGGACACAATTTTTTTTCCCTGTAATGCTTGTTGTTAATCATTTCAATCACATCTGTGACTCCAATTTTGTTGACAAAGATACTGGAGCAATTTAACACTTCCTTCTTCAGCTTATTTTACAGATGAGGTAACTGAGGCAAAGAAGTTTAAGTGAGTTGCCGAGGTCACACAACTAGTAAGTATCTGAGAGCAAGCCAGATTCCAGGTGCAGCAATCTATCCACTGTTGCCACTAATCCTCCAAAAAGTTTACTTTTCAAAACAAAACAAAACACTCCCAAAACAAAAAGAAAAATTTGGATTCCTCTGTTCATTTCTCATGTGAAACTCTGGGAAATTTACCAAATAGCCAACTTTCTCATTCTGTATTCATTCATACCAATAGCTTGAAGAAGCCTGTGTCTCTTCACCAATTTTTGGAAACCTGATAGGACTAACCATGTTTCCTAAGAGAGCTATGTTAGGTACTCTCTCACCACTCACAAATAATGATCATTATCATCATAATAGCTTTAAGATTTGTCAAATACTTTTATATATCATCTCAACTTAGATAATAGAAATCTATTCTGCATTGAAGAACCAAATAAATGCATAATTATATAATGTGTGTGTGTGTGTGCAATTTATTGAGTAGCATCTGGAATTAAATCAGGTGCTGAAATAGAGCAAAAAACAAATAAATATATTAAGAAAATCACACCACAGGACAAGTTGTCTTTTTCATTTTCCTTACAAGAATTTTCCCCGTCACTTCTATTATTTTATTATTATGGCATTGGATATAAATGAAGGAATTGGTGGGAATAAGCCTATTTCCTACTTTGTGGGGAATGGTTGTTGGACAAGAGGTAAGAATAATCCAACCAGACAGGCTAGAGAGAGGGATTGAAAAAGGTCCTGACTCTCCTTTACAGTTGCAGCTCTCCTGCAACATTCCCAAAGAGTCAGCCCCTGGAGGGGCGGTTTCTGGTCTTCTACACAGCTGTAACTTATGCAAGCCCAGCTCCTGCTTTTTCTGGCTCACTTCCTTTGACTGGACATGATGTCATTTTCATATCCTCTGTTGATGGTCCATCTGTCAAGGCTGGTGAGCATCCAGGATTATATAGTCAAGTTCAGGATTATATAGTTGGCTAGTAAAAGGATTCAGGACCCTCAAGGCAAGAATTCACTCTAAACACTGTCTGCTTTGTGGAGCATACAACTAAATACTTGAGTAAATATAAGATTACCCTGGAAAAATTCAATCACTTTTAAAGAACAGAAATAGTCTCATGCCCAATTTTTCACAAAATGGTATGGTCTTTATGCTTATCATCAGTACCTGAGCAGCTACTTTCTAATAGTTGTTAAATAATCATCTTATTGCTTATGGGGAACTCCCAATACATATTTAAGTCACTAAATCTTACCACATTTACAATGCTGTCATAACTAGCATTTATATAAAATAATAGGGTTTATAAAGCACTTTATCAATATTTCAATATATCCTCATAACTACCTGGGTTATGTGGCATATTATTTAGACAATCAGGTCTGGAGTCAGAAAGACCCATGTTCAAATCTGTTTTAGACCTTTATATCTGTATAACTCTGGTCCAGTCATTTACTCTGTCACCTCATCTGTAAAATGGGCATACTAATAACATCTATTGTCCAGGGTTATTGTGTGAATCAAATGAGAAAATAATTGGGAGGCACTTAGCACAGTGCCTAGCACATAATAAGTGCTATATAAATGCTACCTAATATTTTTTTAAGATAGATATGTTAAGTGATTTGGCAGAATCCCAAAGTTAGTAAATATCTAAGGCTGAATTTAAATTTCTAACTCCAGGTTCAGTGTTCTTTTTACTGGACTACATTGGTGCCTTTAGCGTGATGCTTGGCAAAGACTCATAGGTGGAGCTGTATATACATGATTTTATCCCAATCTTTTCTCCTGACCCTTTCCAAAAAAAAAAAAAGGCACATTAAAAAAGATCTTAATTTATGTAACTATGCTTATTTCCTGGCACATAATAAGCAGTTAATAAATGTTTGCTGAATGAATAAAATCAAAGAAGGAAAACTAATGTATAAGGAGATACAGGAAAGACGAGACAGAAATTAAGAATTTTCCCAAAAGTATTAGAACAGTCACCACAAAGATGAAGAAAAAGCCTACCCTTTCCCTTACAGCTGAAGAAACTCTGGTTTTTCCAGACGTTGGTGTTCCCTCCATTTACCATAAAATACTCTTTAGTCTCTTCTTTAATGAATATCAACACAAAGCACCACAGTGTTTTAAAATGACCTTACCCCATATGCTTCAATTAGAAGGAGGCATTTTTAGACAAAATATTACCAATGTGTAAAGGAAACTATTTTAAAAAAACCTAAACCAATGCCTGAAGATGATTTCATGTCTGATGAGAACTCTTGAACAGGGCTGAGCTTTGTTAGCTCTTGTTCTGGTGACAGTGCTTCTTGAATATTCCCAATAAGTTCATTCACAATAATTTTGTCATCTCAGTAGAGAAAGGGAACATTATTAAGGAGAAAATAGCATAAGATAGGCCTAAAAGGTAATGAGATTATTTTAAAAACAAATGTATCAAAATATATAAAATCCAAAGAAGTATTGTCAAAGTAGTTATCTTGGGAGTCTATATATACTTCACAGACACTATTGTTGCTTAGATATATTTTTTTGGAATTTGACTTTTGAAAATGTAAAGTTAGTATGACACACAAGAAAAGTCACTTTATTGCAAGTTACTATATATATTTTAACTGAGGCAATTGGAGTTAAGTGACTTGCCCAGGGTCACGCATCTAGGAAGTCTTAAGTGTCTAAGGTCAAATTTGAACTCAAGTCCTCCTGACTTCAGAGCTGGTAAGCTATCCACTGCGCCACCTAGCTGCCCCCTAAGTCCCTGTATTTTTTAAATAAAAATAATCATATCAAGTTGATCCCTCATCTTTTTCACCACTTGGCTCTCAATTTCTTTTTGTTTTCAAAAGTCAAACACAATCTTAAAAGAAGAACGATTCATTAATAAAAAGGGAAATCTGCAAAATGAAATACTATAAAATCTGCAAAGGGAAGATCATTACTGGACAGAGGACTTAAGGAGAAATTCCCTCTCTGCCATAAGAATGGGAAGTGGCATTAGACTTGAGTTTTAGAGTATGTGGAAGGATGGAAGATCTTCTAACCACAAAGAACAGTGTGAATAAAGGCAGAGAGGCAAAAAGGTACTGTTTGCATCTCCAAGCACAAAAAAAGAGACTGATTTAACAGTAGAGTGGCTAAAAATGAATAAGGGACAGATTGTAAAAGAACTTGAAGGGTCTTTGAACTTGAAGGTTGCAAAAGCAGGATATTTTAGTTACCTACATATATGCATACATATATGTGTGTGTTTGTGTATATGTATATATGCCTCCTTGTGTATGTGTATATGTATGTATGCATGTGCATAAACTTATATACATATATACAAAATGATGTGTAATAAATCCATGTTTTTACAAAATAATGTATATGGATAAATACATATATAACATGTATGTATATATATATATATATATATATATTTCATATATATTTTTATATATCCATATATGCATATAATACATACACATATACATGTACTCAAATATTTTATATTTAACACATTATCTTGACTTGGTATTTGTTGATATATTTTGATTTAATATTTTATATAGTATACCTTTGTTACATTTATTATATAATATTATGTATACATATATGTCCCAAATCCAAACAACTAAATCTGACTACTTTTGCTTCTATAATCTTGAGACGAAAGGGTACATTTTGGCTCATGATATCTTATCTTTATAATCCCCTTTTTTCAATGTCTCCTTAACAAATTCAGTACAATTCAAGAAACATCGACTATGCACCTACTTAGTGTACAACACTGAGCTGGATACCAAATCAAGAAGAAAAAAGAAGATGTGCTTGATTTGAAAAAGAATATTCCAAAATCATAATTGTCTCCGAAATATTTAGGAGAATTTTTAAACTATAATCTATCATTTAAAAATGCTTAGCTTAGTCAAGTAGATAAATTCAATTAGGAGAAAAGTATTACCATAGTTTGCAAATGAATGATTTCAAGCATCAATGAAGTGAATCTCTTATAGATATCATAATTAATTATTGCTAATGATTTTTTAAAAGAGGCCTTTCTGCAACAGGTTTTGAAAATAAAAAAAGGAAAGGGATGCACAAAATACATCAATATTGCCTAAACCAATTTTCAAGAGACAATCTTTCCTTTCCATTTTTCTATAACTGAAGAATCTCTGAAACTAAGAAATTTATGGCCCAGTTCTATGTTCCAGATACATGGTAAAGTTCACTTAATCAAAAACAGCTTCTTCATTATATGAGTATACAAACAAGTTTAAGTAGTACCAAAATGGTAGGTGTAATATTGATCTGATGCCATCTATTTAAATCATTATTGCTTAAATTTACATAGCATTTCAAGAGAAGCATACACAGAAGCTATAGAAATCTTTTAAACCAGATAGTTCTGACCTATCTTTGCAAGATCTGAATTATCAAATAATCTTCTGGTATATGTCTCACATAAAACTGTAAATTTATGTTGGTACATCTTTAGGTATTGTGCCTAAGTCAACTGACAAGTAGCTTCACATTTGCCTCAAACCCTTATCAAACCTCATTTTGAACTATAAGGATGCAGTTCACACAAAACAAGAAAAGGGAATTTAAATGGGCGGCCACAGCACAACAGGAGATTGAGTGGCCCAGAAGTAATCTCTGTGGATACAGGACTTCCCTGTGGGTGGGATCCTGGCCATATTGAGATAGCTTCGTAATGGGTGACTCTCTCGCTGGTTGGCTGTGTGTGTGACCTCACAGGCCCTTTATAAGCCCACTGCAGACAGCAGTCGCTCTCTTTAACTTGGCTCCCTAGTCTGGGGTAGCCAAGCCAAGCTGATGGATAGCCAAGAGAGGTAAGGAGTTTGGTAGTGAACACGTGGGTCTTCAGACCAGGTGTTCACTAGGGAGCTAACAAATCAGGGGATTAAGTCAGGGCATTATGTGAGTAGGTATAATAAAGGCTTTTAAGATTACACGTGGCTGTTCTTGAGTGCGCTACTGGTTATTAAATTACTATTCAAGAAATCATGGCCAGAGACCTTTGAAGGCCTCAGAGTAGGCAAACCGGGTAGAGTTGACATTGCAAAGGTCAGTGGTCAAAGGTACTTTGTTGAGCCTATGACAGACTGGTAATAGTAACTGCCAGGAGGGCATGTTACATTGAACTACAAATTTTCTTTGAGAATTATAAAAACTCTAAAATACACAAAAATTAAAAATTTTAAATGTATACGAGTTTACTTCTTCATATCAACTAAATATAAATCTATACTACCTAGTTACAAAAACAGCAGCATCCACTGGAGGGATGTCATCCTTTCCACCAGGAACTTGGTTATTACCAAGATACTTTGCTCCTCCATATTCCTCATTTTGCCAGTGACAGAAACTCTCCAAGGATCTTTCTCCATGGTGTCCAATAAACAACTTAGCCTTAGGGAGAAAAAAAAAAGGTGGTAGAGGGGAGAGAATAATTAAATAAGAAAATGTTTAGGCAAATAAGAGTTCATTCAATGCATTCAGAGAAATAGCATTGGGTCATAGATTTAAAACTGCAATGGATTTAGAGGTCATTGAAACCAGTCCCTCATTTATAGATGAGGAACCTGGGATTCAAAGAGATTAAATAAATTGCTTAGGGTCACACACACACTTAGGGTCTTAAGTATTTGAAGCAAGATATGAATTCACAACTTCCTAACTCATGGTCTGGGTGGTCATGAGTAAGCTACAGAAAACTGAGATCCATTTTATATACTTTTTTGGTAGTTTCATGAATCACTATGGTCAAAAAAGATCAAGATATAGTAATCAATCTTCTCCTTATGGTAAACAACTAAATTACTAGGCCTAGAACTACATAAATGGGCTGCTGCCAGTCCAGTTGAGTAGGCTCTGTAGAACCTGAAGTCTACAAGTAGCTTTTGATAACAAAGGTCTTTTTTAAGCTAGTAAGAGAATCAGTGAAGGTTTTTTTTTTTTTTCCTGAAGGCATCCTCTTAAATACTTGAGTTTCACACACAGGTCATTTTTTTAAAAATTAGAAGCATTATGTAATATCCAAAGTGTCTATGAGAACTTACAGGGCGGTTTCGAAGAAGTACAAGCTTGGTGACTTGAATATTAACTTTAATTCCCAGGCTGTGGTGCTGAAACATGTTGTATACCTGTTAATAAATTGTAAAATATTATTTTTAATTGTAATGTCAAATAAGGATTAAATTAGTGAATCTGAAAAAGTTAGACTAAAATTTAATGTCCCCAAATATATTTATAAATTCAAAAGAGATGCAGACATTTAATAAAATATATAGTGTTAAAAATGAGAAAGCAGATCATTTTACTAAAAATCTAAATACTAATGTTGTGCCACCGTTCTCTTTTATTGTCCTGACTCAGTTTCCCTAATTGTCCTAACTAGGTTTCCCTAAATTGGTCCTGCCTCAGTTTCTTTAATTGTTCTGCCTCAAACCCCTTATTTGCAAACCCCCACTTCTGGTTCATGAAGACTGATATAACTCAGGGCTATTTGCTCTAAGGTTGTAAATTGTCAATGTGTAAACTCAAAAAGGGGGAATCTAGACTTTATGTCTGTAGTCAGCACTTTCTTAACTCCCAGCTTGTTAGAATTTATGGTACTACCCCCCAACCTATTGGAACTGGATTTATGGTTCCTGCCTGGAGATTCCTACTCACCAGAGTTTGGACTCCACCTTCCTGTCTTTGTTTAGCTTCTGTGTATAAATATGTCACTGAAAACTCACATTGGTTGCTGGATGCAGGCTGGATGCTGGTTGGATGCTGGATTCTTGGAGACAATAGTCTCATTCAGCCCTGGGACCAAACCATGGATCCATTTGATCCCAGTAAATCTCTCCCTTTCAAATAAATTATTAAAAAATGTCTAATCTCTATCTTGCCTCAGTTTCTCTGGTATTACACTAACACATTTTAGATTTCCAAATTACATGGAGAAGCTATATTTGATAAACTTTAAAGTATTTAAATATTTTTAAAAGTCAAGGAATAACATGAAGTACTAAATTAACAGAAAAGAATGGGAATTCAATTTTCAGTTAAATTCTAGCTAAATTAACCACAACCAAGGATGGTTCTTCAGAGTTCTTTATCATAAGACACTTAAAGTAATTGTTAATGATTTACCATTCAAGGAGATATTTTTTAAAGGACATAAGCTCTTCTAAGTAAAGAGCAGTATTTTATTTATGTTTTTTATCTTTGTAGGTATTGAAGTGATTTATACATACTAGACATACTAAATTGAACCAATCTACCTGGCCACAGCATCTAGTGAGAGAAATAAAAGGGCAAATGTTTAGTAACATATTCTAAATTATCCCAATACTTCCAATTCTTAATAGCTTTTTACCAGTCTAAACAACTATTATGAATGGTATTTATAAAGAAAATTCTAAAGATAGCAAAACCAAAACTAGTACCTTGTCAATATTCAAGGTGAAAAATAGATAGGAATGCAAATAAACTAAGATTAAGTTCACTTTTAGTTTCCATTCTTTTTTAAAAGGATAAGTTAGGTAACAGGATAGAAAATATACCTGAAGTTGGAATGAATAGTAGAAAAGAAATGGGTTTTCTACCCATGTCATTCCCATACTACTCAAAAATGACTCCATAGTTAAGTCTGGGATCAAATATTAACTCCTTTGTTGGTATTTACAATCCTTTACAACCTGGCTCCAATCTACCTTTCCAACTCTATCTTAGATTATTCAACTTCCCATATTCCATCCAGTTCAAACAAAAATGCCATTCTTTTTACTTCACATAGGATCTTCCATCTCCCATCTCGTTTTATTGGCTGTCTGCCATTTCCAGAATGCATTGCCTCTTCATCTATGCCTCTTAAAATCCCTAGTGCCACATTTAACATCAGAGCTTTGCTCATCCCTTTAGATGGTAGTATGGACTTACATCCCAACAACATATACATTTCAGTATCTCTTGTATGTGTACATCTACATGTATTACATCTATACATACTTGCATACACACACATAGTACATGTTCCCTTAATAGAACATAGTTTGTGGAATTTTTTCCCCCTCTATGTTCCCAGCACCTAGTAGGCATTTAAGAAATACTTGCTGATTGATTGATTTACTGATAGGAAAAGAAAGGAAGGGAAAAAATGAAAGGAGAAAGCTGACAGAACTTTGAAAGAAACCTTTAGTTGTGGAGTCGAATTAGAAAGAGGAGTCAGCAAAGGAGACAGAAAAGATCAGTTATTGAAGTAGGAGAAGAGCCAGGGGTGTGTAGTGTCAAGAAGCCAAAGGAGAATTTCCAGACAGAGGAAATTGTCAGCAGTGTCTGATATTGAAGGAAAGTCAAAGAAAATGAAGGCATAGTACTATATTTTACTGTATTTAGTTATTAACAAGTGGAATAGAATGCTAGGGACTGAATCCAGATTAGAAAAGCTTGAGATTAAGGTGGTAAAAATTGCCTGGAAATTCCAAATTGATGTGTTTTGTTTTCTAGTCAGCCTAAAAAGAACAAAATGCAAGTTTAGATTTCTCTGCCAGCAAGAGATGACATTAGAAATTTATCCATTTGCTGCCAAGATCACAGTGCTGATATAGCAGCAGCACAGAGCATATATTATATTGGAAATTTAAACAAGGTCAAATCAGGTGATAGGAAGCTTAAGCCAATTAGCAATACTACATAAATGTTTGAAGGCTAAAGTGGGTCAAACATTATAATGTTTATCCTAATGATAAAACTTTCAATAGCACTTCATGACTTAAAAAAATGTTTGAAAATTCTAAACAATAGAATGAATCATCTTCTCATTTGGGATTTTTGTATTCATAGAGAAATAAGGCAAACTGAATTTATGTGATAAAATGTTTGGTATTATTTTTCAAAAATTCCCTTTGTTAAGAAATGAGTTATTTTTTTTAAATAGTTTTTATTTACCAGATATATGCATGGGTAATTTCACAACATTGACAATTGCCAAACGTTTTGTTCTAATTTTTCTCCTCCTTCCTTCTCTCCCTCCCCCCCCCCCACCAGATGGCAGGTTGGCCAATACATGTTCAATATGTTAAAGTATAAATTAAATACAATATATGTATACATGTCCAAACAGTTGTTTTGCTGTACAAAAAGAATTGGACTTTGAAACAGTGTACAATTAACCTGTGAAGGAAATCCAAAATGCAGGCGGACAAAATAGAGGGATTGGGAATTCCATGCAGTGGTTCATAGTCATCTCCCAGAGTTCTCCCACTGGGTGTAGCTGGTTCAATTCATTACTGCTCTACTGGAACTGATCTGGTTCATCTCATTGTTGAAAATGGCCACGCCCATCAGAATTGATCATCATATAGTATTGTTGTTGAAGTATACAACAATCTCCTGGTCCTATTCATTTCACTCAGCATCAGTTCATGTAAGTCTCTCAATGAGTTGTTTTTGACACTCGGATAATAATAATAGGCCAAACATGAGGTCATTTCTTAATTATCTTTCATCCCCAAATGGGTAAAAATATAAAAATTATGTAACTTGTTCTAAATTTTATAATTTAAGGAATATCAACAGCCTTAATTTAAACACTTCTTTAAAAATTAACCATTAGGCTCACTTCAATTCAAGAGATATCTATTTTATGGGGAAGCATTATGACAGATTCTGAGAAGATATATTTAGATAAAAATATAATTGATCCATGTCTTCATGAAACTTATATTTCAGTAGAAAGACGAAGCAAATGAAGATAACTATGCTATACAGTGATGCATGAGAACTGAATTAAATCGGCATAGAAGTAGGAAGTTGTTACATACAAAGTGATCAAGAAATATTATATGTAGTTGGTAACATGCAAATTGAGCTTTAAATTCTTGGTAGAAATTCAACAGATGAAGAAAGGTAGGGATAAGTATGAAAAGAGAGTGTAAACAGATGCTTGAAGATGGAAAGTTATAATATGTGTTCCAAAATGAAATTGTCTATTTTAGTTACAGCATACAGTTATGGAAAGGAATATCATTAACTAAAATAAGAAAGGTTGTCTGGTACTAGATTTATGGTGAGATAGGAGAGATGCAAAAGATATTGCAAACATAATGCCAAGAAAGATTGAGAAATGAATGGATAAAAGATGTGTAAAAAAAAAAGGAGAGTCTTAAAATAACCCCAAAGTTTAGAATATGGAAGTTTAGAAAACTGCCTCTAGTATTGCTAAAAGATACCCATTCCTGAGTTCTACAAAATAAAGAGGAGCAGATTTGGAAAAAAAAGATAATGTCCAAACAATGCTGATGGAGTATTCAACTTAGATGTCCTATAAATAGTTGGACTATGGGTCTTCATCTCAGAAGAGAAGTCAAAACTGGATATTGATGTTTTAGACCTTCCAGCCTGGATATGGCTGTGAGGATGAAAAAATTATTGAGAGAGAATGAAATTAGAAAAGAAGAGAGTCAAGGACAGAAGTTTGAGGAAATGTTAACTTAAAGAGCTCACAAGTGAAGCTAATAAATTAGACAAAGAATGGCTACATAGGTAGGAGGGAAACCAAAAAAATAGAGGTTCCTTTAAGCCTAGGGAAAAAAAAAGACTCTAGTTGGATGGAGTAGTCAAATGTGTCAGATTACTGCAAAAAAAGTAAAGAAAAATGAACATTGCAAAAAGCTACTTAATTCAAACACAAGCAACACACTTTATTAAGCAATTCTTGTTAGCAAGATAATGAGTCATGTGAATATTGACTTCTGGGGCAGTTAGTTGATGCAGTGGATAGAGCACCAGCCCTGAAGTCAGGAGGACGTGAGTTCAAATCTAGTCTCAGACCCTTCTTAGCTGTGTTACCCTGAACAAGTCTCTTATTCCCAATTGCTTCAGGAAAAAAAAAAAAAAAAAAGCCTCTGCCTTTTCAGAGCTTATGTGCTAGTAGGGTGGGGGAAGGAAATACAACATGTAGATTGAAAATGTAGATTGAGATTCTAAAAGAAAGAGGAAGGATATTCTAGGCATAGGTGATACTCTGGACTAAGACACAAGGTCTCAAGTAGGCCAGTATGTCTAGAATCCAGAGGTCAGGAAGATGAGTAATGTGAAATACATCTTAAAAGATGGCTGGTGCCAGGTGATAAAGTGTTTCAAATGTTCAATGGACTTGGAGTTTATATTATCTCCTGGAAGCAATTCAATGCTGAAGAGGTTTTTGATACTGTGGTACAGTAAAGAGAGTCCTGGGCCCTGTTTGTCTCAGTTTCCTCATTTGTAAAATGAACTGGAGAAGAAATTGGCAGACCACTCCAGTATCTTTGCCAAGAAAACCCCAAATAGGGTCATGAAGAGTTGGACACAACATAAAAAAAAATGAACAACAACAACTTAAAATGGTGATCAGAAGCTAAATTTCAACATAGTTAAAGGAGAGGTACTAAGTGTAGCAAATTTCTCAGGAAGTTTGAGAGATTGGTGAAAGATTAGAAGGTAAATAGACAGGACAAAAGCATCCTAGGAAATTCATTTACTTAGGATTTTGGAAAGATGAACACATGTAATGGTCCTTGGGAAAAGACAGTGGAGATTTATGAAAAAAAATGGAATTGATAACTAGAGCAAAGTTCTGGAGGAGGTGGGAAATAAGATCATGAACACAGAGAGAGCATTTAGCTGTGAAAAAAAAATGCTGTCTCTTCTATGACTGTCAAGAGAAGACAAAGTAGGGGAAATAATAAGTAATGAAGCTGACAAATTGTGAGACATGGTAAATTGAGCAACTTCAAGCCTGAACAACCTTAAACTTCTCAATGAATGACAAAATCTTACAGTTGTGAGTTAGTGAGAAGTAACTGATTCTCAGTGCAGCCTGTTCCATTTTTGGATAGCACTCATTGTTTAAAAAATAAAATAAAATAAAGCATTGTTTTTAAATAAGGTCTATGTGTCCCCTTGTAACTTTTATTCATTGCTATTAGTCCTACCCAGGAGGGAGAAAAGCTGAAAAATCTAATACTTCTTCCACATGACAACCTTTCCTACTGTCTTCTTTTCCAAACTAGCCAGCCCTAGTTCCTACAGTCAGATTGTTTTTCTATTCATACTCTCCAGATAATCAGGGTTGGAACATGCTATCTTTCCTCAAAGAAAGAATTGATGTTATCTGAATACAGATTGAAGCATACTATTTTTCACTTTCTTTTTTTTTCCATTATTTTTGTGTTCAAGTCTTCTTGTATAAAATGATTAATATGGAAATGTTTTAAATGATTGACCTATGTATGATGACCTCTGTCAGGTTGTTTGGAAGTGGGACATAAGGGATAAAAAAATGTTAAACATTCAGATGTAATTGGGAAAAAAATATTATTAAAAAAAAATGAGACTATCAAGGACCTAGCGTTGGACACTATTCTTCTCTTGAAATAGTTCAAGTTCCCATTTTCTTTCTTGGTTGTCCATCATGCTATTTTATGATTGTAGCATCATAGTGACTTAGAGCTGGAAGGTTCCCTAAAGGTCATCTAGTCCAATACTCTTGGTTTTACAGATATAAAACTAGATTATTAAGTGACATTCCCAAGGACATTGATAGTAAATAACAAAATCAAATTTTTTTTTCTCTAAATGATGATTGATATAGAATCTACAGTTAGCTAAAACTTTCAGATCTAATTTCAATAATATGCTATCTAGTGTGTGTAAAGCATAGGCTAGCTCCCTGGAGAGCTTCAGGGTCAACCAGAGTCAGGATAAATCAAAATTCTTGGTCTTTAGGAGGAGAAGTGAAGGAGGCAGGCAAGCTGTTACATGACTTGCCAAAGCTGTATCTTGGATTCCGGAGTCCGGAGTCTCCAGCCTCTTTCCTCCTTGTCTTGCCACCAAATGACTCTGGCCTTTCTTCTTCCCCCTTTACCCCCCAAGCCCTCCAATCCTTGCCTACTATTATTTTAACACCAAATATTAAGCAAGCATCAATGGTCTCACTTCATTGTCTCACTTCAAATAGGTAATTAGCCTTAAGTGCTCAGTTGTATGATTCAAGCATACCTTTTTGGAATTTCAGCCCTCTACAGGTGTGCCTCCCCCATTTTTACTTCTGAATTTGACTTTTAGAACCCAAGTAAAAGATTTCACTTTTATTATCATTAAATTTTACCTTTTTAGATTTGGCCCAGTCTTTTACAAACAAGATCTTTTTTCACTCATTTCCCATTTGTATTATCTACAAAGTAGACAAATATGCTATTTGTACCTTTATCCAAGTAATTAATAAAAATAATTAACAGCACAAGACTCAGTACAGATCCCTGGGGCAGCCCACAAGAGATTTCTTTCCAAGTTAGATTGCAAATTCCTTGAATATAGGGACTGTCTTTTGCCTTTCTTTGTATCTTCAGCAGTTAATATATGCTTAATGACCTATTATTGTTGACATCAAACCATTAATGATTGTTCTTTCTACCCAGTTTCTGGTCAATCAGCAAGACACTTAATTTGTACTTCATTTAGCCCACATCATTATATCTTGTCCATAAGAATAGCATGAAATTTGCCAAATGTTTGGATAAAAGATAAACAAAGTACATTTATATCATCCTCCTCAACTAGTCAAGTAATTTTATATGTAAGAAAGTAAGAGTAGCTCTTTGTGATCCCTTTTCTAGTTATTGACTATTCCTTTAATAATTTTTCCAAATTTTGACAGAAAATGTCAATCTAATTGTCTTATATTCTGCATAGTTCATTCTATTCCTTTTTTTTTTTTTTTTTGAAAACTGGGATATTATGTGCTTTTCTCCAGTCCAAGTTACCTCTCTAATTCTTTAAAATCTTTATGATTTAAGGTTTGGAATAACATCAAGAGTTTGAAGAGAGGGGAAAGATTTAGATCATTCACTGTAGGAGATGGCATTGGGAACCAGGCTTAAAATTTAAATTTCAGTTTTTACTAGTCTAAAATTTTTGGAAGATAAAAACGCATGCCCCAAAGAGCAAAACTCTGTGATTTATATATGTTATTATGTTGTCACATGAACATTTTACCTTCATAGTCACAAACTCAAATAAACATTGCTTAATGTCTAGCACAGCAAAACACAAAACTAAGTACTATTTTGTTCAAGGAAATAAAATGGTAAAACTATAGCCCAAGGCCATTTTCACAATTAACATAAAAGAAACTAGTATAAATGAGTATACAGTCTCAAAAATTGAAAATACATAGCAACAAGGTAGCTTCTTATCTCTAGATTTCATTTTAATTTAGAGATTGTAACTTAGAATTGTATTTGATATAAAACTACATTTCATTGTTTTTTTTCTGTGTGTCACATTGTTTTCCCTGAAGCAAATCTACCCAAAGAAGGTGTTGGAAGGAAATAAACTATAAAAAGTTTTATGCTTTAAATAGTGTTCTATAGCAATTTTGCAGATAGCCATGTTGCCACATCACCCAGTTAGAGGGGCTGATAGCCAAGATGACATACATCAAAGCCTTCAACTGGCTTATAGGGTAACATTTTGTTTTCTGTAGCCCAAATTGGTTCTTGCTCTTTAATGTAAGCCAACTGTCTGTTGGATTTCAAGCTCTATGTGCATCTAAGCCAGGCATCTGCCACTAGGCATAAGCTTTTAAGTTAAAAGTTAAACTTAGAGTTTATGAGAGAATTTTTTTGACTCAGAGTATTCTATGTGCTGCTTCCACAACCATGTAACCATGCTAACTATTCAAAAAAGAAATTGGACAATGGCCATTAGAAGGCAAGGAAAAGATTTAATAAAGGTGAAATTCAATTAATTAATTTTTTAAAATTTTCCTTTTCTCATAGATCAAAGAGCTCTGAATCCCCTATTTTCTACATGACAAAAAAAGACTAACAAATAGTCAATACCCAGGAAGACATACGGCACCTAACTGCCTTCAATGAATTCATAGTTTAGATAAACACTATTATCAGTGTTGAAAGTCCTGTCAGATGTGATTGCTGAATGAAAAATGAAAGATGCCACAAGATTAAAGAATGTCAAATATTGTCACAATTTTTTTAAGAAAGAAAAATTAGAGACCTATGAGTCTGATAGGGAGAAATGCTAGGAGAAATTATCAGAGAGATGATTAACATGTGAAAAAGGTTAATAGTGTCTGCAAAGTGTCAGTGTGACTTTATCAAGAAGTGGTCATCCCCCAAAAAAACTTCATTTTTTTTTTGTTGTTGTTGTTCAGGATTGCTAAATAAATGATGACATTGCCCATATTTTAACAAAGCTTCTGACAAAGTATCTCATGGTACTCTAGTAGAGAAGATAAAGAAAGGTGAATTAGTTGATAATAATTGCTTAGAAGCTAATCTCAAAGAATAGTTATTGATTCAATGTAACCAGTAGGAAGTCTTCAAGGAACCTGTGCTCAGCACTGTGTTGTTTAATATTTTTTGTCAATGACTTGAATAAGATATATATGATATGCTTTTCACATTCACATATGCCCAAACTCTGGGAAGAATAGCTAACCAAATGAGAGAGTCAGGTTTTGAAAGGCTAGAGGCTAGAACATTTGAGCAGAAGCTAATATGATGAAATTCAAAACAGATAAATGAAGAATCTTGTACTTATATGCTCTACTCTGAGTATAAACCAATCATTATATCACTAGGAACCCATTATTTGTTGTAAGATTAAATCAATCATACTGAACCATGCTAAACTAGATAACCATTATCTCTATCAATTCCACTGACTTAGCACTTGGTAAGAATCTTTTGTTTCAAGTTCAGAGTTTTGGCCCATAGCATACACTAGTGGCACATGATATAGTGAGAATTCAAATCTAAGACCTCTATATCAAGCTGCAATGACTTTATCACCATAGCACACTAAATTAGAAGTGCTGAAGATAGAACTTCAACATAGAAATGCCTGGATTCAGAATGGAGGCAAGGCTATATGATAGTTTTTGGCTATGTTAACCAAGAAACCATGAGAACTGATGAAACCTCCATGGGGAAAAAAAAAACATAAGAGAGAAGAGATAGAATAGCAGATCAGAGAAACAAAGATTGAGCCTTGGAAATGAGAGAGAAGATGGAGAAAAAGAAGCCAATTAAGAAGACGGAAAAAAATGCTTAATGGCTATGAAAAGATCCCAAATAATGTAGTTTTGCCAAAATTACATGAGGAGAGAGTTTCAAGGAAAGGAAAGTATTCTATAATGCAGGGATAAGAAAGATAAGTGACATGGTAGGTGGAACAGTAAACCTGGATTAAGGAAAACCTGAGGTTAAATTTGATCTCAGGTCAGATTTCTAGTTGTGTAACCTCGGGCAAGTCATTTGACCCTTTGCCTCAGTTTCCTCATGTATAAAATGGGGATAATGGAACATAACTCCCAAAGTTGTTATGAAGATGAGGATGATGTTTGTGAAGTACTTTTCAACTTTTAAGTGCTATGTAAATTGTTCTTATTTATGTTTATGTCATTATTATTACTACAGGATACACCAAGGCCATGGCAAATATTTACTAGATTTTTTTTTTAAATCAGAAACTCATGATTAATACTGACAAAATTATTTGCTGTAATTGGTTGTTTTCTTTTTAAAACCAAACTTTTGATTAGGAAATTTAGCTTAGGAAAATGCAAAAAGATGAGAAAATAAGCAAGGACTGGCATTAACTCTAAATATAGTCTGGAACTTATGACACACATTTAAAAATCATTTCATATTATTATAAGACCAGAAGATTATAAAGTCTTCTAACTGAAAGGATCCAATGTAGGAATACCTTTTCTGAGATGCTTCAGTGGTATCTCTCCATTCTGCTTAAACATCTTCTGAAAGAGAGAACTTACTACTTTAAAAGACCTTCTGTTCTATTGTTTAACAGTACTAAGAGTTAGAAAGTCCTCAAACTATGCTAAAAAACTTTCTCTATAATGTCCACTTAGTTGTCTTAGTTTAGTCATTTGACAGAAATCTAATCCTTTTCTATAACGGCAGCCTCAAATTTTCTCTTCTTCAGACAAATATTATCAGCAATACTTTCTTCCTCATATGATCTGACAAAAGAAAAACTTTCCCTCCTTTGTCCTTATCCTTATTTTAATACATAGAATATTTGGAAATTGCTTTGGATATTATATTGGCTTTGAAGTAAAATAACTTTGTATTTGCTTGCCCAAATTTTTATTATTCTATTTGTTTTGCTTTGAGTATGCGGTTTGACTATATTCCTTTTAAAATGTAGGACTTGAGAACTGAACATAATAATCCAAATGTGGCCTGAGTAGTTCATAGTAAAATAGACTTATTACCTCTTTTTATTGGGATACTATTTATTTCTACCTAGACCTATCTCAACTTGTAATAGCTTCTTAGCAGCTGTGTCATCATGATGATATATTGAGCTTGCTGTCAACTGAAACTCCTCTCTTTCACACAATCTTAAAGTCAGGTTTCCCATTGTATAATTGTGAGTTATCTGTTTTAATCTAAATTCTTTTAAATTTAATACTGGTGCCTTGGGCTATCACTCTCACCTATGGAGGATTTTTGGAATCCTAATTATGTCATCAACTCCTACTATCATTGTACCATAAGTAAGGCTTGATAAGCATCCCTTCTGTATCTTCATTAAAATCAGTGATAAAGCTTTTCAAATGAACAATGAAGCCCAATGAAAGGCCATGTAATCCTCTTTAATCTATCTTAATTCCTTGTTGAACCTGTTCAACTTTACATATTACTCTTTTTTTGAAACTCTGCCCTCCCTAATAATGTTGCTGATTGTGTCCGGCTAATCAACATAGTCAGAATCATTAACTAGGACTCTATCTAGAAGTTATCTACTTCTATCATCCTTTGCCTTTGCTTCTAGACTTGTGGTGTTCTTGTACATGGGTGAAGAAAATCACATCACCATTCTTACTTGGTCCACTATAAATTTATGCTACAAAACCTTAAGAGGAAACTTGCTGCTGTAAGAAGAGTGGAGAGTTGGCTAGGGGGACTACCTTGCAAGGCAATTTAAGTCTCCAATTCTATTATACCTCCCTTATTAGTCCCCTAGCCAACTCACCATTCTTCTAAATTCTTCTAAACCTTTTCATCCATCCTCAATCCTTCTATGACTCCTTACCTCCCCATCTCCACCTCTCAGATGAGAACCTTGTTTCATATTTTACAGAAAAATTGAGGCCATTCTTTAGCCATGAGCTACCTCTTCTCTCCTTTTCTACCCTCCGTATCCCCTGGATGCTTTCTTTAACTAGTTCTTCTTTCACCCCTTTCTCATATGAAGGCATGGTCTTACTTCTTACCAAAATTTGTGCTTCCATTCACAAAAGCCATTTCATTCCATCCTGTTTTCACCAAGAGAAGATGTCCCTTCTACTTTAACAATATCCTCAATCTCTGCCTGTGTGGAGACACCTTTCTACTACCTATAAGCATGCCGGTGTCTCCAAAAAATCCTCACTTGATCTTTCCAAACCCATTATTTCACCTTATTTTTTTTTGTCTTTGCAATGAAATTCCTTGAAAAAGTAATCTATAAGAGATGCCTCCACGTTCTCTCTTTTCACTCTTCTTTGTTGTTACTCAGGCATGCCCAACTATTTGTGGCCCCATTTGGGGTTTTCTTAGCAAAGATATCGGATTGGTTTGCCATTTCCTTCTCCAGCTCATTTTATAGATAAGGAAACTGAGGTAATGAAGGTTAAATGACTTCTAAGTCCAGATTTAAACTCAGATCTTGATTCCAGACTCAGTGATCTATCTACTATACCTCTTAGCTACCACTTCTCTCTTTTGATCCCCTATAATTTAGCTTCCAACTACATCATTCTACAAAAACTTCCCTCTATCAAATTGCCAACAATAATTTTTTCCTTCACCATGTTCATCATACTCTTTCTGGTGTGAATTATAGTTTTCCTTGATAGGACACTGCATGGTGTGTTATATAGTACAATGGTGTGGCATTGGGCCAGCTGAGGTTTTTGAACAAAACTTGTTCTTAAGAGCTCTTTGACATGTTTGATCAGTCTTTTCTCTTTGACACTCTCTTCTAAGTTGTTAGAACATTTCTTATTCCTGATTTTCTCCAATAAGCCCTCCTCTTTCCTCTGATATTGCCACCATGTTGGAGTAGGTCCATCATGGATTCAAACTAGAACTACAGCAGTAGCCTGCTAGTAACCCTCAAAGCCTCAAGCCTCTCCCCACTTCAAGTGATTTTCTTAAGCATAAGTCTGAACATGTCACCTCCCTACTCAGAAAAACTCCAATGACTCCCCATCACTTCTAGAATCAAATATAAAATCTCTGGCATTCAAGGCCCTTAATGACAGCCTTACCATTTTTCCCTTTCCCCCTCCAGTCTTCCCAAATATTACTTTCTGACATGCATGTTTTGGTCCAGTGGTCCAGTGGCCTCCCTCCTTCTTGTTCCTTGAATATGACACATCACCTCCTGATTTCAGCCATTATTTTTGGCTTTTCTCTATATTTGCAATGCTTTCTCTCCTCATTTTTGTCTACTGACTTTTCTGGATCCCTTGATGTCTCATTTAAAATATTATCTCTTCCAATCATCTTTAATTCTAGTGAAGCTCCTTTTTAAATTGTTTCCTATTTTGTATATACAGCTTGTTTGTACATATTTGTTTGGCTATTGTCTCACGCTCATTAGCTTCTGAGCTCTTTGAAGGCAGTGATTATCTTTTGCCACATTTTTTTATCCTTAATACTTAGCTTAGTGACTGGGTCATAATAGGCATTTAATAAATGTTTATTGATTGACAGTAGAGTCATCCCTCCAGCTGAACAACTGAATCATTAAGCAATATTCTTAGTACCATTATTATATCAGGCAAGTAAGTGACAAGCATTTGTTAGGCACTTATTGTGTTCCAGACACTGTGTCAAGTACTGTAGATACAAATATATGTAAACTTTAACAAAGTAACTTATTAAAAAAAGGAAATAAGATTAATTTTTCCTTACTTGGTTTTGGTGAGGCCATTATAGATTCTACTGATTGCTTCTCTTCTCTCTCAATGTTCATGAACTCTCTATGTAAATAATATATTCTAGATGTTTATTGGTACTAGTGCATTTAAATCATTTGACAGTAGTTTGTAAATTCCACCATTGCTTGAATTTCAGTTACATCTCTGACCAAAACTGGTTTAACTTATAATGGCCCATAAAACACAATGAAAATATGGAGATAGGTATAAATATAAAGTCACAGAGAAATTTATGTTTTAAATGATGACATCATAAAAAGTAAAAGGAAAAGTTGATCCACTTTTAACATAATGTTATATATATACTTGTATTTCCACAAAAGAGAAAAATTTTTCTTTCTTTGTTCTTATCTTCATTCTCTAAGTATAGAAAATATAGAGATTGTGCTAGAGACCATATTTACTTTGAAGTAAGATAGTTATTTATCTTAGTTTTCCACAAAATGTATTTGGAAAGGTGCTACCATCTACTAATAAAGGCATAAAAATCCAAAAAAAAAAAAAAAAAAAAACATTCATATGCCTGAAAGCACACATGAAACATTTTGTCTTTTGGATAACATTCAAGAGATCACTGCTTCATGTTTATGCTTGTTTCAAGCCAACTATGCCCTAATGACAAGATTCTTAGGCACAGCTGGTAAGAAGCTATGAATATAAACTTAAATCACTACCACTCTTACTCCTTAGTTTAAAAGATTATTTTTTAAAATATCAACTAGCATAGTTTCCTAATATTTCCACAAAAATCCTCAAATGGAATTCTTTTGCTTCACCAAATTAATGGGTAAAGTGACTCAATTTGGATTCAAAACTTCAATGACTACAGATTTTTAAAAAAATTTTACAAAAATATCATTATCAGAAAGTACATGTTTTTCATGTTTATTAAAAATTAAGGAATAAAATAGTCTTCTTCATTTTTTCCTCTAGCTTAGAAAACTCCCAAAACTCACTTGCATTTTGTCATTATAATAATTTTATTAATATATCAATCATCTGTGATTTTATATGAGAACTCCATTCACAAGAAATAATAACTCATTTTTAATTTAGTAAATAATTATTAAGGCTGAGGCTGAGTACTTAAAAAACTTGTCCATGGTCACAGAATTACTAAGCATCAAAGGGAGGATGAAAATATTGTTTTTTCTTTATTCTAATAATCATCAACAAAACCATTTTTATAAAGGTTATTACTAGACGAGATCCCTTTAACTTTATGACAGAAAAAAGGCATTGAATCATGAATCTAAAGCATTTTTCACTGCATTTTAAGATGAATTGCATTTAAGTAAAGCCAATCTGTTGAAAGTGAATGTAAGTATGCTTAACCAGTCTTCATACATTTATAAATTTCTCCTATTTAGTCTCAGGAATTCATAAAATCCAAAACTTTAGAAAGAATTTTAGAGAACAATTAGACTCCATTTTATAGAGAAGGAAATTGAATCAGTGTCTTGCCCAAAAGAAAACTGGTACTGTGCTGCTTGTAGACACAGATCAGCAGGGGAAACATCACCCTATATCTTCCCCACTTCTTCCCTTCACATTAACAGTTAAATCCCTGCCCACCAAAAAAGGGGGAAATGATATAAATAAATAGGATAGTCTTAATTATATGTTCCATTGCTATTTTTCTTACCATAATAACTGTTTATCCTTTGAACTTATGCCTTGGGATAACTTTAAAAATAGAATTAAGTAAGTGCATCAAATAAATTACCCACAAATTAAAGGGTCTAGAGAATTACTACCTGCTATTAGTTATTCTTTGGTATTACATTTGTGACGAACCTTGCATTGAAATCCCATCATTACCCATGTGAAAATGAAGGAAGTTTTTTTGTTTTTTTTTTCCCTTTTCTTCTGAGAAAACAGTGCTGAGTATCATTAAAGGCTGATGAGACCCTCAGAAAAAAACGGTAGAATCATCTATGGCCACCATAGTTACTGTACATCATATCCAGAAAATAAGTAATTTGTTCAATCTTACAATTTGAATTACTTCTATTAAAAATAAAGAGAGCTCATCATTCTCAAAGGTGAGTGAGGCGCCACACGGTAACTCAAGTTAAAAAGAACCCTGACTTCAAAATATTGGATAATCAGCCTTGATTTTAAAGAATATAAAGCTTGATACATATGACCCTGTTCATGATATTCATGAAAATCTCACCATACATATTATAAACTATAAGATAATTGTATTGAGAAATAGTATGACATATTAGAAAAAAAAGTAGTAGGTAAAGAGTTGGGAGAAAATCAACTTTGAATTCCAAATCTGAAATTTTAAAATTGTATGACATTGGGCAAGTCATCCCCTTTCTGAGCTGTACTATATAAAATATATGTAGTGACTTCAATGAGTTGCTACAAATCACAAAGAACTATTATCAACATTAATTATTAGTGTCAAAATTAGTTGAACAAATAACATCTATTTTCTAAATAACAAACTTCAAGCATTCTAATTATAATACAGTTTACTAGAATACAAATGAAGTTTACTTTTGTAGAATAGTAAAAACAAACAAACAAACCAACAAAAAAGTAAGGCTCCTAAGTCAAGAGAGCTACTCAGTAGTTCCAGTTTTATCATTTTCTTGTGGTATGACCTCAAGTCAAAAAATAAGCCTAGAACCAAGGTTCAATGACATGAGTTCAATGCTCTAGTGAGAAATTATAGAAATCTAGTGGGCAATCTTGTACAGGCTGCCTTTAGATAGAAAGGCTATTTGATCTCAAATTCCTTTTACATAAAATGAGAAGACTGAATTCTTCTAGTTCTAAAATTTAGCTTCTAAGTTTTCTCTTTGTTAAACTGCACCTGGCTCACCAACAGATTAAACAAAGATAAATTGTCCAGTAATTTTGAGTTGGTACAAATGCTGCCACGGGCCTCCAGGATTAAGGACCAAAGGCTGTCCCTCTTAGAAACTCTGACTAAAAAGTGAAGATCTTTCAAAATGTACTGTATTCTACATTCCTTCCTTTAGTTTAGTTATACAATGATGACAAGAAGATAGGAAAATTTTAAACATAAACCACTAGAACAAAGAAAATCTGAATCTCTAAGATCATACCATGTTCATCACAGTGAGGATGAATCTCTGTGCAGCTTCAGCACCATGATATCGGACCATATCAGCATCAGCCACAACCAGTGTTTCCACAGTATACTCATTGTTGAGTCTGATGGCATTCCTTCGCTCTCTCCAATCACTAGTAGTTTTGCTCTTTTTTGCTTTCTTCTTTTCTAGAAAAAAAGGAGATATTTAAGAGACTTTTTCAAAATTATCAGATAAATAAGCATCTTCACAGGGATTTTTGTAATGCTAATACCAATGAAATTATCTTTAGAATTGTCTCTAAGCTCAAAGTCCTGTGCAATCTTCAAATCAATATAGCCAAGGAATAGTTTGTTGTACAACTCTATATGTTCAACTGAAAGTAAGAAGGGAAACAAATGCACACACACACACACACACAAAAGAAAAATAAAAGTAAGATCCAATGAACTCAAGTAGAACTAATATATGAACAGGCTCACAATCAAAGCTATTCTAGAAAGTAGAAATTTTGTTTTCAATTTTAGAAAAATAATCTGTCTCCATCAGTGAAACAAGTGATAGTGACAGACTGATTAAAAAAGATGTGTAGTGGAGAGACAGAAGGAGTAAGGGTTTGGGTAAAGAATGATCAGAAAATATTTAATGAAGAGACTGTTCAATGACACTCAATTTGAAAAGTGTTTCTGAAACGGTTTGCTACTAATTTTGTCAAGAAATTTAATAGGCTTCTATAGTACAGAATACCTGTGAGGAGATATGACAATCAGACTAAAACAACTATTTTAGAAAGGTCATAATAAGAAAAATATAATATAAATGGTGATAGAAGAAATTATAACAAAAATGCAATGAAATAATTATGCACATGCTACTTAAGATAAGAGATTGAATTTTTCTTTTTTTTTTTTCTTTTCTTTGAAATGAGGACTCCTTATCTTACCTAGATGAGAAATGTAGCAGCCATTTTGAATCCATTAATGATACCAACAGAGAACACTTGATCCTTCATTTCTGACCATAGCTGGTTCATATTGCCTCTGTTCACCCACTGAACTCTCACTGAGAAGGGCTTATCATATTGATGCTGGGCTTAGTGCAGATAGATACCCAAGTGACTTAGTTATCTGATGTTCAGAGCTCCCAAGCTTCCCCAGTAGCAGGTATTACAAGCATATTCTATCATGCCTCCCTTGCTTTTTCCATAGCAGGAAGGACCATTATTGAGTTAATAAATTATCTCTACTTTACATCTGATATTAATTTCAAGTTAACTATTAATCTACTGTATTATATAATAATACATTCTGTATTCATGGAGACCCATAAAAATGTAGGATTATCTATTAATGAAATTTCTTTAATTCCACATATTTGTTTGAATCTCATAATTACCTTATTTAACATTAATCAGACTTAGCATTTTCCTGGGGAAACAGATCTGGTTATGGCATAAAGCACAATATCAGTTAGATTAACCCTTCCCATTACTAAAGACCTATCATTATTTTTTTACAGGAAGAAAGTAAAAACCTAAGAATTCAAAGAAAGCCATGGCCATTTAGAATCAGCATATTTTCTGTCTTCTATGAAATCATAGCCATCTGTGCTCTTAAATCCAGAAAAGACTGTCTTTCCTAAGGACAGGTTTCCCCCAAATCTTGAGCATTTATTAAAAAGTTGCATTTCCCATAAAACCTCTCAGTCAGAAACTCATCCATCTAGAAGAGAACTCAGCGGTTTTCTTAGACTTCACACCAATCTCTTTATCCCCAGATAAAGGGGATATCCTTTATATCTTATCATTCATCTGTGATTCCACACAGTTAGACAGTTTTCTAGCTTAGTTATGGGGACTTGGCTCCTATTTTTAACTTTTTCTCTTCTTGGCCACAAAATGGATCTACCAGTATCAATCTCCAGTTTTCCTGATCAAATTTTTAAATTAGTCAACTCCAACACTTGTGCCTCTGATGCTATAGCAATTCTACCTTCTACAAAATCATTCCAAAACGTATCAGTCAAATACTGCCCAACTTCCATCCTGGCAGAAAAGTTCTGATCAAAATCAGTGGAAACTGTTTTACCTTAGATTTCAACATCTCACTTGCAGAACTCTGATATTATTAGGGCAGCTAGTAGTACACTGGGTAGAACGACAGGAAAGCATCAGGAAGTCTCTTCTTCTTGATTTTAAATCTATATTCAAATACTTAATAACTTAATATTAACATTAATATTAATAATAAATAATGATAATTAATAATAAAAACTTAATAACTACGTGACCCTGGACAAGTCACTTAAGCCTGTTTACCTTAGTTGCCTGTGAAATGAACTGGAGAAGGAAATGGCAAACCACTACAGTTCCTCTGCCAAGAAAATCTCAAATGGGGTCAGGAAGAGTCAGACTGAAGCAAACAAAACAGGCTACTTATCTGTAAAGTGGTCAGCGATTTGCCCAAGGTTACACAGTAACTATGTACTAGAGGAATGGATTGAATTCCAGTTTTCCGGACACTGACATAAACAAACTATCATTTAGCTTTTGAAATTGTAGTCAATCAATCAACAAGCATTTATTAAGTGGTTAATATCTAGTGGGCTTTGTCCTAAATGCTAAGGGAAAAAACGACAAAAGTGAAACAGTTAAAAAAAAAAAAGAAGAATGAAATTAAGAAGTTAGGACATACAGTGAACAGAGTGCTAGATATTATCTAGCATAGATCTCAGTTCAAATTTGAACTCAGATATTTACCAGCCACATAATGCTGATCAAGGTACTTAACCTCTGCTTGTCTCATTTCAGCATCTGAAAAATAGGAAGGGTGGCTGTGAAGAAGATAAAATGTTTTGCAAACCTTTAAGAGCCATAAAATGCTATTTATTATTATGATAATTTGCAAGTGTGATTATTGTTCTTTTTTGCTTTGATAATTAGCCTGCACTGATCCAGTCCTTAGTCAAAAAAACAACAACAAAACAAATCTTATTTGCTACATAATTAATAAATGAGCCATAAAAAGACTGATGGTTTAAGTTTTCTTTTTTAATTCAAAAAAATTGTTTTAAGGTATCACAAAGTCACATCATCTGATCAAAGACAGAAAGTATAAGCGTGAAGGGGAAAAAATTTGGCAAAATGAAGTAAATCCATAATAGGACTTCAGGGTCCTCAATATGTCTACCAACTAGATCAGTCACTGAAGTTCTAGATGTCAATACCTGAAGACTGCATGGAGAATAATATACATATAAAGGAATTTGCCACTGTCTTGGCATGTGCATGCTCTCATCAATCTCCTTAACTTATCTTATTGTCAATTATTCCAATCAATTATCCTCAAGTTATACCCATCCCACCATCCTTCCATACCATTGTGACTGTTATCTAAGTTATCTATCTTAGGAGACAGGGGGTGGGGAGGAAGATGAGAAGAGAGTTAGAGGTTTATTTTTTGTTTTTTTGTTTCTGTTTTTTTTCCCCAAACAAAAGTATCTGACAAAATACAAGATGAATTAGCACAGTCATAAACAGCAGCAGTTTCCAAAACTTGTGACTTCATTCAACAAACACAAATTATCAAGCAATGCATTATAAACTAAGGGAAGATAAAAGGATAAATAAGGTAGCCTCTGTACTTGAGCAACAGAGATAAAAGTCCACAAGATGCACTGATGAACATAATAATAAGAATGTGTTGAGCATAAAGTAACATAAAATTAGGGGGTGTTTTTTAACTAAATTTGCACATATGAATGATGAACATAGTAATATAATTCTTGAGCACAAAGAAAGCAATATGTAGCCCATATCCCAAATCAGGCTTTCTAAACTAACCCAGATACCCTGCTTGGAGGAATTGAATCATCAAGTCTGGAAAAATTCTGCTAAATAGCAGAATGGCAAAGATATTCTTTCCTGGCTGTTTGCTGATTGGTGGATGTCTTAGTCATACAATAGAACTCTTGGGAGATTCTAACCAAGCCTGGTTTTAATAATTGGATCTTTCCATACTAACCACTATACTGTCCAATTGGGGAACTTAACCCTTTCATATTCAGAATTCATGCTCTAGACTCTCTTCACCCATGGTGACTGGTAATTATCTCAACAATTCACTGCAGCTTAGCCCAGAATCCAGTCATGCTTGACTTCACTTTCAACATTTCCACATCAGCTACCATGCTATACTCTATTGCTGATTTCAAATTTTTAAAAATCTAATTAGGTGACCTCTGTGATTGTTCCTTGGGCAAGGTATCTCAATCTACTCCTCTGTGGCTTTGCTCATGAACCTCAAACACCATTCTATTAAGTGTGCTGTTTCCTCATTAGAATATAAGCTCCTTGAGAGAAAGGACTATTTTCTATTTATTTGTATTCTCAGGGGAGCCATGGAGGCAAGCACAGTGCTTGCCACACAGTAAGCACTAGATAAATATTTTTTTTCATTCATTCATAGTTTCCTTTCTAAACAACTATGTAAGACCACATGCCTAATCAGCCTCGTGCTCTACCAGTGCACAACCTGACCCTTTTGCCTGTACTCTGGGAAACACTTAAGAATTTTCCTGATGCTATTGCAGACTCTCCCAGGACACTCTGCTCCTGCTCTAACAAACTGTATTGTGGTATTAAGGAACAGAATTTGAATAACACAATATCTGAAATTTGGACAACACAGGATCTTTGTGTATCTTTCAGAAACTGTAGAAAGAATGAAATACCATATTCTAGAAAGTAAAGAAATTAAGACAAAACTTAAAATGCCATCCTCTGCAAATCTAATCATTAATGAAAAATCTGAGAGGACCTTAAAGTGTACCATTTAGAGTGTTACTTAAGAAAGAACAGATTTTTCAATTTACAAATTCTTCGAGCAACACAGAAAGGATAATATAATTACTAAGAAAAACACAAATAATTTAATTATTACTTCATTTCTAGATGCCAATAAAAAGAAAAATAAATAGAAATATATATGTATATATTTAAAATAGCATTAGAGGAATCATTTAGAGATTTCTAAAAATATTCAAGGTATTAAAGATAAAAAGAAGAATTTTTAAAAATACAAGAAGTGATGGTAGAGGAAGAGGCTTGAAATATCTCCTTTTCAGATGAATCAATGTATTTTGAAATATTGAATTGAGGAATGGGAGAGGGCAGAGAGGGGAGGTAAGAGGTAAAAGATGTAAACTAATCAAAAAGAATAATGTAAAAAATAAGTCCAGAATATCTCAGCAAGAAAAAAATCTATAAAAAATAATAATGAGTGAGTTCACAGGAAGAAAGGAAGAAAATCTCAACTCATTGAACAGACAAAATCCTGTTGCAAAAATATATTCTCCAATGTGAGATGAAGACCATGTGTATGCCAAAACTAGATTCAGTTGGGAGAATCAATTGTCATATTTTCAACATAAGCACATAAATCTCAGAAAGCGTCAAGGGTTACAAACCAGGATTTATTGTTTTTATTGATTTTCTAGACTAGAGGAATCAAATAGAACCAGATTAAAAAATAATTATTAAATATTTAACAAAATAAATAACATTTAATAGAACATAGATAATATTAATATGAGTTTTTTAATGTTAATGTATAGACTGTAAGGGATCCTTATGTACAATTTAACAGACCTGTTTCCATTTGAATTTGACAACACTGAAAGGGACAGAGAAAACAGTTATAATAAAATAAAAGAAGGAGAAATCCCATTTAAAATAATTTCAAAATATATAAAATATTTGATTATCAACCAATTAAAGCAAATGGGACTCTTTTTTTAGTTTTATTTTAAAGGCATTTGAGATTAAGTGATTTGCCCAAGATTACACAGCTAGTAAGTGTGTAAGTATCCCGAGTCCAAAATTGAACTCTGGTACTCCTAACTTTATGGCTGGTACTCTATCCACTGCACCATCTAGCTGTCCTCACATGGGAGTTTCATAGATTAAATTACAACAAAAAATAACAATTTTTAAAAATTAAAAATAATCCAGAGATCTTCGGAAGATCTGTATTTTTGAGACACATGAAATCAATGCCAAAATAAAATATGGACAATGATTATGAATCAGGCAAATTAAGATAGAACCAAACAGCATAAATATATGCTGATCAGATCCAATAAAATCATAAATACCAAATTATTTTAAACATTTTAAAAACTTATTTTCTGTTAACAAATAATGACAAAAGTGGAGGGATATGTCAGACCAATTACTTGTTAAATGGGGGAGATATTATTTGAAGGAAGAGACTTTATATTGGCTGTGACCTTGTTTTTTGTCAAGATCAACAAAAACAAAAACAAAACTAAGGCAAAACCAAATAAGAGGATAAAGTTTGGAAAAGTAGCTGGACTTGACCAAATACACCCTGAAAAAATCCATATAGTACACAAAATAATTTTAACAGCCTTTAGGGATCAATTTTCAATGTATTTCCAAGAGAAGTTACCAAAAGAATAGAAAAAAAAAATTGCAAATGATTTTATTATCAAAGATGAAAAAAGAAATCAGCAACTATTGCTACCTACTTTCATATACCTATTTTAATAATTCTGCAAAATCTTCATGAGAATGACTTATGCACAAGATAACCAAAAAAAAAAAAAATTGAGGGGAACAGGCAAGCTTTCCTAGGCAATGTTCAATAGCAAACATCTACAGTCACATATTTCACTGAGGTTCAGAATATACAAGAAGATCCCACAGCATCCATCATCTATTGATTACATAAACAAAAAAGCATTTGTTTCAGTAGAAAAAATCTATAGCAAATAATGTTTACATTAAATTTCAAAGGTTTTATACATATAAAATCAATGCAGTCAAGATTAGAAGGGAAGCAGAAACCCCGGGAAATACTATTTATATCCAGTGTTTCTGATAAAGGTTCTGATAAAGGTTTCTAAAATATATAGAGAACTAACTCAAATTTTGTAATAATAAAAGCCATTTCCCAATTGATAATTGGTCAAATGATATGAATAATTTGCAGATGATGAAATTAAAGTCATTTCTAGTCATTTGAAAAATGCTCTAAATTACTGTTGATTAAAGAAATTCAAAGAAATACAACTCTGAGGTACTACTTCACCACTCTCAGATTGGCTAAAATGACAAGAAAAAATAATGTGAACTATTGGAGGAGATGTGAGAAAAATAGAATACCTAATGAATGCATTGTTGGTGGAGTTGTGAAATGATCAACCATTCTGGAGAGCAATTTGAAAACTATGTCCAAAGGTCTTTTAAACTATGCATATCCTTTGATCCTGCAATATCTATACTGTATTCCAAAAAGATCATAAAAAAGGGAAAAGGATCAAATGTGCAAAAAAAGTTTGTAGCAGCCCTCTTTTGAGGACTTTTGAAAAGGCAAGAAATTAGAAATTGACTGAATGCTCATCAGTTGGGGAATGGCTGAATATGTTATGTTATATGAATGTAATAGAATATTACTGTTTTCTGAGAAATGATGAGCAGATTGGTTTCAGAAAAAATCTATGAAGACTTACATGAACTGATGCTAACTGAAGTGAGCAGAACCAAGATAACATTGTATGCAGCAACAACAAGATTAATCTTGCTCACCAAAGGTGTTCACCATCTAGAAAATATTAAAATGAAAGAGGTGAACCTTATAGATGATGAAGTTCTATAAATACTCCTGTGGTGAATAAATGTTTCACTGATGGTATCAAAGCTTGAATACTATAGTTCTATAAATTATATCTATAGCCACTCAAGATATTGACTTAGCAATTCACAATAGCATTTCAAAAACTAAAAAACTAAAACAGATGGATAAGGAATGATTATTGCCTATAATATAGCATAAATTTAGATGGATAGCAGCCCATAGAAGGCACAGTAGCTAGAATGCAAAGGCTATATATAACACAGATAACTGTGTTAGTAGTGGTAGTGGTACACTACTATCCATGAAATATCCAAATACTTAAAGGAAAGCCTCCAGTGAATTTAGCAGATTAAAGGATTTATGGGGAGGACATGGATAAGAATCATATATGATGAGAAGATACAGAAGCATTGTAATCAATCTACATAGGTGAAAATTGTGCCTATACTCATGAGATCATGGATCCAACAAAATATAGAAATACAGAAATATATATGTATATATTTAAAATAGCATTAGAGGAATCATTTAGAGATTTCTAAAAATATTCAAGGTATTAAAGATAAAAAGAAGAATTTTTAAAAATACAAGAAGTGATGGTAGAGGAAGAGGCTTGAAATTTATGCCTAATTATCCAACTATCATCTCTTTTAGAATTTTTTCCCAGTAGCAAAAAAAAGTTGTATAATTTTTATCTTTTCTTCTCTAAATTACATAAGTATATCCTATGAGAAATGTTTGATTGTAACATCTGTGGGTTATAAATGGTTGCTTGAAAAGCAGTGAAAACCAAAACATTTAATTTGCCAAATTAAGAACATTGCAAGTTCTCCATTTTAGACTTAAATAAAAAAAATTTATTCAGTCCTGGAAACCTGCCAATTTAGGGAGTTACCAAAGACTAACAGCTGCAACTCCAAAGTTGTAATTTGTAGTCACTCATATCTACCACCTGTGGGAAAGAGGACAGACTACCTTGTCTCTATAACAAAACAAACTGAAACCCAACTCCCAGGGCAGATCCTAGCTTTTTCCCCAACCCCCTCTTTGAATCAAAGACTTTCTTTGGTATCATTTTTACAATTAACACCAGAAGGCACATTTCAAGTTTGGCAGCAACAAAGTATTCTTGAATATGTACTTTTGTTATATGAAAATTATAATTCAGTATTTTCAAATTACTGAATAATAAAAATCTCAGAGCTACAGGGAGCACTGAGCATAAACAAATTCAGAAACCAAGAAGCAAACTTGATCTGTTTGCAGATATGTACCCCCACAATTCAGAAGACAAGACAGATCATTGTCAATTATGCATTAGCTTCAATTAGAATAATCCTCTTTTTCAGCATACCTTATCCCCAAATCATCTTGCTTCCTATGAAAACAAACAGCATCTGGGCTGTCAAGGAATCTACACCTAAAAAATATATTCTATAAAGTAATTAACCAAGAATAATTATTTCTTATAAACAAAATATAGATGAAAACAAACTGGCCATGGCTAAAGAATGGAAGATAGGAAAATCTTACCCTTATTTTGCCAACATTTTAATAGAGGACTTCATCAAATACTACTAAATGAATCTCCATGTTCTCTCAACAGATCCAACAACAATTATCCATCTTATGTAAGAAATCTTGGATATCACTTTTAACATGAATTCAAACATTTGTGTGTAAAATCTAATAAAAAATAAATATAACATTTTTGAGTGCTAGTGGCAAAGGTTAATTTCTCCATGGTAAAGGCTACTATTCTAAAAAGCAACATAATCTGGAACCATAGTAAAGAAAGAACCCAATGGAAGAGAAGACAGTCATTTCCTCTCTAATATTAACCCATTTAGTTCCAAGAAGGATTAGAGTCCAATACATTACTTTTGCATTACTTTTGTGATCTTTTGAGGATTAGTGGTTTAATATTTATTTCAACATTTTAATGCACACCAAATTGTATTTATTAAGAGACAGATCAAGGCAGCTATTTACTGACCTAATATTAATAATAAGTATGTATCTTCCTAGGGTATATACAAAAATATGGCAGAGAACCTTCTAAGAAAGACATGTCAAATGAGATGAATACTACCTATTTCTGTATAATCAGAAAGAATTTATAAAACATTACTAAATATTACAGTCTTAGAAGGAAATGAAGACCTGAGAGGCATAGATTTTTGTCTCTTAAGACTGATATTTATGAAAAAGAGCCTTACTTTGGGAAAGTAAATAGCTGGTTAAAAATAAGGTGTCTGAGAATGATACATATTTCTGGACTAGAGTTTAGAACATAGAAACAATAGACCACTGGCCAGAGATAAAGTGTACTTAAGAAAGGCTGGTAAGAATATATTTTCTCTACCCATAATAAATATCAGTAGGGCTTTAAAATGAAAAGCAAATAAGAAAAAAAAAAACTGCTGTGTATATCTACCAATCATAGATAGTAACTGAAATATCAGAAATCTAATGCAATCTGTTGCTCTAAATAAAAGGAGTTTTGCAAAAGAAATAGGCAAAACAGTCAATTCTAAAACGCAATAAAGTCCTTTTATTTTGAGTGTTTAAGGGAAAGCTGCTGGGAATATTAGCCCTAAACTTGGAACACAGTAAAGAAAATGGGGAACAAAAGAATGATACCTAGGTAGCATCCATCTACAAAACTGGGCAGCACCTTATTCCTCTAAAAATAGAGTAGCCTATGCCCCCAAACTGAGACAATAGTTGATTGCTGCTATCAAGCAAAAATTATTATTATGAAGCAAAAATCAGAGCTATCACTATAGAGGTTCAGGAAGAATGAGGGAAAACATAGTGTTTTTGCAAAAGGCTGTCACCAGAACTAGATACATCAGTATATCATGTTCTTGTCAGTTCAATGGGTGAGTCATTGGGAAACATTCATGATAGTAGGTCAGGAAAACTGAAGAGGTCTAGGCGTTTTATAGAGAGAAAGTACATTCTACTCAGGTACAGCTAGTGTCCAACTTCTGACATAAAGAGAAGAGAGTTCCAAATTAGTTAGAAAGTGAGAAGCCTCAGTTTGGCCATTTCCAGACAAAGAAGATTCCAGATATAAAGGGATTCCAAGAAAAGAACAGGTTAAGAGGAACTGATTATCAGACAGAAGATATGCAATAGATAGGAGTAAGATAGCCTGTCAGATAAAATCAAAGTTCCCAAATACCAAGGTTTGGACTTTGGATTTTCAAAAGTCTATATCAGAATCTAAGATGGTAATAACAAAGATAATATTAGCAACATCCAGAAGTTTATAAGATAGCAGGCATAATAAAGGAACTATGAATAGAAGCCATGTCCTCAAACATCTCAAACAGTGCACAAAGTATAGATAATATTCAAGAAAAAAGTAGACAAATCTTAAACTAAGCAGGAAAAGTTTACCTTGTAGATATCACTGAGACTTGATAGGATGAACCTTACAACTGAAATATAGCTCTAAAAGGACATATCTTATTTCAAAAGAATAGGATAGACAAAAAGGAGGAAAACACAAGTAGAATTATTAATTAAGAAGATATAGTCCTGAAAATTCAGAAACCAGATGGGGAAAACTATAGTACAAAACTTGGGTCGTGGAACTCACACACTCTCGCACTCGTGACCTAGAATTGGGGGGTGACCGTAAAAGATCAAGAATAAAGACATTTAGTGATCCTGACTCCAAATGGCAAAAGCAAGCTACTTTGGGACATATTATATGCCACCTTAGACAGGATTAATCAATACATTAATTTAGGAAATGGCAAACCAGTCTGATACATAAGCATCATAACATAATAAAGAGGAATTCAATTATCCATATAATTAAATAAAATAAATGTTGAACATCTCTATCTGCCAAAATCAGTGACAAGTAATATCTTAATTCGCCTTAATAATTTAATCCTTTAAAAAGTAGAGAAACAACAAGGGGAAATTCTATTTTGAATTTTATTCTAACTGAAAAGAAATTGGTTGTTAAAATAGAAATGATGGAAGTGATGTGTATGACATTGGGTTTAGAAAGAAAGGGGAATGACCACTAACTATATCTTTGAATTATGATAGGGAAATAGAGAAAAATCAGACCTCTGGCATGCATCTAAACTTTAAAGTGGAAAATTTCAAAAGGTGAAGAGAAAGGATTAGAATCTCATGTATGATTCCACACTTAAATTCCATATTTACGTGGCATAGTTGGTAGAATGCTAGACATGAAGTCAAGAAAAACAGAATTTGAATCATGTCTTAGAAACTTACTGTTATTCTACACTTAATGTAAGGGCCCTTTAAATGGGCAGGCACAGTGCAACAGAAGATTTGAGTGGCCCAGAAGTATTCTCTGGGGATATAGGGCTGCCCTGTGGGTGGGATCCTGTCCATATTGAGATAGCTTCCTAATGGGTGATGGTTCTCTCTCTGGTTGGCTGTGTGTGTGACCTCACAGGCCCTTTATAAGCCCACTGCAGACAGCAGTCACTCTCTTTAACCTGGCTCCCTAGCCTGGGGTAGCCAAGCCAAGCCAAGCTGATGGATAGCCGAGAGGTAAGTAAGGAGTTTGGTAGAGAACATGTGGGTCTTCAGACCAGGTGTTCACTAGGGAGCTGACAAGTCAGGGCATTATGTGAGTAGGTATAATAAAAGGTTTTAAGATTACATGTGGCTGTTCTTGAGTGTGCTATTGGTTATTAAATTATAGATTCAAGAGATCGTGGCCAGAGACCTTTGAAGGCCTCAGAGGAGGAGAGCCAGGTAGAGTTGACACTGAAAAGGTCAGTGGTCAAAGGTACTCTGTTAGGCCTAGGGCAGACTAGTTATTGTAACTGCCAGGAGGGCATGTTACAAATGGCGCCTGAACGTGGACACATCAGAAATTATCAGGTTTTGAAAATTAATATTTAATATTCAGAATTAAAATTCTGAAAGATCCAGTAGAAACGCTGCTTAGGAGGGAAGGCAGAGAGTCAATATGGACCCAGGTAACTCTGGGATCAGGCTCAAGGATACAGCTGAACATAATGCTTATATAAATAGGTTAAAGAGCCAGATGGAAGATCTTTTAACAAAGATCACCACTGAAGAACAGCAGGAAGCTTGTAATCAAGCTCCGAGAAGGCTATCCCCCCACCCATTAAATATAGCTCAGAGAGGGAGCAACCTAGAGCTAATGCATATGTATGACAGTATAGAGTATAAAATGGGACAACTAGAAGTTGAGTTAAAAATAGAACCACAAACAATTAAAAAAGAGTTGCTGGAATTGCAGGTTAAATTACAGGTTGAGATAGAGAAAGAAGAAAAAGCTAGGTTACTACAGATAAAACAGGAAAAGTTCAAACCAGTGGCTGAAGCTAAGGAGGGAAATAAACAAACCACATGGACTTCAGTTGGAGAAATTCTTTTTAGTGTTTTGTTGGTTTACCTTGTGTATTATTGTCTTAAGGAATTTATTGATTACTCTTCCATTGAGAAGAGGTTTAGTTCTTTTCATGTGCAAAGCTCTGTTGGATTTTAAATCAGCCTTTGGGGAATTTTCCAATTCTTCTTCCCTCAGCCCCACCTTCCTGAGCCAAGGGAGAAGGAGGAGGAGGAAAAGGAAGGGTGATAATATCATCAGCACTGCTCATTAATCCATACAAAACTCCTGTGTCTTCATTTCAAAAGACAGGAGTAGGCTTTATGGCCCAAGGCAAAAAGGAATTGTGGTGTATTGACTATAATATTCAGAAAAAAATTTAAAATACATTTCAGTTAATTTCTAAGAAATCTTACAAGCATAAGACCTTGCAGTTAGAGAAAGTGGAGATTTATACTTGTAAAACTGCTAGGATAGTCTATGGAGAGTTGGAACTCCTCTTTTCTTACCTCGTGGATTTTCTACTTCCACAGGTGGGCTTGATTTCCCAACCCTCTACAAGTACTTATAAAACAATGTTTATATTTAGAATGGTTTGGAAAATTTGCTGTTTTAATCACTAGAATAAGTAGACAGTGTGTGATCTTTGACCCAGGAGGAAAAGTAATATCAGATTTATTGATTCACACTCCTGAAGTACAATTTGGTATCAGAAATTCAAACTTTGATTTTAGGCAAAAGAATTCAGGGATATAGCCAAGTATTCTTTTTTCATTAACTGTATGAGTGGCAGGCCACTGTAAAGGTATCAGCTCTTTTAAGAACTTCGAGAGCAAGTGAGAAAGTGCTCAGATAAATATACCCTACATGTCCATTTTCAGAGTGGACCTTCAAATCATATCTTTTATAATCAGGCTTCTAGAATCTTATATTTGCAAATTGTGATAACTAAAGAAGCTAGGAGCATGGCAAAAAGCTACATAGCTTATCTTTCTTTTTACTCTCCTATGCTCCCTATAGGACAAAACCCTTATGGTTTGAAATTTAATGTTTTAAGACCAATGGACATTATGGCTTTATTCCAATCTCGAGAAGCAGCTAGACATGTGATCAACCATTTTTCCATTGTAGAAATTTCACATGCATTTAAGACAGTTTATGGACTGGCTTACAAATATTTTGCCTTTAGGTGTTTTTGCATTGAATTTGACTTTGCCCATTCCATTGGCATTTCTTATAATCATACTAGTAAAGTCATTACTGCACATACTATATCCCGAAGATCTTCTCTTCTAAACAAAAGAAAGGAATTTTGGGATATGCACAAGATGTGGCAATACATATATGTGATTGCTTGCAATTTTTAAATTTTGATTTTACATTTTTAAATTCTTTAATTTTGCATTTTAAAGTTATTTTGATTTTACATTTTTAAAGTATTTTGATTTTACATTACTATTTTGATTTTATATTTCTAAGTTATTTTGGTTTTACATTTTTAATCTATTTCAGTTTTACACTTTTAAATTATTTTGGTTTTACATTTTTAAATTCTTTGCATTTTACCTTAGCAATGCACTTTGGGCATGCACAGAAAGTGCAGCTAAGTGACAGACTGACTTTTGTCTGACTTTTGTTCATCTTTTTGACAAGAACTTTCCTTCCACTGTGTTGTGGAAAGGCCTAGATGGCATTTGGAAAGGCCCAAGCTGGGCCAGGGTTTGGGGCCCCGGGTATATTCCTTCCTCGGTGCAGATCCAGCAGTAGAGGAGTTGATCCCCACCAGAGACATTTGTGAACTGGGGATCCAAGAGAAAGACCAGACAACAGCCCAGAGGGACCAGCCAGATGTCAACAGCCCTTCAGACGCTGATGACAGCAATGTCCCTCCTGACCATGACACCAGAGACAGCAGACAGTTCCAGTGTTGCAGCTGAAATGGATTGTCTTGGGTGATATGCAATATAAAGACTGTAAATGGACAATGGGCCTGCTTGCTCCTTCCGTGGCTACTTGCCATATGGTGGCCTGGGGAGAGGCTTTGCCCTACGCTTTCTACTAAAGGACTATGCTTTTAAATTAGTGGGTGAAAAACCAACACACCCATCTGACATTGTTATTGAGACAATGTTTCTGGACATGACTTTGCTTATGTGCACCTTTATCCGCGAAACTAGAATTGATCTAGAATTGTGAAAAGTGCAATAGAGAATTGTGAGAAACTAGAATTGGTCTAGAATTGTGATAAATGTAACTAGAATTGTGACAACCTACCTCACTGATATTTAATTGTTAACTAGAATTGTGATGTTTTACCTTGTTGACTTCCCACCCCAGTGTTGACATCGTACCTCATTGGCATCCAACCTCTTTGGCTTATTATCTCCTTGAGTATGACTTTAATGAATGGGTTGAACACTTGGGCCACTGTTGAGCCTAGTTCTCATTGTCATATTTCTATTTACTGATCTGCTGCTTTGTACCTCCTTGGGCATAACACTCTGTCATCTCATGGATCAAGTGAACTAGAGCTGGTGCTAAAAGTTTAGCTTGATGAGATGTGCAGTTCCCGCAAAACAAGAGAAGAGAATTGTAAGGGCCCTTTAAATGGGAGGGCACAGCGCAACAGAAGATTTGAGTGGCCCAGAAGTAATCTCTGTGGATATAGGACTTCCCTGTGGGTGGGATCCTGGCCATATTGAGATAGCTTCCTAATGGGTGACAGCTCTCTCTCTGGTTGGCTGTGTGTGTGACATCACAGGCCCTTTATAAGCCCACTGCAGACAGCAGTCGCTCTCTTTAACCTGGCTCCCTAGCCTGGAATAGCCAAGCCAAGCCAAGCTGATGGATAGCCGAGAGGTAAGTAAGGAGTTTGGTAGAGAACATGTGGGTCTTCAGACCAGGTGTTCACTAGGGAGCTGACAAGTCAGGGCATTATGTGAGTAGGTATAATAAAGGCTTTTAAGATTATATGTGGCTATTCTTGAGCGTGCTGTAGGTTATTAAATTATAGATTCAAGAGATCGTGGCCAGAGACCTTTGAAGGTCTCAGAGAAGGCGAGCCGGGTAGAGTTGACATTGCAAAGGTCAGTGGTCAAAGGTACTCTGTTGGGCCTAGGGCAGACTAGTAATTGTAACTGCCAGGAGGGCATGTTACAACTTAACCTCTTAGTCTCAGTTTCCTCATCCATAAAATAGGGGTTATAATATCACTTTCTTCATAGGGTTGTTGTGAGGAATAAAGTATGAATAAATTGCTTTGAAAACTTTAAAGAACTTTTAATCACTTTACTAATGTTAGCTGATCACTATCATCATTTAAAATTATGTCACCCCAGAGTAGTAAGAAGATCTCAAGGATAAAGCTCTAAAAATAGAGAAATAATTCTAGTTGGGAGGAAATATTGGAACTATCAGAAGATATTTTCATGTTATTATTTTGTTTTCACTTTCCCTCTCCCTCTCTCCCTCTCTCTCTCTCTCTGTCAAACTAGTAGTTGTTAGAGTTAGACAAAACAGAAAAAGGATGAAGCAAGATCTATTAGGCCATGACATAGAATACAATTCAACATCACTTGCAGAGGATTTAAGTCTATCCTAAATAATTATTCTGCCCAAGAAAATTTGCATAAGCCAAGAAGGGATGCAAGGAAAACAAAAGTATTATTCTACAGAATAGTTCATGAATAAGGTATTCTTAACTGAATTTTTAGGGTAACAGAATAAATCAAAAGTTACTTTTTATTCCCCACTCTTGTTGAAATTATTTCTAACATATAGTCATATACTTACCTGCCTCATTTAGTAGTCATTGGAATCATAGTCACACAAACAATTTAGCATTTGTGAGTTCTTGATATAATTATGCTATATAACACCATCATAATAACCTTATGGCATTTAATGGAGTCATACATTAATTTGAAATGCCCACACAAGATGTGTTTGATTAACTTAAAAAACAAAGTAGAAATTATCCATGTTTTTTTCTCCAGGACTTTTAACTTAAGTAGAAGACTTGTTGAAGGATTAGGCTACAATGATGGAGCCTGACAGTTTTATCTCTTAAACTGATGGAAGAAAAAAAAAAAAAAAAGAACATTCTCCAAACACATAGCTTGGGGGAAAGAAGTTAATTGATGTGCTCATGTTTCAACCAGTGCAAGACAGGGCAAATGAGATAATGAAAAGAAATCCATATGGCTTCTGCACCTGGAATCAATCTGTCTGGACATTAGATACTGGGTTTTGGAAGGAGTGGGGAGTAGTTGACAGAAAATATAAGTTCCCTGTGACAGAAATGACAAGGAAGTACACATTAATAAAACATTCAAATTGCTGAGAGTTTGATTTTAGCTAAAGGTAATACCTTCACAAAAGCAAAACAAAATAAACAAAAAACCACAGACCTTGTCTGGCCCATTAAAGATTACCCTGTTTGCCTGAATTTTTTTCTAGTGCTTTTAGACAACAATGAAAAATTCTTCCACATATGCAATAATCTCAAAATAGAAGCAGTGTCAAGATAAATAAAAAACATAAAAAAAAATCTGAAAATAGAAATACTCAACAAAGTGGCCAAATAGTAGTATAAAATACTAGGCTTGGATTCAGAAAAATCTGAATTCAAATTTGGACTCCAGAATTCATTAGCTGTGTGAGTTACTTAATCTCAGCTTGCCTCAGTTGCCTTATCTGCAAAATGGGGATGCTACTTCCTAGAGTTGTTGTGAAGCTCAAATGAGATAATTGGAAAAAACTTTGAACAGTGCCTAACACGATATATTATGTAAATGCTAGCTATAATTATTGTTGCTACTTTTAACTTAAGAATAACCTTTTGAATACAATCTTCTTATTTAAGTGATGAGAAAACTAAGTCTTAGAGCGATTCAGTGATTTGTCCAGAATCACATAATCAGTAGTAAGGCCAAAACTAGAATTCAGAATTTTATTAATGAATATGGATGCAAAAATTCTAAATAAAATTTTAGCTAGGAGATTAAAACAATATATTACAAAGATGATACATTGTGACTAAATAGAATTTATACCAGAAAGACAAGGATGGATTTAATATAAGGAAAACTATTAATATAATTGATTATATCAAGAATAAGAGTAAGAAAAATACTATGATTATATCAATAGTTGCAGAAAAAGATTTTAATAAAGTACAACTCTGATTTCTATTAAAAAAACACTTGACAGTATAGATATAAATTGATATTTTCCCCCTTAGATTTCCAAAAAGCATTTGTCTAAAACAATCAGCAAGCATTATTTGTAATGAGAATAAGCTGGATCCCTTCCTACTAAAATAAGTGTGAAACATATTATCACCAATAATATGCAGTATTTCATTAGAGATCCTAGCAATAGCAGTAAGAGAAAAAGAAGGAATCAGAATGTGTTATGAGGTAATAAAACTATCTTTTTTGCAAGTGATACAATGATATATTTGGGAGATCTTAAAGACTTAAATTAGTTGAAACAATATTTTTTTGGCAAAGTTGCAGTTTATAAAGTAAACCCACATACATTATTAACATTCTATATATCACCAACAAAAATCCTATAAGAAATTGCAAGAGGTACTTCATTTAAAATAACTCTAGACAATATAAAATACCCAGGACTACCCTTGGCAAAACAAACCTAGGAACTATATGAACAAAGTTACAAAGGAAAACTTTTTTATACAAACAAAATTAGATCTAAATAATTAGAGAAATACTAATTATTCATGGATAGGCAGAACTAATATAATAAAAATGTCAGTTTTTCCTAAATTATATGTGTGTGTATGTGTGTGTTTATGTGTGTATGTACATTCAATGTAATCCAAATTAAACTACCAAAAATATTCTTAGGAAAAAAAAAACCACGATATTTATTTGGAAGATCAAAAGGTCAAGAATATCAGAGAACTTTATGAAAAAAAAATATAAAGGAAGGAGGTTTAGCAGTACTAGATCACAAACTACATCATAAGGCAGTAATTATCAAAATTATCTAGTACTAAGAAATAGAAAAGCAGAATAGTGGAATAGAGTAGTTACACAATTTGTAACTATAAATGACTGTAGTAACCTTGTGTTTGACAAATGTAAATATATAATTCTGAAGATAAGAATTTGTTATTTGGTAAAAAGTTTTGGGAAAACTAGAAAGCAGTCTGGCAGAAATTGGACATATCTTTAAACAATTTACCAAGATTAGGTCAAAATGGATATATTACTTAGATAAAAGGAGAGATGTTACAAGAAAATTTCAAGAATATTGAATATATTCCTATAAGATTTGTGAATAGGCAAACAATTTATGAATAAACAGAAGATAGAGTATTGTGTTATATAAAATAGCTAATTTAAATTACATCAAATTATAAAGGTTTTGTTCAAGTAAAATTAATGTAGCCAAGATTAGAAGGAAGGTGGAAAATTGGAGGAGGGAATTTTATAGATCAACTCTCTTATCTTAAATTTATCAAAAATTTTACCAAATATGTAAGAATGAGTCATTCCCCAATTAATAAATGGTCAAAGGATAAGAACAAGGTTTCTAGTGATGAATTTCAAAACAATTTATAGTCATATAAAAATGCTACAAATCACCAATTAGAGAAATGCAAATTAAAACAATATTTTGGAGAGCACTCTGGAATTGTTAAACTTTTTTCACTGCCTATATCATTTGAAACAACAATACCATCATTATAATTGTTTCCTAAGATAATTATGGAAAGAGCAAAGGAACCATATGTTCTAAAATATTTTAGCAACTCTCTTTGTGATGGAAAATAATTCAAAATCTGCATCCAGAGATAGAACTGATAAAAAGAAGTATATATACACATATACTTGTGGTTATACACATTCACAAACATAGACACCCATAGATTTGTATATAATGGTAAACATTTCTGGGGTCAAGGAGGAAGGGAGGGAGAAAGAAAATAGCATGATAACTTTACTATATATTTAAAAGAGAAAAAAACAAGGTGTATATAATAGATTTGAAGTTATATGTACAATACTCTTTTTTCTATTCTATTTCATCATGGAAATGCTTGTTTTATTTCTTAAGTTCAGATTTTATAAAAAGAAACAATAAAGTAAACTTGGAAATTAGGAACAAGGACTTCTGACTCCCAAACAAATGATCTTTTCACTATTCCACATTTCTCCCACACACATACCACCTTGATCTTTTTTGCTGTCTTATTCTCAAGTATACAGACATACCTAGTATTAGTTATTATTCAGTTTTAGACTACATATGCTCTAGATACAAAGAATTTTATGATCATTAAGAAATTATTCTTGTCAAGACTCTTGGGGATGGACAGAAACTTCTCCCCCCCCCTTTTTTTTTTCAGGAGTAGGGATAGAGGACCCTTTAGGAAGATTCTTATCCATTTTTTTTTCTTATCTAGGCTTCAGCCTGTCCTTCCTAAATATTAAGATACCTGGTAAGGAATTATCTGGCAAAGCTCTTGACCTTTTCAAAGAAAAGGATGTCCCATTAACAGACTACTTTTCTCCTTTAAAAATACACATTAAGCTTAAGAAAGTCCTAAATACAACAATCTGCCCTTAAAAATGAGTAAATTAGACTTACTGACCATATTATAAAAGTAATCAGCAGGCAATTCTTGGGGAGTACTAATCTACCCCAGCACTAATATGATATCATTCACTCTCCAGAAAAAGAAAAAAAAAGAAAAAAAAACTATAATGGATTGCCTTTAAATAATTTGCTAAAATGATTCTATTTCCAACAAAATTTAAAGGAAATATTTGTTATAATCTCTACTGAAGTCTTACTCCCTATGCATCAAGACAGTGAAGAGCACACTGGACTTGAAGTCAGAATACTTAAATTCAAACCCTGCCTCAGACTTTGACTACCTGCATTATTATTAACCTGTTTGTGTCTTACTTTCTCATCTATAAAAATGAAAGTTTTGGACTTGTTAGCTTCTAAGGTCTCTAAGCCCATAACTCTGAATGCTCAAAGATTATAAGTTGAATACAAGCTCAGACAGGTTCTATTAATCCAAAGGCTCCAAGTATAAATTTAGGAACAGAATTCTTCAAAGGATCAATCTAGCTGAGATGGAAGAAGATCATCACTAAAAAATTAACAAGCAGGTAAGGAATTTTTTTCTGATTCATTAATTCATTTTCTAAGACAAGGGTCCTTAAGCTAGAGTCTTTGAACTTAAAAAAATTGATAACTTTATTATAACATAATTTATTTTCTTTGTAATCCTATGTATTTTATGCATTTCCAATTTTTCTTTCCCTGAGGAGTCATCACTAGACTGACAAAAGGGGTCTATTACACAGAAAAAAAGGTAAAATTCCTGTTCAAAATGTAATCAAATTATGATCATCAATAGAAGTACTTTTAGCAATCACATTTTGAAGTCACTTTAAAGTATCTGTTACACAAAATGAGGTTTGCCCCCCAATATTTTTCCTACTCTTTTTTACATGCTCAAGGACACTGCACAAAATTATCTTTAAAAAATGTTTAATGTGTTGAATCTTGATCTTATGTTTGCTATTTATTCTCTATAGTGATAAAAAGAAACTAATGAAATAAAACTATATAATTCCCACCCACATACCACAGGAAAGCTTATGGAGCAATTTTGTCAAATAATAATTATGAAATATTTCATTTTAGCTGGCAGCCAGAATTACAGTTGTCTGGGCCACTAGCTTCCAAAAGCTGCCCATTATAAACAGCTGAAAAATATCCCATAATATGACAGCAGCAGAGCTCCAAATCTCCTTGGACAACTGCTGTAGTTGAATATTAGCACTCAAAAAACCTGGCTGAATCCTTAGGTTTCCTGAATCTAATGCCCATTTATTTCTTGGTGGTAATAATATGATGATTAAATTGTGTATTAAATTTAAACACTTTTCCTTTTTTGCTACTGTTAAATATTTTTCCTTTTTAGGTAGTCATTTGTGCATCATAACCCAAAACAACTGTTCTTTAATAAGACTGGAACTGGAGTGAATTCAAGACTGCTGTCAACTTTAAAACTATGAAAAAATTATGTGAAAGAAAAACAGAATCCAAAGCTCAGTTGTCCACCTTCCCCACCGCACCCCTACCTCCCTGCTTTACCACCTACCTTGTTTTCTCATGGGACAAAATAGAAGACACAGAGCAAGATCTCTGTAGCATTAGAGGCAAGGCAGCCAAAAGAAACAGTATAGAATCCAGGGCACTTGGTTTCTATTCATATTTCTTGTTCTGATTCTTTTTTGGTCTGGACCTATGACTTCATCAGTCTAGAGAACTACTCATGTGAAAATTCTCTCCATGGGTGCAGATTAGTGATTCCTTTGCAGTTTATAGCTTTATCAAGTTATATGGGGCTACTGACAGGTTAGATAACACACTGGTGGTAGAACATGACCAAGACCCCACAACAGCCCTTTTTGCTCATTTCTTACATACCCCAAACTCCAATCATTTATAGTATATATGCCGAGCATCTAGTTACTGCAAGGCACAATGTTACATGTGACATGAAAGAAAAATATTAATGGCATACACACATACACACACATAGTACTTTACAATTCAAAGTTATTATCAATATCTGAACCTGCCAACAACCTTGGGAGCAAATATATTAGACAGATTTGACAAATATACAACCAAGGTAAATACATTAAGTGACTTGTCCAAAGTCACATGATTGCTAAATGATGGAGAACTTAAACCCAAATTCTGATTCCAGGTCCAGTATTCTTTTTATGATTTCATGCTGTCCATATTGAACACACCAATTGAGCTAATAAGGAAAGGTTATTTTATTATATAACACCCATTTCATTGGATAGATCTCTACAAAAGATTCTTCATTTGAAGACTTTCCCTTGACCAAAAGAGGAGAGATGTTTGTATGGAGAGTCTACTAACAAGTAACAGGTAAAATATATGCAGATAATCACCAGCATTTGAGTCTCTGGAATTATTGGGCATTACCATCTGGGTCAAGAAGAATAAATCCAATCCCTCTGCTACATGAAATTTCAAAAACTTAGGATCAGCTATCATGTCCTCTTTCTCTATTCTTCCAGGCAAGCCATCTCTTCTTTAAGAAAAACAGACCCAGTTTTTTCCATTTATTTTCATACATTATGATTTCAAAGTTGAGTCCTGGCTCAACAATGTACTTCTTCAAAGATAGTGTTCATAAATAAGCAGAGAACTCTACATAAGGTCTTACCAAGTTAAGTTATAATGGAATAATAATCTCTTTAGCTCTGGATTGATGCTGCCTAAGATAAAATTACCTTAGGGAGCTGTGGAGTCATACCATCAATAATTATCATTACTTTCACTTATAGACTTAAAATTTTCTCTTGCTAACCCCTTTAAATAATTAACTGTCTTAAGTATATCCAATTTAAGACACACAGTCTGTTCTCTCTGTGTTGATACCTAATATGACAAAGTAATGAAACTTTCAATGATAGAGTAAAAACAATAAAAAATACCCAGTGCCTATAGCAGAAATGTCATCAATGAAGTCCACAATAATTCCAAATACAACTAGGACAAGAGTAAAATTGAGAATTTTTTTAACAAAATCAATAGAAATGCTATAAAATAGAGAGAACATTACATTTTAAAACTAAGTCTACATCCAGGATCCTTATGTACAGAAGAGTGGTTCCCTATTTCTATTCAAAACTGGTTGAACTCCTACCCCTTTCTATATTCCAGCTAAATTATACCATTGAGGGCTTACCAAATTTAACATTTTATCACCTCACATTTTTATGTGTATGCCATTACTCTTTTTCTTTCATGTCACATATAACATTGTGCCTTGCGGGAACTAGTTTTACCTTTACATTCCATTTTAGAATATTTCCATTATTTCAAAACTCAAACTCATGAAGCATCTTCTCTGTGCTTACACTGTTCATCCCAACTGCTATCCTCTCTTATATTACATTATGTTTAGCTGAAAATGTTTAATCTGAGGAACTAGATTTGTATTCCCTATTAAAAATAAAGCACATTTCTTGGGGCAACTACATAACACAGTGGATAAAATACTGGCTCTAGAGTCAAAAGTCCCGGAGTTGAAAATTAACTTCACACACTTAACAAAATAACCATGTGACCCTGGTCATTAATTAACTTCAATTGCCTTGCAAAAATAAAATAAAATATTTTTCTAAAAAAGTACACTTCTTGAGGACAGGAACTTTTGCTTTTGTCTTTGTCTTCCCAGCACCTAGAAGGATGATTTACATATATCTGAAGCTTAATAGATATTTGTTAGGATTACTAGGTGAGAACTGAGGTTGTCTGGATAGTGACAAGGTGAGAATTCAGGTTGGACAATTACAAGGTGAGAACTCAGGTTGACTTGATAGAGGGGGCAAGCTCATTGGCTGGGGTGGTTCTTCCCAGAAGCCCTTGCATTGTCCCACGCCCATTCTCTGGGAGGATAAAAGACACAATATTGGGCCTGGAGAGCAGATCGGCCTGGAGAAGGATAAGAGCTGGAGGAGATTCAGAGCCAGGATTCAAGAAGAGGGTCTCTGCATTACATCAGGCTTGACGAGGCTCCCTGCAGGAAGGGAAGTTGTCTTCCTTTCCATGCTCCTACACTCCCTCCAGGGAAGAATCCTCGTGGTTTGAGACCCAATGAAATCTGGCAAATGGATGTGACCCATTATAAATCTTTTGGTCGTCTATCTTTTATTCATGTCGTGGTAGACACCTTTTCAGGATTCACATTTGCAATGCCAGCAGCAAAAGAGTTCTCTGGACAAGAGTTAACAGCAACTGCCTGGAGACAACGGTTCGTTACAGGAAGAAGAATCTGTTGGAGAGATTTGAGTAGAAGACACAGCAGATCTCTTCCCAGAGAGTGACTTCCCTTCCTGCAGGGAGCCCCGTCAAGCCTGATGCAATGCAGAGTCTTCTTTTTATCTCTGGGAGTCCTCTCTTTTATTCTCCCAGAGAATGGGCGTGGGATAATGCAAGGGCTTCTGGGAAGAACCACTTCAGCCAATGGGCTTGCTCCTTCTATCAAGTCAACCTGAGTTCTCACCTTGTAATTGTCCAACCTGAATTCTCACCTTGTCACTATCCAGACAACCTCAGTTCTCACCTAGTAATCCTAACAGATATTCAAAAAATAAATGAACTAAAAGAAAAGATCAATTTGATTTGAATTAATCAGGAGTTTGTGTCAGCCCTTTCATTCCCTAAGAGAGCATATTACTGTCCTACTATATACAGCATAAGGCTGGCAGTCGAGATATTAAATATTCTGTCACTGATTTCTGTGGTAACCAGAACACGTCTTCACATATTTTAACCACTGTAGCCAGATGGTGCAGTGGATAGAGTGCTAGACCTAGAGTAAAAAAGCTGTTTGTTGTTCAGTCATTTAAGTTATTTCCAGCTCTTCATGACTCCATTTGATGGGGGTTTGGGGGGCAAAAATACTGGTGTAACTGCCATTTCCTTCTCTGGCTCATTTTTTATGGAAGAGAAAACTAAGGCAAAAACTAAGTTAAGTGACTTATCTAAGATCACATAACTATTAAGTATCTGAGGGCAGATTTGAATTGGAGAAGATAAGTCTTCTTGACTTCAGGCCTCATTTCTCTTGGTTTCTTTATATAAAAAATGAAAATTAATCCACTCCATTATTTAAGAAAAATATCAACCAAGTATAATATGGCCCCAAATTGGTATCACTTCTGTTTAAAAAAGCAAAACAAAACAAACAAACAAGCAAAAAACCACCACTATTTCAGAGAGCTACATGGGAATTGGGTCAATGTGGTTCAATAGAAGAAGAATGGATTTGGAATGGGAGAATCTTAGTTCAACTACTACCTCTAACACTAACCACCTTTTTGATCTTGAATAAGTTACTTAGACCTGTTTCTTTATCTGTAAATTGAAGGAATTGGTCAAAGTAATTTCTAAGGTCCCACCCATCTTTAAATGTGTGTTATTCTATACAGATACATACATAATACATATATATATGTGTGTGTGTGTGTGTGTGTGTGTGTGTGTGTGTGTATGTATATGTATCCAAACTGTTTATTTGTGCTAGAGTTTCATTGCCTATTAGAAACAGAAATTGAATCAAAACTAAAGTCATACAACTAAGTCTCCAGGGGATAGCTAAAGGCTCAGTCTTCAATAAAATCAAATAGGCTACTTTAGTGTTGAGGTAAGCAACAAGATAGCATACTTGACAGATATTTCTATTTTTCACAGATAACTAAAATTATTCTGAGGATATGTATATCTATATTTTGTCTTGAGCTACAGATTCTAAGTCCCTTCAGACAAAGAGTTTCAATTATAATTGTACTCATTTGGTGGCTGATTGTGAACTTCAGTGGCCAATAGTACTTTGACTGTACTACCTTCTATTTTGGGGACAGCAAAATAACTTGAATCAGATCACAAGAACTAACTGCTAAAATTTCAGTATTTATACCTCAGAAATCAGAAAGCTTGATATATTATTTTGTTGATTTTCTAGATTTAAGAAAACTTTGAAGAACATGACAATAATGTAAATTAAGTTTAAAGGTGTGTAGTTGTTACGTTTTTCTAGAGATCAGACTGTTAAATATTTATCAATATATTGTTGTATAAAACTCTGAATTTTCCCAAATATTTACCTGCATAGTCATGTGTCATTGCCCAAACAAGAAAATATAAGACATTTCAAAAGCAGCAAAACCACTAAGTCTGACTCAAAATAAAGCAAGTAAACCTACCTCTCCTCAAAATTGATTTTATTATTTTTTCAAATATAATAGAAGCTATTTTCAGATATTAAATTTCTAATAAGCATTATAAATTCCATGAGTTTCTAAAATAATTCACAGCACCAATATTTCATAGATTTCAATGTTGTAGTTATTCTGTATTTGATCTGATCAAAGAAAAGCCAACATTTACATTGCTAATACCACTTTCCCGAAATTCCGTAGTGCTTAAATTGATTTTGAATGTCCATAAAGCACACTGTAAATTTATATCAAAATAAATTCACATAATATAAACTTCAGGAGAAGTACATCTTCCCTTTCAGAACAGAGAAGTTTTTCATTCTTTTCTTGGAAGGAATAACTGCCCATTCCTATGGATTATCAATGGATGTTAATATAGTGTTCTAAATAAAGTGGGATAAAATTGGATTCAACAAAGTATGTTAGCATTGTGAAATCTTTCCAGTGCAATTAATAACTGCATTTTCTAATTATTACTTTAAAAAGAGAAAGCAAGTAGGAATGAAGTGAAAAAGCATGACAACAAAGGACAAGACCAGGAATAGTAGTGGATCAATGAGACAAATAAGGGAGGCAATACTGTCACAGTCTAGTTAGGGTACAGGAATCATTGGAATTGACAAGAAGTTAGAATTCAGAGAGATATTTGGGGAACACATAGATGGTAGAGGTCAAGGTAAAGAACTTAATAGAAAACCAAACAGGTAGTTACAATGAGCCATATCAGCAAAAAAAAAAAAAATCTTAAAATGAGGCAAAAGTTAGGAACAATTAGGAAATTATGCTTACTGTTACAGCAAGAGCCAGTCCCAGGACATGGGCAGCATAAAATTTATAAGCCAGCATGTATAGTCTGCATGTTTTAGACATATTATTAAATAAGAAGAAGTATAATGTAATAAAAAATCCTACACTCAAAGATAGAAAATCTGGATTTGAACCTCAGCACTTAGTTATGAAGGTGTATTCAAGTAAATTGTCTTTGAACATGTTTCCTCATCTATAAAATGTGGAGATTGGGTTAGATAATCTCCAAGGTCCCTTCCAGTGCTAACATTCTGTGATTCTAATATCTATAATTCCACTGGTTTAGGAAATATATGTTTAGGCCCTGAAAGTTGATAGTTAAGAGTGAAAATTAAAATCCAATTTTTTTGTTCCTAGTACAATGCACAATACACTATCTATCCATCAATCTCCTTGCTTTCAGTCACTACTATTTTGTATCAAATTTATTTTTGTACATATATTTGTGTGTATATGTATATTGGTATATTATATATATTTATATATTATTTTGTATATATAGTATATATTTACATATATTTGTATGTACATATATATATGTATATATATATCTTTGCTTATTAAATTATAAATTCTTTGCTGCATATGTCATTTTTCATCCTATTATCCCTAGAACTTAGTACAGTGCCTTGGTACATGGTAAGTACATGTTTGATAGAATGAATTTTATGAATTGAAAAAAAGGGAAAGTAATTATTGATCTGTAAACTAAAATTAAAAAAAGCAAACTATGGAATCTTTAGCTATTTTTAAAAAAAAGAGCTTGTAACTTGATAGCCTAAAACTTGAAAGACATGAAAACATAGGATCTGAGACTAGAACTGAAACTTAAGAGGCTAAATAGCTAAACCAGTTAAGTTACAGACAGATAAAAACATTGAGGCGCAGAAGGAACTGCCCAAGAACTTTCAAGTAGTCAGCAGCAGAGGCTAGATTTAAATCTTTGTCTTTCCATTATAGTCTACTGCTTCTCATATAATCCTAAAGATTCATTCTATCCCACTTTGAAATTTTATGTACACAGGGAGGGAAAGATAGAAAAAATCCTGATAACAAATTGAGGCCCATTTCCCCCCTTACTATTCCATATAAGTCTGGTATTTTGGTACTTTTAACAATAGCACTCAGGTTTTATTGATGAAGAATGACATTCTCTACTAAACTGAGCTGAGGAAAACCCTTTGCCTTAATATGATTTTCTTTTCATGGCTCAGATAACAAACTAACATGGAAGGGAATTTTGATTTGTGGTTTACTAATGGATCCAGAATTTTACCAGTTCCTTAGGTTTACAAGGAAGTTTTTGCAAGCACAAGACACTATGACCAAGATGATGAATTTTCTGCCAAAGCATGCACTACGAAGGATTTTTTTAAGTTAAAAAAAGCTCCATAAAATGAATATTCATCACATATATTACACTCAAGATTTTAAAATGTAATCAATATTGGAATTTAGATTTCTATTTAATTTCTAATCTATAATAGAACTACCATTTGTTTATGTCTTTCATAGAATGGAGTATTACAGAGATGCTAATCTTTTTTAAATTTTTTTTTTTAAATATAAGCTTAAAATTCTTTTTTTTTTTTTTAAATAAAAGATACAATACTCCAAACAAAAGCTGAAATCTTGGCTCTCTTCCTCTTGCTGGGAGGAAAGCTGAGCTGAATTATGCTTATTGGTGTGCTCTGTCTCTGTCTCTTTCCCTCTATCCCCCCCACATTGCTTTTTCCTCTCCCCCTTTTTTGTCTCCTTGGATCTAACATGAACTCTGATTCAAAATTCAGACACTGCTGCAGGAGTTGGCAAGGTCAATACTTTCCTTCCTATCACCACCCACTAGAACACCTCAAGTGTGCCATATATTCACTCAACTCACCCTGGCCTCTTGCCTGGGATATGAAATCTACCTCTTCCTTTGGGCTGGCTACAGGGTGTTATCCTGAGCCACCTGGACAGCTCCAGCCAATGCTAACTTCAAATAATAAACTATGCATACTTGTTAATTTAAATTAGAGACAAATTTTCCTATTATGCTAAAGAACTTCTTTGCTTTGAGTTAATGAAATAATTTCTTTGTGTTTATGTATGTGTGCTTATAGAAGTTTGTGTTTGTGTGTGTGTATACACTGATCCAGATATATTCATATGTGTGTGTGTGTACACACACACATATGAATATATCTGGATCAATAGTAATGTTAAAGGAAGATTGTGAAGAATATCAATAGAAATAATACTATCTCTCACCTAATTACAAAATTTTATGAAATTTAAGAAGGAAAGGTGTTGCATATAGGCATTAGAAAATATTCTTTTATATATTTTCTTGTTTGAATGATTAATGTTTAATCATTTTTCTTCAAGTGAGAAAAAAGCCAACCCAAGAAAAAAGCTAAGGTAAATAATTTTAGTTTCCTTAATTGATCAAGCTTAACATAAGGGTAACAACATGTTTTAGTAAATAAAGTATTGGATTTGGGGTCAGGAGACTTGAGTCCACATTTCTTTTCTGCTGCTAAGTATCTGGGAAAAGCACTGATTCTCTGGGTTCTACATTTCTTCATCTATAAAATTATGGAATTGAAATAGATGACTTTTCAAGTTCCTTTCAGCATTGAATCTTAAAATTATTATTACCTAGTATTTACATAGTGCTTTGAGATTTTCAAACCACTTTACAAATCCCTATTTCATCTTATTTTCACAATAATCCTGGATGACAGAATGAACTGAATTAAAAAAAAAAAAAAAAACTGTAGTACAGGTGCTGTGATTAAAAAAAAACTTGTAGTCTATGGGAACATCAAAATGAATAAACATGAAAAATTAAGAACAACACAGGAAGCTAGTGGCAAGTAAACAATATGTCACAGAGTAGTGCATGATCTTTGTCAAAGGAATAGTATCAATAATTTATGCTCCAAGTTCAAAAGCAAGTTGCAGCAGTGATTTGTCTCAGATCCCAGAATATTAAGGTTTGCAAAGGTACTGAAAGTTTGCAGATCTAGAGCCTAAACTTCCCTGAGATCTTAAAATAATAAAATAGTACACCAAGAAAGCAGCAAGAAGACTAATTCAGACTTTCCCTCCAGGAGTATCACAGAGTCTAACCCTAATATCAAATGCAAAATCAGGAAGTAAACTGAAAGATTTATTTACCTCTATGGTTTTCAACAAGTTACTAAATCTAACTTGGCCATAATTTTTTTCATCTTTAAAATTAAGAAACTGGATTAGTTAATCTCTAACTTCTCTTCCAATTCTTAAATACCGTGTTTTTATATGACCTGGAAAAAAAAGACTTTTGAGAATTTGAAAATCTGCCTTAGGGAAGAAGTATTAGACTCAATTTGTTTAACTCAAAAGAACATATTTAGACTTGGAAATTGGTAGATACAGAGAAACAGATTTCAGTTCTACATCAAGAACTTCTTAATGATTAGCAGTGAATAAAAATAAAAGTTCATTTCTCAATAAAATTAATCAAAAATAAATTTATGAAACATCTACTATGTGCTGGGCATTCTATTAAGTGCCTCAAGAGATCGGTTGTTAACAGTCTCACAATGAATGACAAACTTTGCCAAAAACAAAACAAAACAAAACATGGCAAGAGTAGATGAGCACCAAAAAAAGTCTGGGTAAAGATAATAATGGTAAATGCAAAATTATTATTGAAGAGTCAAGTACAAAACATATCCTGAAGGCTTTGACTAAATACCAAGAAGAGATCTGAGGAGCACTTATCTCAGAAACTCAAGAAAAAAATCCTTCAAGTATTAGACAGCAATAGAATATAAATACATATAACATATAATACAGGGTGCCCAAAAAAGTTCTTTGACAAAATAATAATAGAAAAATCAATAATATCATTACAGAGAATGACAATTAGACAATAGGCCAAAATTTATGGGATTGATAAAATTTATGGAATTAGAATAAAATATGAGAAAACAAAATTGTCATTCTTTGATGATGATATGATGGCATACTTAGAAAATCCTAAAAAATCAACTTAAAAAGTAGTTGAAATAATGAACAATATCAACAAGTTATAGGATATAAAACACACCACAAAAATCATCATCATTTGTACATATTACCAACAAAGTCCAGAAGGAAGTTATAGAAAGAAAATTTCCATTTAAAATAACTATAGACAATATAAAACACTTGAGAATTACAAACCCAGGAACTATATGAACTCACAAAATATTTTTTACACAAATAAAGACAGAGCTAAACAACTGAGAAATATTAATTGTTGTGAGTAGGCTAAAGCAATAAAATAATAATAATTCAATATAAATTATTTATCCAGTTTCATACAAATCAAATTACCAAAGAAAATTTCATAAAGCTAGAAAAAAATAAAATTCACTCGGAAGAACAAAAAGTCAATATAATATCAAGAGAACAATGAAAAAAATGTGAAGGAAGGTATCTTAGTAGTACCAGATCTCAAACAGTATTACAAAATACAATCATTTAAACAATCTGGTACTTATATGAAATAGATTATTTGATCAGTGGAATAGAATAGATACACTATATACAGTAGTAAATGACCATATTAATCTAAAGACCTAAAGATCTAAGATTTGAGATAAGAAATCACTGAGAAAAGTGGAAAGCAGTGTTAGAAAGTAAATATAGATCAAGATCTCACACTGTATACTGAAATAACGTCAAAAAGGGCTCATAATTTAGACAAAAATGATGTCATAAGCAAGTTAGAGGACTATGGAATATTTTATCTGTAAGATTTATGAATAAAACAAAGAATTTATGACCAAACAAGAAGTATCCATACAAGATATAAAATGAATAATTTTTATTATATCAAATTTAAAAGATTTTGCACAAGAGAATCATTTGGAAGATTAGAAGGAAAGCAGGAAATGAAGGGGACATTTACAGCATGTTTCTCTGATGAGGGCCCCTTTTCTCAAATATGTAGAGAACTGAGTTGAATCTATAAGAATGAATCATTTGCCAATTAACAAATGGACAAAGGACATGAACAGATAGTTTTCAGAAGAAGAAATCAAAACTTTATCATCACATTTTTAAAAAGTGCTCCAAAATCACTTCTGATTAGAGAAATGTAAATTTTTAAAAGTCTTAGGTACCATTTCCCATATATCAGATTGGGTAATATGATAGAAAAGCAAAATGACAAATGTTGATGAGAATGGGGAAAAACAGGGACACAAAGGCAGTGTTGATGGACTTCTGAACTGATCCAACCATTCTGGAGAGTAATCTGGAACTATAATCAAAGGGATATAAAACTGTGCATACCTTTTGACCCAGTCATATCAAACTAGGACTGTGTCCCCAAGAAATAAAAGAAAAAGATAAGTATAAAATATTTATAGGAGCTCTTTTTATGATGACAAAGAATTGGGAATTGAGGGGGTACTCATCAAGTAAAAAATAGCTGAACAAGTTGTGGTATACAATTGTGGTGGAACATATTGAGCTAAATGAAATGATAAGCAAGAAGCTTTCAGAAAAATCTAGGAAGACATACTGATACAAAGTGAACTGATACAAAGTGAAACAAGCAGAACCAAGAAATCACTGTATACAATAATATCAAGATTACAAAAATGATCAACTCCAAATGACCTGGCTAGTTTCAGCAATAAAATGATCCAAAACGATTCTGAAGGATGTATGATGAATAGTATACTTTCCAGAGAAAGTATTGGTAGAGTCTGAATGCAGATTGAATCATACTTTTTTTTTTAACTTTATTATTCTTGAGTTAGTTTTGTCGTTGCTGTGGTTTTGTTATTTTCTTCTGAAACATAACTAATAATGGAATATTTTGCATGACTGCACATGAATGATCTATATCAAACTGTTCAAATTCAGAAAACTCTACATTGCACAATGGTTATGAAGCTATGTGGGGTATCTCAAAAGTCCCAGTGTAATTTTAAGCTACCCAAAATAGAAATCCATAGTTAAAGAGATAAGGAAAGAGACCACTAATTGAAATCATTATTTCTTATTCAAACACAATTATGCAAGTCTCAAATTTCTCAACCTAGGGAATCTAGGTTAAACTGGGTGTGACTAGTTACTAAAACAGGGATGAGATTTTTAGGAAACTTATCCTAGCTTCTCAGAATTCCCATGAAGTAGGAAGATCATCCATATTTCTGTTTTCCCAGTTCACGCCTTCAAGAATATATCCAGACCTAAGCTAGCAAGGATACTAAAATATCTCTTAGCCCATTTCTGGCAATGTAATGGAAGAATATTTTGCAAAAGTATGGAGAGGCTCTCTGTGACAGCATAATGATAGAGTGAAACCCTTGCTTCTATTTTCAGAGCAGTAAGAAATGTGGAGTATTGTATTTGGAATCAGGAAAACTTGGGTCCAAATTCCACCTCACAAAACTTGTTAACTATATGACTCTGGACAAATCAATTAATCTCTTTCAATCTCCTCATGAGTAAAATGTAGATAAAAATATTTGTAGCACTTATATCACAACTTAAAAGCAAGGGCTTTAGAAATGTCAGTTATTATTATCACTACCACTATTTAATGGCAAATTCAATTTGAGAACAGAGCCATTTTCCACAGGGGAAAGAATAAAAAATCATGATCTGATTAACAGTTCTACCCAAACATGCATAAGAACTTCAGAATGACTCAGAAATATCAAGGATTACTAAATATGGAATTCAATTAGAAGTTTCAGTAGAAATTTACGTTAGAACCAAAGTTTGCTAATCAAGGAAAGAATGAGTAATCATGAACAATTCACTCCTTTTTTAAACAGGATGGCAGGTCAAAGAATAGAAATAAGAATTTTTAAGTCCTCTGTAATGTAATGAAAAACTTAAAACTCTTTTATCATTTTTGTATCATCCTTTTTTTGGGTTTGAATTCCTTAAAAGTTAGAATATCAATGGGCAGCTGGAATAGAAGCAAATTCAATTCAGATTCCAATTCAGGAAAACACAGGCTGATAAAACATGAAACTCTTATCACAGGAGGAGAGATTAACATGTGACATTTTACCAGAGATTTTTGGATTCAAAAATCCAAAGCGTCAGTATACCATAATCAAAGGGCCAATAATACCACTTTTGACCCAGTAACACCACTACCAGGCCTACTTATTCTGTCAATAAAACTAAAAGGCAGTTATCCAACTACTTGTTTTGCCAAAATCCTTTCCAGAAATATTTTTGGACTATAGATAGAAAATAGACCATCTATCTATCTATCTATTTATCTATCTATCTATATATATATATCTATATATATATCATGATAAATATATATGCATATGTATCCCTCCAAAGTAGACATCCAACTTTTTTTAAAAAATCATTAATTTTATATAATTATCTACCATATCACAGGTACTTTTTAATATACTTATCCACCATTAAAATCCTATCCTCTGTCTCCCATGCATGGAAGTGATCCAAGTTGTTAAGAATGCCAAATAATCTTAAGCTTTGATAGATCATATGTGAAGCTAAAAAGGAGTAGACTAGTGGACAAACTTTATGTTAGTCATTTGAGAAATAGCCTCCTTGAAAACTTTATGTTAGTCATTTGAGAAATAGCCTCCTTGAATTCAAACAGTTTCATTATTAGGAGATGAAATGATTTAGCCACAGAAGCCCATAAAATTATTGAGCTGTAAAGAAGGCATGAGCTATATTAAAAAAGTGTCCACCCAAATAAAATCATAGAATTTTAAAATTAATGATATGAGAATATGTTTACCCATGCTGTTTTACACAATGTTGCTAACTAATTTAAATATACATTTTAAATTTGAATTGTATTCATCTTGAATTTAGCTACTTAAGGGATATCTAAGTTCAAGGTAGTGGAAATAAGTGGCAGAGGAAGAATTAAAGAATTAAAGGATTTTTTTTGGAGGGGGGTTAGAGGTAGCATGGCACAGTACATCAAGTATGGAGCTTGTAGCCAGGTCAACTTTTTAAAATACAATTCTCTCACTTACACAACTTACACAACTCATAATTGTGTTTGTTGTTTAGTCATTTTAGTCATATCCAGTTCTTTGTGAACAGATTTGGGATTTTCTTGGCAAAGATACTGGAGCAATTTGCCATTTCTTTCTCCAGCTCATTTGGAAGGAGGTGAGCTTCCTTCCAAAGAGAAACTGAGGTAGATAGAGTTAAGTGACTTGCCAAGAATCACACAGCTAGTAGTACATAAGGTCAGATTTGAACTCAGATTTGAACTGCTTTCAGGCCCAGTGCTCCCTTTTTGTGTTTTAGGCAACTCTCTAGGAATTATCTCCTATTACTAATCCTTTCTGATGTGCTTGGTGAAAGAAATTTGGGAACTCATTTTGTTTCTGAGCATGTATGAGATAGGGAAGAGATAGATAAAATACTATAACCCTCTCTCTTATGGCATCAGACATCCATTGAGAGACCATTTGGGCACATTTTTACATATGTTCCAATTGTGTTGGAGTTCTAGATGGAATCTAGATGAAATCCATCTAGATGATGGATGCATCTTTTGTATAGGAAGATTGGGGAAAAGTCACATTATTTTATAACCATAGCTGAATGGAGTTAATATTTGCTTTCAGCAAATGTTTGGAGAGGGCTCTGATGGCTCAATATGGATAGCATATAAGGACTTGAGTCATGAGTTCAAATGAACCTGAGTTCAAATATAGCTTCAGATACTTACTTGCTATGTGATTCTGGGCAAATCATGTAATGGTTTGCTTCTGTTTCCTCAACTGTAAAATGAGCCAGAGAAGGAAAGGACAAACCACTCTAAGTATGTTTGCCAAGAAAACCTCAAGTAGGCCCTTCAGACATGATTGAAATGGCTTAATAACAACAAACTGTATGAAAGGATTTAGAGATTTCTAGAAGGGAGATTTTATTCCTTTACATTTTTGGTATCCTTTTAATAAAATTCGTGTATATAATGTATATATTTATGTACTTATAAACTCAGATAAAGCTTGTTCCTTTATAGTGTATCATAATAGTATGTTTGTATTAAGAAGCAGTTAATACTAATATATTACTTTCAGATTCACAGTATACATTATTTATATTATTTCATTTGACTCCCATAGCAACTTAGTGAGGGAGCTGCTATTATGATGCTTGTTTTATAGATAAAGCACCTGAGGCTGAGCAAAGTTAAGTGACTTGCTTAGGGTGACATAGCTAGAAAATATCTGATTCAGAATTTGAACTCAGTTCTTCTGTACTCTTTGGATACATTGTATCCATTCATTATTCCACCCAGCTACTAGATTAAGCAGTTGTGAAAGTACTATCATTTCTATTTTGCTGAGGAAAAAACAGATTCTAAAGTTATGACTTTCATGGTCAAATGACTTTTAGATGATGAAGCTGGTACTCAAATATAGGTCTTCTAGCACCATGTCCAGTTCTCTTTCTACCATGCCATACCAACAATTTTTTCTGGGTTTGTATATGTGATGCAGATTTTCATATAACCATTCAATTTAAACTTTTTATTCATAGTTACTTATTTATATTTCATATATCCTTACTTTATATACATATACTAATACATGAACAATAAATTAGACTATGATTTGTGTAAGTTGTGTAAGTGAAAGAGCTGCATTTTAAAAAGTTGACCTGGCTACAAGCCCCATATTTGATGTACTGTGCTATGCTACCTCGAACTCCCCTCCAGAAAAATCCCTTGATTTTTCAATTCTTCCTCTCAGACTGCTGCCAGTTACTTCCACTAACTTGAACTTAGATATCCCTTAAGTAATTATCTCTTGAAGTTCTTCCAGTGCTGGCCATTCATGTCTTTTGACTCATAGGACCCAAGAAAAGGTGATGGCATAATCCTGGATCCTCACTAACATTTCCAGATCTTTGTTCTGCCACCATCACTCAACAGTTTCTCTTTTCTAAAGTCCATGCCATTCAATCACACCACATTCTCCCTCCTTCCCTCCAAGACATTCTCCCAACTTCCTTAACAACTTGGTCAGTTGGCTTCCAATCTTTTTCTCTTTTTACTACCATGTTATTATACTTGGAAATTTCAACATTTCCACCGATGATCTTTCTAATACCCTGGTCCCTCAATTCTTTTATCTCTCCATTTTTTTTCCTAGTACCTTTATGCTTTTGGAGTCTTAGAAATCATAGGAACAAGCAATAGCAGTAAGCACCAATGAATAATCATTAACATTAACTTTCATGTTTTAAAAAGAACTGATGAAGATTTTCATATTTGAGATTCATAGTAACCCCATCAGTATGTAATACAGGCATTATTATCTCCATGTTACAAATGAGAAAAAATGAAGTTCAGTGAGTCTAAGTGGCTTTGCCCATGGTCATACAACTAGAAGAACCCACAAATAGGGAGTTCCCAAAAACCTTGCATTCACTTGAAGTCACACTGTTAATGGTTAATGGACCAAGAAAAAATCACTTAATCCAAAAGTAATGAAAATAAAATAATAAAGGAGGGGAAAGCTTGAAATTGGGACATAGCAAAATAGGTATAGAAACCTAAATGTCTCAAAACACAAAAAACATTCCCACGATGTGAAAATGGTCAATTTTTTTTTCTAAAGTCTATGCTTTTATCAAAAAAAAAAAAAAAAGCATAGACTGGAATTCATAACTTAACATGATACTCCTATGTCAACTTCCCAACTGAGGTGATATTTTATAATCACATTGATAAGCTCCTGAAAATAAAGCAGATTGCTAGAAAGACTATTAGCTTGTGTCTTCTATTAAAGCCTAGATAATTGCTACAAATATATCTTCACAGAACAGAATCTCACAGGTCCAGAAGGAAAAAAAAAATCTACAAAGTTGTTCTTTCCCTTGAATCTACTCATCTTCCCATAATTGCTTTTAACCACGTGACTACTGAAGAAATTATGACTATATTCTACTGTACAAGCAAAATATATTTACTGAAGAAGATAGAATCAGTATCCGCAAAAAGACGGTCAGATCCCATCTAATCTGATTAACCCCAGCTATTTCCCATTTATCCAACCTGTCCGCATTTATATGTCATTTGAGGATGACAACAATGACAGTACCAAGTATTGTTTCTTTGGGTGATCATCATAAATCAAGGAAGGACACTAAATACCCTAGAAGAACAACAATATTAGACTTCTAAAACTACTAAATCAATAATGACATTGCTTGTGAAATTATAAGAACAAACCCCATGATTTAAACTTCCATCCATTTCACTAAGAATGAACTTTTTTAGGAACTGCAATAGATTTGTCTCTATTTTTAACTTCCCTAAGTGCAAATGTTTACACAAAGCAAATAGGGAATTAATTAGACCATTAGTTAACTGAGCTATAAGAAGATTGTTCTTGTCTTTTCTTATACACATATTTTCTTCCTCCTTGTGAGTGTGTACATATAGAGGTCTAGTATTATTATAACTGAGACATATGTGGCTTCAGAAAAAATCATTTTCTTTCCTATGGTGTGGGAATGGAGAGGAAGAAGGGGAAAAAATAAAAGAACAAAGAATTAAGAAATTCAATTAGAGTCTCTCTTGGAATTCCTGCTATTACCCCTCTGCTCCAAGCTATTAGCTCTATTGTCAACCTCTATACTCATTTAAATGGTCTCACTAGGAGCTCTTATCACATCAAAAGGAGGGTTTCCATAGAATAAGCTTCAGAACAACTGAGCAAACTCAAGTACAATTTATTTTTTCCCAGAATAAGAAAATGTTAGCAGACACTAATTTTAAACACCATCACCATACAAGTAAGATAGGAACAGAAGTTTCTACACAAGTCCCAATGTGTGTTTTGGCTGTTAAATATCAGAACAGTTGACAAAATTAGTCTAGTATATAATATAAGCCCCTTGGGAAAATGGGGAATAGGGGTGACAGACTAGAATGCAGCTATTGTTGTACTTCCTCTGTTTCACAGAGGTATACATGAAATTTCTAGGTCAATATATGTTAAAACCCAAATACATGCCATTATTAATTTCAAATATTCGAAAGGATTTTTTTTTCAGTCCGTTAATCAACACTGATTAGGTACTGCTCATGTACCAGGCACTGCAAAAGCACTAGAATACAAAGAAAGGTAAAAATAGCCTCTACCTTCAAGTAGCTTACATTCTAATACGAAAGACAACAGAGAAATAATTAGTTATGATGCAGGTGAATGCTGTAAAAATAGTGTAAAATAATCACTGAAACTATGTCCCCTTTGATCTACAAAATAAGAGAGATCAGGTCACCCAGGCTCCAGAGTGTAGAAAAAAGGCACATCCTCCCAGATTGAGATAAACAGTATCACTCAAAGGCAAATCAGCCCCTATTGATCTTTTAGGGAGTCACATCCTCATTCAGGAAACTCTAAAACCTGAAAGAGAGCAGACTTTAAACCCTTAGGAGACTATAAGCAGATTGTCTCCAGATGAAGCCCTAAATGGTGATATAACCTGGTATGCATCAGGCTCTCATAGCTTTGCAAGAGGGTATGGATAAGTCATATTACTCATTAAAAGAAAGAGTGGATAAAGAAATCAACTTCTTGAAAAAACAGAATTAATGAATTGAAAAAAGAAAATAGTTCCTTAAAAAAATTGCAAAATTGAATATAAAAAAATCCATAGAACAAAACAGCTCATTTAAAAACTCAATTGGACAATTACAAAAAGAAATACAGAAGTAAATGAAGAAAATAATTCATTAAAAATCAGAATTGAACAAATGGAAATGGATGACTCGAGGAGACACCAAGAATCAGTCAAGTAAAACCAAAAAGAAAAAAAAAAGAAAAAGAAAAAATGAAAAAATAGAAAAAAAAAAAAAGGTTAAGTACCTACTTGGGAAAATAACAGACCTGGAAAATAGATATAGAAGAGATAATCTAAGGATTATTGGACTTCCTGAAAATCATGATTAAAAAAAAAAAAAAAAAAAGCCTAGACACTATTTTTCAGGAAATCGTCAAAGAGAACTGCCCAGATGTTACAGAAACAGAAGGTAAAATAGACATTGAAAGAATTCATTGATCACTTACTGAAAGAGATCCCAAAATCAAAACTCCAAGAAATATTGTGGCTAAATTCCAGAATTATCAGACCAAGGAAAAATACTACAAGCAGCTAGAAAAAAAAAAAAAAACAACAACAATTCAAATACAGAAGAGTCACAATAAGGATTATTCAGGATGTAACAACAAACACATTAAACAAACACATCAAAGGGCCTGGAATCTGATATTCTGAAAGACTAAGGATCTTGGTATGCAGCCAAGCATAACTTACCCAGCCAAAATGAGTATTTTCTTCCAGGGAAGAAGATGGGCATTCAATGAAATTCCATCTATTTCTGACAAAAAAACTTGAACTAAACAAAATCTTTGACCTCCGAATATAGGACTCAAGAGAAACATAAAAAGGTAAAAAGAAATCTTGGGACCTATATTTCTGTTATGAGTATACATAAAGAATATATGTATAATTTAGTATTATTGTTATAATATAAAAAGAAGCTAAAGGTAGAAAGGAAATTGTACCAGAAAAAGGGAAAAGTGGAGGTACTACATCTCATGAAGAGGCAAAGGAAACCTATTATATCTGAGGGAAAGAAAGAGGGAAGATGGACGTAGTATAAATATTATTCTCATCAGAACTGCCTCAAAGAGAAAATATTAGACATATTTGATTTACAGAGAAACTTCACCCACCTCATTGAAAAGTGGAGGGGAAAAGTGAAAAGAGAAGGAGTAAGCTAAATATAAGGGAATACAGAAATTGAAAAGGAAAGGTTTAATGAAAGGAGAGGGACTCTAAGGGGGAGAGGGATCCTAAAGATAGAGGGCTGTGTGAGGCAAGTGGTGATCATGAGTTTAATATTGGGGAGGGGGGCAAAGAAGAAAGAAAAGAGAAAAGCATAATCTGGGGTTAACAAGATGACAGGAAATACAGAATTAGTAATTTTAATCATAAAGGTGAATGGGGTAAACTACCCCATAAAGCAAAGTCAGATGGCTTTCTGGATTCAAAGTCAGAATCCTAAAATATGTTGTTTACAGGAAACACACAAAGCGGGATAATACATATGGAGTAAAGGTAAAAGGCTGGAGCAGAATCTACTATGCTTCAGATGAAGTCAAAAAAGCAAGGCTAGACATTATGATCCCAGATCAAGCAAAAGCAAAAATTAATCTAATTAAAAGAGGTAAGGAAGGAAACTATATCTTGCTAAAAGGTAGCATAGATAATGAAGCAATATCAATATTAAACATATATGCATTAAGTGGTGTAGCATCTAAATTCTTAAAGAGGAAGTTAAGAGAGCTGCAATAAGAAATAGACAGCAAAACTATAATAGTGGGAGATCTTAACCTTGCACTCTCAGAACTAGATAAATCAAACCACAAAATAAGTAAGAAAGAAGTTAAAGAGGTAAATAGAACACTAGAAAAGTAAGGTATGTTAGATCTTTGGAGAAAACTAAATGGAGACAGAAAGGAGTACACTTTTTTTTGGTCAGTTCATGGAACCAGCAAAAAAAATTGATCATATATTAGGATATAAAAACCTCAAATTCAAATGCAGAAAGGCAGAATTAGTCATCCTTTTCAGATCACAATGAAATAAAAATTATATTCAACAAAAACTTAGGAATAAATGGACCAAAAAGTAATTGGAAACTAAATAATCTCATCTTAAAGAATGATTGCATGAAACAGCAAATTATAGACACAATTAATAATTTCACTCAAGAGAATGACAATAATGAGACATCATACCAAAATGTGTTAAAGTGGTAATAAGGGAAAATTTTATATATCTAAAGGCCTACTTGCATAAAATAGAGAAAGAGAAAATCAATGAATTAGGCTTATAACTAAAAAACCTAGAAAAAGAGCAAATTAAAAACTCTAGTTAAACACTAAATTTGAACTTCTAAAAATAAAAGAAGAGATTAATAAAATTGAAACTAAAAAAACTATTGAATTAATAAATAAAACTAAAAGTTAGCTTTATGGAAAAAAAACAATAAAATAGATAAACCTTTGGTAAATATGATTAGAAAAATGGAAGAGGAAAATTAAACTATTAGTCTTAAAAATGAAAAGGGAGAACTTTCTACCAATGAAGAGGAAATTGGAGCAATAATTAGGAGTTACTTTGTCCAACTTTAGGCCAATAAATATGATAACCTAAGTGAAATGGATGACTATCTTCAAAAATATAGGCTGCCCAGATTAACAGAGGAGGAAGTAAATTGCGTAAACAGTCCCATTTTAGAAAAAGAAATAGAACAAACTATTAATCAATTACCTAACAAAAAATCTCTAGGACAAGATGGATTTACATGTAATTCTATGAAACATTTAAAGAACAATTAACTCCAATCCTACATAAACTATTTGAAAAAATAGGGACTGAAGGAGTCCTACCAAATTCCCTTTATTACACAGACGTGATATTGATATCTAAACCATATAGGCTGAAAACAGAGAAAGAAAATTATAGACCAATCTCCCTAATGAATATTGATGCAAAAATCTTAAATAAAATATTAGCAAAAAAGATTACAGAAAATCATCTCCAGGATAATATACCACGACCAAGGAGGATTTATACCAGGAATGCAGGGCTGGTTCAATATTAGGAAAATTATTAGCATAACTGACTATATCAAAAACCAAATTAAGAAAAACTATACGATCATCTCAATAGATGCGGAAAAAGCTTTTGATAAAATCCATCATCCATTCCTATTAAAAACACTTGAGAGTATAGGAATAAATAAACTTTTCCTTAAAATAGTCAGGAGCATCTATTTAAAATCATCAGTAAGCATCATATGTAATGGGAATAAATTGGAACCATTCCCAATAAGATCAGGAGTGAAACAAGGTTGCCCACTATCACCATTACTATTCAATATTAGAAGTGCTAGTGTTGGCAATAAGAGTTGAGAAAGAGATTAAAGGAATTAGAGTAGGTAATGAGGAAACCAAATTATCACTCTTTGCAGATGATATGATGATATACTTAGAAAACCCCAGAGATTCTAATAAAAAGTTATTAGAAATAGTCTACATCTTTAGCAAAATTACAGGATACAAAATAAACCCACATAAGTCATCAGCATTCTTATATAGCACTAACAAAATCCAACAGAGTTACCAAGAGAAATTCCATTTAAAATAACTGCTGATACTATAAAATATTTGGGTATCTATCTGCCAAGGGAAAGTCAGGAACTATATGAACAAATTACAAAAACTTTCCACACAAATAAAGTCAGATCTAACCAATTGGAAAAATATTGAGTGTTCTTGGATAGGCCGAGTGAATATAATAAAGATGACAATACTACCTAAGCTAATCTATTTATTTAGTGCTATACCAATCAGACTCCCAAAGTACTATTTTAATGACCTAGAAAAATAACAACAAAATTCATATGGAAGAACAAAAGGTCAAGACTTTAAAGGAACTAATGAAAAAAAATCAAATGAAGGTGGCATAGCTGTACCAGATCTAAAACTATATTATAAAGCACAGTCACCAAAACCATTGGTATTGGCTAAGAAATAGATTAGTTGATCAATGGAATAGGTTAGGTTCAAAGGACAAAATAGTCAATAATTATAGTAATCTAGTGTTTGACAAACCCAAGACCTCAGCTTTAAGGATAAGAATTCACTGTTTGACAAAAACTGCTGGGAAAATTGGAAATTAGTATGGCAGAAACTAGGCATTGACCCACACTTACACCACTTACACCAAAATAAGGTCAAAATGGGTTCATGATCTAGGCATAAAGAATGAGATTATAAATAAATTAGAAGAACATAGAATAGTTTACCTCTCAGACCTTGGAGGAGGAAGGAATTTGTGACCAAAGAAGAACTAGAGATCATTATTGATTACAAAATAGAAATTTTTGACTATATCAAATTTAAAAGCTTTTGTACAAACAAAATCAATGCAGACAACATTAGAAGGGAAACAATAAACTGGGAAAACATTTTCATAGTCAAAGGTTCTGATTAAGGCCTCATTTCTAAAATATATAGAGAATTGCCTCTAATATATAAAAAAATCAAGCCATTCTCCAATTGATAAATGGTCAAAGGATATGAACAGATGAAATTGAAACTATTTCTAGCCATATGAAAAGATGCTCCAAGTCATTATTAATCAGAGAAATGCAAATTAAGACAACTCTGAGATACCACTATATACCTGTCAGATTGGCTAGAATGACAGGGAAAGATAATGCAGAATATTGGAGGGAATGTAGGAAAACTGGGACATTGATACATTGTTGGTGGAATTGTGAATATATCCAGCCATTCGAAGAGTGATTTGTAACTATGCTCAAAAAGTTATCAAACTGTGCATACCCTTTGATCCAGCAGTGTTACTACTGGGCTTATAACCCAAAGAGATCTTAATGAAGGGAAAGAGACCTGTATGTACAAAAAATGTTTGCAGTAGCTCTCTTTGTAGTGGCCAAAAACTGGAAACTGAGTGGATACTAATCAATTGGAGAATGGCTGAATAAATTGTGGTATATGAATGTTATGGAATATTATTGTTCTGTAAGAAATGACCAACAATATGATTTCAGAAAGCCCTGGACAGACTTACATGAACTGATGTTGAGTGAAATGAGCAGGACCAGGAGATCATTATATACTTCAACAACTATACTATATGATGATCAATTCTGATGGAGATGGCTCTCTTCAACAATCAGTTGAACCAAATCAATTCCATTTGTTCAATAATGAATAGAACCAGAGACACCCAGTGAAAGAACTCTGGGAAATGAGTGTGAACCACTACATAGCATTCCCAATCGCTCTATTTTTGTCTGCTTGCATTTTTTACTTCCTTCACAGGTTAATTGTACATTATTTCAAAGTCCGATTCTTCTTGTGCAGCAAAATAACTGTATGGATATGTATACATATATTGTATTTAACATATACTTTAGCATATTTAACATGTATCTGTCTACCTGCCATCTGGGAGAAAGTGGGGGGAAGGAGGGAAAAATTGGAACAAAAGGTTTTGAAATTGTCAATGCTGAAAAATTACCTTATCAAATTGTACATACCCTTTGATCCAGCAGTGTTACTACTGGGCTTATATCCCAAAGAGATATTAAAGAAGGAAAAGGGACCTATATTTGCAAAAATGTTTGTGGCAGCCCTTTTCATAGTAGCTAGAAACTGAAAATTGAATGGATGCCCATCAATTGGAAAATGGCTGGGTAAATTATGGTATATGAATGTTATGGAATATTATTGTTCTGTAAGAAATGACCAGCAGGATGAATACAGAGAGGCTTGAAAAGACTTACATGAATTGATGCTAAGTGAAATGAGCAGAACCAGGAGATCAGTATACACTTCAACAACAATACTACATTTGGATCAATTCTGATGGAAGTGGCTATCTTCGGGGCAATAAGAGGATCCAATTCAGGTCTAATTGATTAATGATGAACAGAAGCACCTATACCCAGCAAAAGAACACTGTGAACTGTTTGCATTTTCATTTTTCTTCCCAAGTTGTTTTTACCTTTCTAAATCCTATATTTTTGTGCAACTAGTGAACTGTATAAATATGTACACATATATTATATTTAAAATATACTTTAACATGTTTAACATGTATGAGACTGCCTGCTATCTAGGGCAGAGGGTGGAGGGAAGGAAGGGAAAAGTTGGAACAGAAGTGTTTGCAAGGGCCAATGTTGAAAAATTACCTATGCATATGTTCTGTCAATAAAAAGCTGTAATAATAATTTAAAAAAGAAATATGCTTGCTAAGGGAAAGCCTCTTAGTGAAAAATAAAACCTCCTTTTTTGCCACAGACTTTGGGTTTAGCAAATTCTTTTGCTTCTGAACCTGGGTCTCCAAGCAAAGGGATCTCATTCATACACATTATGTTATATACAAAATATAACTAGGATAAATGAAAGAAATTTTAGAGGAAAAGACATGAACTATGAATTCCAGGAAAAGCTTCCTATACAAGACAGGATTTGAATTGAATCTTAAAAAAAAAAAAAAGCAAGGGAAATTAAGAGCGAAAATGAAGAGCAAAAGCAGAGAGATAAGAATTAAAGTGTTTTTTTTTTTTTTTCTCCCAACTTCAAGTGGGCCATTGTAGCTACAGGGAAGAACACTTGTTGCTCCCCAAGGTTAAGATAACTGGAAAGGGCTTCAAATGACAGATGAGTTTATATTTAATCTTGGAAATAACAGAAAACCTTTGGAATTTATTAGAGGGGTGAAATAAGGAGACATAATTTAGTAAAATTGCTGTGGCAACTGAAATTAAAAATTGATTGGCATAGAAAAGAACTTGAGACAAAGAGATCAATTAGAAATTTCTTGCAAGTGTCTAAGATAGAGATAATGTGAATCTGAGGCAAGATGACAGTCATATGCACAGAAAAAAAAGAAACATAAACTTGTCATGTGAAACTGAAAATTATAAATTTGGCATTGGGTTGGTTATGCAAAATAAGAGAGAATGAAATGTTGACAATGACATCAAAGTTGCTAATCTGTGTGAATGGAAAGATGATGCTGCATCAAGATTGAAAAGATTGAAGAGGGGTGAAATAACAAGTTCTGTTTTGAATATGTTGAGCTTCAGATGCTTTTGATATATCCAGTTTGAAATGTCTAAAATGAATTTACATATAGAGGACTAAGGCAAAAATCTTTAGATATAGGAATCAACTATTTACAGATTAAAATGAAACCCATGAAAACTAAAGCAAGACAATGTGGGACAGGGGGAGAAGAGAAGAGGAATCACCACAGGCCAAGAGTAGCAGACATGACTTGAATGGAATTTGAAAACAAGTGATCATAAAGACAGGAGAATTAGGAGAAAACTGCACCATGAAAACCTAAACAGGAGAGAATATCCAGAAGAAGAAAATCATCAACAGTAATGGAGGTTAAAGAAAGACAAGGATAAATAAATAGCTAATGATTTGGCAATTATAAAATCACTGACAAATTTGAAAAGAACTGTTTTAGTTGAGACTTCTCTAATCTGAAAAAAGCAACAGGAGTTTAAAGTTATTTGTATAACTAAACTTTCCAAACACATCTTTTTTCTCTTCTTTTTTTCTTCCCTTTTCTTTCCTTTTCTTTACTATTTTTTTCCTCTTTCAGATTGAGTATCCTTATTTCACCCAGGCAAGAAATGCAAGAGTTGCTCACAAGATTAATCCCTGTCTGTTCAACACAGGAGTTTTGCCTGACATTGTTCTGACATAAACCAGTCATCCCTTCTTGGACAATCTGGTAATCCCTTGGTCTCAAGGCCTCACCATGTGGTTGCCAAACTTAGTACAGACACCTGATTGACTTACCCTAAAGTGTAAGACTTCTGAGTTTAAAAGATTTGCCAAGTCCAGCCTCCTGAAAAGCAGGGACTATAGGTATGTACCACCTAACCTAGAAAGCATATTAACTTAAAGAAACCTTTTATCCCCTTGCTTCTATCTAATCTATAAAGATAGTTAACATATAGAAATTTTAAATTTCAAAGAATACAAAACTGACCAGAATAAGTCAATCCTCTCATAAGAATAATTTTTTGAAACTCTTAATAAGGTTATGACTATCTAGTACCGACTAAAAAGAACAGGAAAGTTGTAATTTGTTCTGGCATTCTTTCTTTATTTATAATCCAGTACTTCTTAATGCTCAAGGGATATTCATTATCCAAATAGTATTATCATTGCAAAAAAAATTGACTGTACCTTGTGCTAAAAAACATAATCTTGGATAGAAAGCTGTCTGTGCAAACAGCAGCTGTGTTGAATAACATGTCTTATTTATAAATAGCAAAAAGGATTCAAAACTTGAGTCATATATCAGTTACTCTGAGTCATTTACCAACTAAGCAGAGAAACAAAGTACTTTCCTGGAAAGCAAAAAGAGAGGTATCATATTAGAGTAGGAAAACTTCTAAAAGCCATTACTTATGGGTTAAAGGGCGATCTGAGGCAAATGCAAGCATGTAAAAGAAACTTCCGATGATCAGCCAAAGATATAATTTATAAAAACAGTAAATCTTATTCTGAACAGGAGCTATATCAATCTTCATCGTGATCATATGATATTTCCTGGGTAAGCCCTTATTACAAGATGTTATGATATGCTTTTATACATTGAGGAAAATGTCAATCAAATAAAAAGTGATTGTCTTCATAAAAATATTGTTTTGAAATATTACTTTATTTTAAAAATATCTGTATTTTTATTTATTCTTTCATTAATGGACCTGGGTGGGTCCTGGAAAACCTCAGCTAATATCCCAATAGTAATCATCAAGAGAGACTAAAAGTGTTGTCTGGCATGTTTTAGAATTGAGTACTATCCTAGTATATTTGGGAAATTGAAAGTTCTTGAAACAGTATAGGATTGGATTATTTCTATCAATCAGACTAAATAAATTACTATGTGGAATTGCGAGGTAGTATTTTAGGGACACTGAGTTCACCTTTAGTAGTGGTTAATATGTTCATGTCACTCATGTCCTGTTCAAAGAGGAGAAAGAAGGAGGATGGGGAAACAGGTAAAAGGAAAAAAGAAGAAAAGAGAGAATAGAGAAAGGGAGAACAGAGGTTTGATCTTGTTTACAAGAATAAGTTTCAATGATCAATTTCCTGATTTATGTTATGATTTAAAGGATATTACCAATCTCTACTCAAAATTACATTTCTATAATATGCCATGAGTTTTATTCTCCCTCCTTATATCTGAAATTCTCACCATTAGTATTACTCCCTTGGTTTGAATAACATTCAGAAATTTTGAATCCAAAAAGCCATTAGAAGTATATTAACTAGAAAGGGATAGCACTGAGCAAAGGAGGCAACCTTCTCTTCTAACTTCTCTATTACCATGGGTTTGATTATGCAAAAGGATTTTCTAAACAAGTTGTTGGAAAGAATGTGGTGGCCCATTATTTGAGAAGTGACTAGACAATTTTAAGGGAATATTAAGGTTCCATAAAAAGATATAAATAAGGAGCAATTTGGGAAAGTATGGAAGACTTCTATGAAGTGACACAGAAAATAGAAAGCTAAACCAGTAAAACACAGAGACAATTATTACAATACTAAAATGAATACAAATGAAAATACAAATAGGTAACTAAAATCAGATTAAACATAACAACCAATATAGGTTCCAGAGAAGAAAGAAAGAAACTCACTTCTTTTTATTCTGTAGGGACATAGGAAAATATGAATACTGAAAGTTATGATGTCTGTGTTGACTGGTATTGCTTAAGCATTTTGCTTTGCCTCAAAATAGGATTACATAACACAAGACATATGTTAGGCAATGACAGTGATGTTTAAAATATATAACATATAGACACACACACACACACACACACACACACACACACACAAAAGGCTCACAGATCTAAAGCTATAGAAGATCATCTGAATGAAGCTCTTCATTCTAAAGATGACTTAAGGTGTAGAGATATTAAATTACTTGCCCAAGTTCAAATAGATAGTAAGCTTCAAAGGAAAGATTTGAACCCAAGTCCTCTGGCTCCAAATCAAAACTCTTTTAAAGCAGTTTGTGAGTGCAAATGATTTCCATATTGACTAGATAAAACAGAGATGAGTTAAATAAGAATCAAAAGAGAATATAAAATTAATCACCAGAGACAAGAAGTTAAGCTAATAGCCAAAATTTAAAGAAATTGAATGAACCTTCAAGAAGAATCAAGCAGATCTTGGCCCTTTTCATTACTAAAGTAGATTTCTCTTTGAATGAAGGTCAGTATCACTATGATCTTTTGTCATCTATTAGAATCTCTGCTCAAGTTAATATAAATTATATGGGGAAAAGGAAAAGAACCATTAGGAGTGCATTTTTAGGGAGGGGCACACAACACACCAAAAATAAATAATTTTTTTTAATTAATAAGACTTAGTTATTTGGGAAGAGGGGAGATTTTGAGTACTTGCTTAAGCATTGTGCCAATTTGCAAACCCACCTGTTATAACTTTGCAGAGCTCCTCAGTTATCCATGATTTAGAAGAATCACCAGAGTTTGAGGATCTTTTCCGCCTGACCAAGTGTTCTCTTCCACTGAATGAGCCCTGGGAATTATTTACTGGTTGAATTAGCATCTGTTCTCTTCCAATCTGGATATACCCAATCTGTATAAAAGGAAAAACTTGAATGTTTATCGCAATCATTGCCACACTGTAGCAATCCATGTATCAACATATAAACTTCATTCAACTTTTTTAAATGCTTGGAGTTTTCTTCTTTGGAATCTCATGCTTATCCTTGCCCTGAGAAACTGGTTTTTCAATATAATACCAAAAATTAAAACAAACAAACAAACAAAAAAAAAACTGTGGATAGCTGGAACTTGAATTCTGTGCTTTCTTCTGCCTCCCTGCACCCCACATTAGGGTTAATCCGAAAAGCCCAGAACAATCTGCCTACCTTTCAGGAGAGTAACTGATATTTGTTGTCTTTTACTGAAAAATTGCCAATAAAGCAAGATAAAACAAATTCAATATCACTGACAGCATTTCAAGAAAGATTACACCTGCTCCTTTCTTCCCTTGTTCATAGACTTCAATTTCACTGCTAAATGATATTCTTTTTTTAAGTTAACCATCCAGAATTCCTTTGGAATAGATTGACCTAGAAAACATAGTTTAATCTTAGACTTATTTCAGGACACTCATTCTCTCTTTTTCCCTCAACCCCAAATCTGGCCCCCCATCACCAAAAAGGCCACCATCAGTAAGTCATAGGGCTGAGTCAGATGAATTGGCACTGTAGTAGAGAAAGATTCCTCAGCCACACTGCTAATTTCTTCAGGAATGGTAGCTATTCAAGCCAAATGATATTAACCCCATTTTAAAGTTATTTAAAATGGAAAAGCACCAGTCTTCTTGGTGGGGGAAAAAAGGCAAATGAAGAAAATATAGTGCCCTACTATCCTCAACTTAACAGCCACAGCTGATCAAGATAGAAGGTGAGCTGGTGTTTCTCTTCTAAGCAGAGATTCAAGGTTTACATTTCATTAGAACCTGTGCCAAGAACAACTGAGAGATTTTTACTGCATAAATAAAACTGTCTCAAAGTGGCACTGTATGACCTACAAGGAAGCTTAGATTTTTCTTTCCTTGTCTTTGAAGTTTCAAATTTTATTTGTTCACTCATACACATCAGAGAGATTGGAAAAAATGGGAGCAAGAGGGTACTGTTTTGTGATCTCTTTAATGGAATTTTGTTTGCACCTAAGGAAAGAGGGAGCTAATTTTAGAACTTTTCAATGATCCCATTTTTTAAAAGATTCTATTTTGTCATAAATAAGATGACATGCTAGAATTAAGCATAAAATTAATCAACCCACATGACTCTCCATATTAAATTTATATTTAAGTGACTCCATTCTTTCCTATGTATTGTGTGAAATTCCCCTTATTATTGTGAAGTAAAACAGTTTTAAGCCTAATATTTGGTTTCCTAGAAAATGAAATCACAGGTACTGACAATGCAAATTATTATTTGTTCAAATATGAAATAGTAGACAACTGGGTGACTTGAAGATGTGAATTCATGTCCTGTCTAAGATGTATACTTGCCATGTGACCTTAAAAAAGTCACAGGGGCAGCTAGGTGACGAATGGATAGAGCACCAGCCCTGAAGTCAGAGGACCTGAGTTCAAATTGACCTCAGACACTTAACTTTTCTTGGCTGTGTGACCCTGGACAAGTAATTTAACCTTAATTGCCTCAGAGAAAAAAAGTCATAGGATCACCTTTCCTGACTGCCAATCTGTATTGGTATAAAGAATGTGAGGCTAAATACAAAAGAATAACACAAATATATAAGAACACAAGAAATACTAAAGCCAAGAATGAGCTGAAGCACAGTGTCTCTACTGGGCCTGTCTCCCAAAGATATCATAAAAAAGGGAAAAGAACCCATATATGCAAACATGTTCATAGCAGCCCTTTTTGTAGTGGCAAAGAACTGGAAACTGGATGCCTATCAGTTGGAGAATGGATGGCTGAATAAGTTATGGTGCATGAATGTTATGTAATATTAAGAAATGATAAGCAGGATTATTTCGGAAAAGCCTGGAGAGACTTACATGAATTGACACTAAGTGAAGTGAGTAGAACCAAAAGATCATTGTAAACAGCAACAAGAAGATTATACAATGATCATTCTGATGGACTTGACTCTTTTCAACAGTGAGGTGATTCAGCCCAATGATCTTGTAATGAAGTGAGCCATCTACATCAAAGAGAGGACTGAGGAGATTGAGTGTGAATAGCAACATAGTATTTTCACTGTCTTATTGTAGTTTGCTTGCATTTTGTTTTCTTTCTCATTTTTTCCTTTTTGATCTGATTTTTCTCGATTTTATTTTCCATAATAGTTATGGAAATATGTTTAGAAGAATTGTACATGTTTAACATATATTGAATTATTTGACATCTAGGGAAGGGGGGAAGGGGAAAGGAGGGAGAAAAAATTTGGAACACAAGGTTTTTTTAAGGCTGAATGTTGAAAACTATGCATATGTTTTGAAAATAAAAAGCTTTAATTAAAAAAAAATAAGCTTAAGCCTTTAATATGCTCAATGAATGAATGAATGAACAAATAAATAAAATGAAAAGATTGATCCTTTTAAAAGTTTTTTTGGAACAAGAGAAAAGCCAAAAAAGGAATTAGGACCACTGTTCAGAGATGGGATAAGACAACGAAAGAGGTAAAACTAACTCTTAATTTGCTTTTTTCCCCCTTCTACCTTAATACATGGGCATTCTCTTCCTCTTTCCTTTAATTGAGGAACTATACAATCAAAAAAGTAGATAGGTCCTCAAAACTGCAACTAGCAGTTTAGTACTTGTGAAAAACTTAAGGAGTTAAGCCTAAGAGGAATAATATAAAAGAAGTAGTCAAATCAATTTATTATGAAACACTGTTGGATTAGATAAAAAACCCAGGACCTTGACTTTTGGAGGGGAGATGTAAGGATACCTCCTCTTTAAGGAAGATGAAGATTACGGCAAGATTAGAATGAGAAGGAGTTTATCTAAAATGCAACCTTGGTAGAAAGAAATTTGTATATGATGGCTTCCTATTTTAACTAATTATTCTGGTAAACTAAGTGTGAAATGCACATTTCCTAAGCTATATTATAATTATAGTATCCCAAGACAAAATTCCCATCAATCTTGATTTAGTAATGGTTCTTCAGGAATTTCAAATCAAATTTATATTATTTAACAAGAACAATTTGCTGCCTTTAATATTTTTTTTTTAAGTTCCAAATGAACTGCACTCTAAAATTCAGCTGGAGGAGAGAGTGATGAACTACAGATATAACTATGGAAATACATGATATATGAAAAATTAAGCAAAATTATGAGAAAGGTACCACATAACTAGATTCTAATAAATGAATTGGTTTTCAAAAATGGAAAGAAGGTTGATTTTTCAGATAGTAAGTGAGTGAGCTTGACTTAATAACGGAAAAAACTCTTAAAAATATGGATAAAAGATGGTTTGTGAGCACTTAGAAAAGGAAGCACTGACCATTTAAGAATCAGAATGAATTCATCAAAAATAGATCATGTCATTTATTTTCTATTCAGATGTGTAAACTAGCTAATTAGAGAAAACAGATATAGTGTTTGATATTTGACAAAGTCTCCCACAGTGCTCTTGTGAGTATTATAACGAGATACAAATCAGAATCTAGTATAGTCTACTATAGTCAGGTAATTTCAAAATAAACAAGTGGTGATTAATCCATCTTTGTTAGTCTATAAGAAGATTTCTAAATGGAATGTCCAAGGAATCTATGCTTGGTCCTATCTTTAGAATTTTTATCAACAGATAAAAAATATAGATGGAATACTTATCAAACTTTTCTGGAATGATACAAAGCCAATGTACTGGCCTACTTACTGGGTTCCACAGTAATGTGTGAATCTTCCACAGTTTGAAAACTTAAAGAAAATAAGGTAACTAGGAAGGTAGCATCATAATCACAATAAAAACAAGCCATCATCAAATGCAAAGAATAAAACTCAACAAAAAGAAGGAAATCCATGGGAGATAGCATTAGAGGTAAAAGCAATGTTGAGACCAAGAATCAAAACAAAGTCTGAGTGTGGACAAATAAGAGGTGAGGTCTAGGGTTCAGTGTCAGATAAGCAAGTGTGTGAAGCTAGACAAAGTTATATTCTATTACTGCCACTCAAGTATGCCTATGATTGAGTGCACAGTCTTATGCCCAATTCTCAGCCAACCCCATACTGCTTCAGGAGAGGCTTCAACTAGAAAGCTTCTGTCACTATTACCCTCATTATCCTTCATAGTTATAGTAAGACTTTTGATGGCTGGGAGGGACCAATCATGCTGGATGACAGAATAGATACCCCAAAATGCCTTAAAAGCCTATGACAGTGAACCAAAACAAGATGAAATTTAAGAAAGATAAATGGAAAGTCTTCAATATGGGTTTAAAAAATGGTGCAAGGATAGGACAGCAGAAATTTACTATACAATGAAAGCCAATAATTCATGTAAGAAAATTCCAGAGTTTCTAGAAAACAGCAAGTTTAAAAATTAACAATATAATCTGACAATCAAAACACACTGATATAGTCTTCCTTTGCAAAAGTAAAAGCAACATGTTCAGACTGAAAAAAAAAAGAGAAGTCTTGTTCGATTCTCCATTTATAGTATTATATTTGAGGCACTACATTTTAGTGCAAAAATTATCAAACATGAAAACAATCCCAAAGAGAGCCATCAGGATGACAGAGGGATTTGAAATCTTACTATAAAGAATAATTTTTAGGAATTGATGTTTAGCCTGGGGAATTATTTCAGAAAACAATAACTCAAAAGGAATTTGTGAAATACCTACTATGTCCTAGGAACTACAAATACAAAAAACAGCCCATAAAGAACTCCCATTATATTGGGGGAAAGAGAGAATATTTAAAACATGTTCACAGTTAAATGAATGCAGACTATATGCAATTAAATACCAAGTGACTTAATGGGGTGGCACTAAAATCTGAGAAAAATTAGGAAAGGCCTCTTGAAGGAGGTGGCATTTTAATTAAGTTTTGTGCAGATGCATTTTAGGACTGGAGATCAGAGTATGCAAAAGCATGGAACAATATTTAAGGGTCATGTAAAAGGAACAGAAAGAAGGCCAGTTGGTTCAAGCATAGAGTACATGAAGACTTGGAGGCAATTCTGAGGTTTTAAAAAATTAAATAGAAGAATTTGCATTTTGTCAAGATGTAACAACGGGCCAGCCACAAAAGCATCTTGAGCAAAGGAATGATCTATGCTTTGGGAATATTCATTTGCCAGTTATGTGGAGGATGAATTAAAGAAGTAAGAGGAAGTAGGTAATGAAGAAACAAAAGCATCCCTCTTTGCAGATGATATACTTAACGAATCCTAGAGAATCAATTAAAAAACTACTAGATACAATTAACAACTTTAGTAAAGTTGCAGGGTATAAAATAAACTCATATAAATCATCACCATTTCTATATCTTACCAACAAAGTCCAGCAGCAAGAGTTAAATAGAGAAATTCCATTTAAAATAACTGTAAATAACATAAAATATTTGAGAGTCTACCTGCCAAGACAAAGCCAGGAAATATATGTACATAATTACAAAACACTTTTCACACAAATAAAATTAGATCCAAACAATTGGAAGAATATCAAGTACTTATAGGTAGGCAAGGGTAATGCAATAAAAATCACAATTCTATCTAAATTATTCTACTTACTCAGTGCCATATCAATCAAACTGTCAAGAAATTACTTTATTGAGCTAGAAAAAAATAAAATTCTTCTTGAAGAACAAAAAAGTCAAGAATTTCAAGGGAATTAATGAAAAATGGAAAAGGAGATGATCTAGCTCTACCAGATCTACAACTATATCATAAAGTGGCAGTCATCAGAACCATTTGGAACTGGCTAAAAAAACAGAGTGGTGGGTCAGTGGAAAAGGCTGGATTCATAAGATATCAAACTATTGTTTAATAAACCCAAAGACTCCAGATTCTGGGATAAAAATTCATTATTTGACAAAAAATATTTAGAAAGCTGGAAAATAGTATGGCAGAAACTAGGTACTGACTAACATTTAATACTTAACACCAAGAAAAAGTCAAAATGGGTTCATGATTTAGACATAAAAGGTGATGTTATAAGGAAATTAGGAGAATAAAGGATAGTCTACTTCTCAGATCTGTGAAGAAGGAAGGAATTTATGGCCTAGAGAACATTATGAAAAGCTTGGAAAGACTTACATGAATTGATGCTACTGCCATGTACAATGATCTCCTGGTTCTGCTCATTTCACTTATCATTAGTTCATGTAAGTCTCCCTAGGCCTCTCTATAATCATCGTGCTAATCATTTCTTATTCAGTCATTCTCCAACTGATGGGCATACACTCAGTTTCCAGCTTCTTGCCACTACAAAAAGGGCTGTCACAAACATTTTTCCTTCCTTTAAGATCTCTTTGGGATATGTCCAGTAGAAACACTGCTGAGTCAAAGGCTATGCACAGTTTGATAACTTTTTTAACAGAGTTCCAAATTGCTCTCCAGAATGGTTGAATCCATTCACAATTTTACCAACAATGTATTTGTGTCCCATTTTTCCCACATCCTCTCCAACATTTGTCATTATATTTTCCTGTCATCTTAGCTAATCTGAGAGGTGTGTAGTGTTATCTCAAAGTTGTCTTAATTTGCATTTCTCTGATCAATAGTAATTTAGAGCATCTTTTCATATGACTAGAAATGGTTTTAATTTCTTCATCTGAAAATTGTCTGTCCATATTCTTTGACCATTTATCAATTGAAGAATGGCTTGAATTCTTATAAATTTGACTCAATTCTCTATATATTTTAGAAAGGAGACCTTTAACAGAACCCTTAAATGTAAAACTGTTTTCCCAATTTATTGCTTGTCTGCATTTTTGTTAGTACAAAAACTTTTCAACTTAATATAATCAGAATTATCTATTTGGTGCTCAATAATGAGTTCCAGTTCTTTTTAGGTCACAAATTCCTTCCATCTCCACAGATCTGAGAGGTAAACTATGCCATGTTCTTCTAATTTGCTTATAATATCACTATTTATGTCTAAATCATGGACTCATTTCGACTTTATCTTGGTATATGGTATTAGGTGTGGGTCAGTTTATACATGGCAACAAGAAGATTATACAATAAACAATTCTTTTGGACCTGGGTATTTCTAACAATGAGATGCTTCAGATCAGTTTCAATAATTTTGTGATGAAGAAAGCCATCTACACCCAGAGAGGGGACTGTGGGAACTGAGTGTAGATCACAACATAGAATTTTCACTCTTTCTGTTGTTGTTTGCCTGCAGTTTGCTTTCTTCTTCCTCCTTGATCCAATTTTTCTTGTACAACAAGATAACTGTAAAAATATGTATACATATATTGGATTTAACATATATTTTAACATATTTAACATGAATTGGATTACCTGCCATTTGGGAAAGTGGGGGGGGGAAGGAGGGGGATATTTGGAACACAAGTTTTTGCAAGAATCAATATTGAAAAATCACTCATGCATATGTTTTGTAAATAAAAATGTTTAATAAAAAGTACAAAAAAATTTTGTTGTGTGGATCAAGTTTCTTTGGTTCTGCTCACTTCACTCTGCATCAGCTACTACAAGATTTCTCAGATGTTTCTGAAATTATCATTTTCATCATTTGTTTCTACTCAACCAAATTACATTATATTTGTTACCATTATTTTTTTGCCACTCTCTGATTGATGGACAACCCATTGTTTTAGAGTTCTCTGCTGTAAGGAAAAGAAAATGGTACACATATGTTTATGTACATGAGTTAGTATTAATTCTAATGAACGTGACCAGAAACAAAAAGGTACTGATGCTGAATGAAGTGAGGAGAACCAAGAGAACATTGTACATAGCAACAACAAGATTATGTGATAATCAACTCTAATAGTCTTAGCTCTTTTCAACAATGAGGTGATTCCAAGCAATTCCAATAGACTTATGATGGAAAGAGCCATCTACACTCAGAGAGAGGATTGTCGGGACTAAATGTGGATTGCAACATAGTATTTTCACTTTTTTGTTGTTTGCTTGCTTTTTGTTTTCTTCTCTTTTTTCCATTTTAATCTGTATTTAGAGAGAGAACTATTGAGTCAGAATATCACCTTTGTTGTTTTTGTTATTGGTTTGCTTTACTTTTTTTTTTCTTTCTATGTTTTTTTTTTTTACCTTTTGGTATGATTTTTCTTATACACCATGACAAATATGGTAAAATGTTTTGAAGAACTATATATGTTAAATCTATATTGGATTGCTTGGTCTATATGGAAGGAGTTGTGGGGAAGAAGGAAGAAAAATTTGGAACACAAGGTTGTACAAAGGTAAATGTTGAAAACTATATTTACATGTATTTGGAAAAAAAATAAAAAGCTATTAAAATAAAAAAAAGTTTTAGAAAAAGAATAAAAAGCAAGAGGCTAGATGTAAGGAGGCCAATTAGGAAGGAGGAAACCCTATGCGAGATTAAAGGATTTCTGAAGAGTAGTTGGGGTGTTTGGTAGAAAAAAAATTGGTGGAGCTGTTAAGGAGAGGGAATTGACAAAAACCAACAATTGATTAGATGGGGAAAGCAATGAATCAGAGTGGAAAGTCAAGTATTATTTTGAATAGTTATAATATGAACATAAATATGGAAGTTAAGAGAAGGGATGGATTAACAGGGAAAGAAAAATATCTTTGATTTTGGACATATTAAATTTGAGTATACCTACTACTTGATGCAAAGCTCTATTCTATTCTAACTCTCCCCCTTCCCCTGATAGGGAAAGGGATTGGGAGTCAAGAAAAGCTATGCTTCTATATCTGTTCTCTGAAGGAAACTTCATAAAGGCCTTTATTATTAGTAGCAATTGCTTGAAGTACACAATTGTTAGATTATTTAGTCTCATTAAACATGAGCCTAATTATTTTCAATTTATCTCTTGGCACTTAACAATTACTTGGAAATGGTATCTCCATTGGGTGGTTATTTAGCATGATGAAAGCTGCATATCATAATCTGAAGGAACATCTGAGATGAAAAATAGTTCAACTCATACCTGCAAAATACAAAGGGCCTAATTTTTTATCCATATTCACAGATTTATCTATGAATCACAGGTCTAAAGAGAATAATATTACCTTTAATTCTTTGTTGAAATTGTGATTAAAATCTCTTCTTGAAATCATCCGTAGTTATACTTGAAAAGAATGAATGGATTTATCAGATATGAAGTCTTTTTTAATGACTATACCTGACTATTACACAGGGAAACCATGAAATAGCTCCCATTTTAAGTGAAATATATTTTAAGTTCTTTCATTTTACACATGAATAAACTGAGGCTAAGAAAGAGTATAAGAAGCTTGTCTGAAGTCACACAGTTAAGTCCAAGTCATGTCTTTCCAATTCTAACACCCTACTCATTGCTTAACCTAGTTGTTTCCTACAGCTTATATTTTTGCCTTTTTTTTTAAAGTTATTTTAAAGAGAATTAAGATAGTCCAGAATATGAAAATGACTCCATAAAATAAAATATCTTGGAAAGTAGTCCATTTTAGAACAGTTTTTCTGTGAGGTTATGTATTTATTTGCTTTTTAACTTTGTGCTCTGCAATTACTTTGGGAGTTTCTATGCCAGTTCAGAAGAAAGCTATAAATCAGGTACTGTCACTAAAACCATCACCAATCTTCATGAAGCAGTGCCAGGTACTTGCTCTAATACCAAAAATATGTAAGTAAAAATTTAGTTTCATCACTACCCAACATTAGCTCAAATTTTTCTTGTATGTTTCAAAATCTATAGAGGAACAAAACTGTACAACACCAATGAATAGCACCTATAAAAAAACATATATCTGCTTCACATTAAGGTTTCAGTAAAATTTGCACTCCAAGGCCTGATGACTTTCTTTGAGAGAAAGCTGTGAAAAAGTAAAAAATATCAAGGGAATTAATAGGGAAAAACGGAAAGGAAGGTAAACAACTCACACCAGACCTAAAATTACATTATAAAACAGAAGTCATCAAAAACATTTGATACTAGATAAGAAATATAAAGTGGCAGATCAGTGTAATAGGTTAGGTACATAAGACACAATTATCAATGATTATAATTTCTACTACATATATATATATATATATATGCATATATATATATATATGCATATATATATATATATATATATTCTACTATATAAATTCTACTATAAAAATCTACTATTTGACAAATCTCCAAACTCTTCTGTTAGGTTCTTACTAAGTGCTAATGAGATAATGAGATATTAGGTTCTTACTAATTGCTAAGTTGGTACTCTAGGGGAGTTTTACCCCTGTGAACTACTGGGGAGGAGCTTACATGTTTAGGAGGAGCAAGTTCATTGGTTGAAGTATTTTTTCCCAGAAGCCCCTGAGTTATTCCATGCCCATTCTCTGGGAGGATAAAAGAAGGCATCACTGAGCAAAGAGAGAATCTTGTCTGGGCCAGAGTTGGGGTGGCTCTCTACAGGAAGAAGAATCTGGCCAAGAGATTGAGTTGAGACAGCAGATCTCCTCCCAGAGAGTGATCAGCAGTTTCTGGAGACAACAGAACTTTACATATTGGCATCCACAACGTGGACATGCTTATCCTGACAAGGACTTATTCTGAGCCCTTCAGAGGAACTAGACTGGACCTTTGCACTTCTGGGGTAAAAACTCTTGAAACTAGGTACAGACCAATGTCTCATACCATATAGCAAGTTAAGATCAAATTACATTTATGATTTAAACATAAAGGATGATACTGTCAGCAAATTAGGAAAGGAAGGAAAGATTTACCTGTCAGAACTTTGGAGAAGGGAGGAATTTATAACTAAAAGAACAAGAGAACATTATGAACTACAAAATGGAAAATTTTAATTAAATTAAATTAAATTAAAAAGTGTTCACACAAACAAAACCAATGCAGACAAAATTAGAAAAAAAGCAGAAAGCAGAAACAATTTTTATAGCCAATGTTTCTGATAAAAGACTCATTTCTAAAATGTATAGAGAATTGAATCAAATTTATAAGAGAGCTGTGAAAGATACTTTTTAAATTAGGGATGGAAGTCCATTCTGATTCTACATAGTCTAGGTTATATCTGGTTAGAGAACAAAGTTAACAATACAAAAGTTATGGATTTGATCACTAGGTGAACAGTTTACTTTGCAAAGAAAAAACTATTCTATAATCAGATTCCTCTTTTTTTCTTGAAATATTTGTTTACTAAAGCATGCTGCTTATCATAAAAGGGATCACATGTAAAAGGTTAGATAGCTCAATATGGCCCTTCACTACTAAAAACAACAACAACAACCTTAAACATATACTTGACAAGGACCATAACTGCTCAGCTGTCTTCAAGAAGGCCTCTTAAATGTAAATGTATAGTTTGGCATCTGAACAGGGACCGACAAGATTCAGATCTCAGTGGAAAAGCCTCTCTGACCCAGAAGCATGAGTAACAAGGAAACTTTGTTAAACTTTTGTTAAACTTTGTTTAACTTTGTTAAAGAGCTAAAGTAGAATTTCAGTGAAATGGGGCAAATACCTTCTGTTAAAGGAAAATGTTTAGAGAGCATCATCAAAGTTATGAAAAGCCAAGGATTGATTATAATTTTGGAGAAGATTACTGAACTTTTAAAAACTGTGCAGGTCATATGTCCTTGTTTTTCTCTGGAAGAAGAATTGGATCTAGATGAATGGGAATTAGTAGGAAAGCAATTAGGTGAACACTACAATTCCAAACCAAACTCAATTTCCAAAGATACACTTCATACCTATAATTTAATCCAAATGGCTTTAAAAATTGTTATTCTAAAGGAAGAGAAGAAGAAGCAAAATTGGGAGGTGTCAACTAAACTAGGTGAAAAGGATGAATCAGATAACAACGAAGTTAAGTACAATTCTGAGCAACAGGAGCATTTCCCATCTCCTCCCTCAATTAACCCTTCAGGGGTAGAGCAAGAAGGAGGAGGAGAAGAGGCAGAAACACAAACAGAATCACCTGTGAAACAGCCTATGACAAGATTAGAAAAAGCATTGGTTAAAGCTAAGAGAGAAGGACAGGATGTAAGTGATTTTATACATGCATATCCTGTGATTGAAGAGATTTACTCTGTAGGTCAAAAAAGGAGAAGATATGCACCTTTAGATTTGAATAAAATTAAAGATTTGTAAAAAGGTTGTACCCTTTATGGGGCTACATCAGCTTATGTTAAAATGTTACTAGAAGGTTTGTCTTATGAAGTCCTAACCCTGAATGACTGGAAATCCACAGCAAGTACATGTCTAGAACCTGGACAAAATTTGTTATGGCTTGCAGAGTTTCATGAATTATGTAAAATCCAAGTCAGATGCAGTTTGGAAATAGGAGTTAACACACAATTTTCTTTTGAGCACTTAGCTGGTGAAGGTTGGTATGGAGAGAATTAAGAACAGATTAATTATACCATGACAGTGTATGAGCAAATTGCTAAGGCTGCAATAAAAGATTGGGGTTCCCTCCACAGACAGAAAGATCAAGGAGAAGCTTTCACTAAAATAGAGCAAGGTCCCAATGAACCTTTTGTGGATTTTGTGGGATGTTTGCAAACTGCTGTCAAAAGAACTATTGGAGAAAATGCAGCTACAGAAATAATGACCAGACATCTGGCTAAGGAAAATGCCAATGAGATTTGCAAAATAATTATATGGGGATTAGACAAAGATGCTCCTTTAGAGGAGATAATAAGACGATGTGCCACAGTGGGAACAAATGCTTTTTACACCCGGACTATTATGAACATGGAAAGACAGGGTCCCTCCTGGCAAGGGACTTCTAGAGAAACTCAGCGATGTTTTCAATGTGGAAAATTTGGACACCTAAGAGCTCAGTGTAGATATGGAGATAGAGTGAGAAGACAGGATGAGAGAAGACCTAAAACCCCATGTCCAAAATGTCACAAGGGTCTCCACTGGGCCTCCGAATGTAGTTTGAACCAGGGAAATGAGAGGTGGGGCCCAGCTTCAGCCCCCCAAGTAGGGCATGATGGCTGGATGGTTACATCCAGAGAATTTTAAGACATGATCAATCAGCCAAAAGGCAATCAGATTGCAAAAATGGATTACACTTGGGGAAAATACAGGCCTTTTAAACCAACAGGGCTGTGTCCAGTGCAAACAACTACAATGTAATTGCCAGATGATGAGAAGAGATTTAGAAACTGGTAAATAGAAGGAAATTATATAGGTTAACTGCCTGGGAGAGAGGGTTTGCTTGTATTTTAACAGACAGAAGGAAACAGATGAAGAAGGAAACAGATAGGTGGCAACAAACACCTGGAGAGAGACAGAAAAAAGAAAGACCTCAAAACAAAGGAGAAAATCTAAAAAACATCTGACACTGAAAGAGCATGGCTAATAAGAAGACTGTTAAAGAACTTTAAAATCAGCAGGAATCATTGGATTTCCTAACACAAGATGAAACTAATGGTCAATAGACTTATGGACATTTATAAATTCTCAATTTATGATTATTTAATCATGTTATTTGTTATATACTTCTAGTATGCATTATGTTACTATATTACTATGTAATCATGTGTAATGCCTCCCATATTGATGGATTTATGTTTCAAGGTCATGACCACCCTAAATCAAAACAAAGGGGGAGATGTTAGGTTATTACTAAGTGCTAATGAGATAATGAGATATTAGGTTCTTACTAAGTGCTAAGTTGGTACTTAACAGTATAGAACCAATCTCTCTCATAATCTCAAATTCTCTATCTCTGTCTGATGCATTTTTCTATTTGGTTGTCATAGTATTGCTCAAAATGTCTAAAACCAAGCTAACTGTCATGTTTCCCAAACTAGTTCTCTTCTAGACTTTCTCATATTTATCAACTGTACCAGTATTCTCCCAATTCCCCTTGCAGGTTCAAAACTTTAAGTTCTTTTGTAATCATTGTTCTAGAGCTTTAGTCAAGAAGTTTTGTTGTCTGGTTATTTCAGTCATGTGCAGCTATTTGTGTCCCCATTTTGGAGTTTTCTTGGCAAAGATGTTGGAGTGGTTTATGGTTTCCTTCTCCAGCTCCTTTTTACAGATGAGAAAACTAAGACAGAGTTAAGAGAGTTGCCCAGGATCACATAACTAGTAAGTGTCTGTGGCTACAATTGATCTCATGTAGAAGAGTCTTCTTAATTCTAAGATCAGTGCTCTATCTACTGAATCACCTCTTTGTCCTTGAGACAGAAAGACCCAAGTTCTAATTTGACCTCTGACACTAGATGTGATCCTGGGGCAAGGCACTTCACCTCCATTTGCCTCTGTTTCCTTAACTGTAAAAATGAAGATAATAATAGCATATATCTCATAGGATTGCTATGAAAACCAAATAAGATAATTGTTAGGTTCTTACTAAGTGCTAATGAGATAATGAGATATTAGATTCTTACTGAGTGCTAAGTCGGTACTTGACAATTCTCTAGTTTCGGCCTTTCCTGGGGAAGAGCTTGCATGCTTAGGAGGAGCAAGTTCATTGGTTGAAGTAATTCTTCCTAGAAGCCCTTGCATTATCCCACGCCCATTCTCTGGGAGGATAAAGAGGGAAGCTCTGGAGGAAAAAGGCAGTTGTTTCTAGACCAGACTTGAGACTGCTCTCTGCAGAAAGGGAAGTCGGCTCTCTACAGGAAGAAGAATCTGTCCAAGAGATTTGAGTTGACACAGCAGATCTCCTCCCAGAGAGCAATTGGCAGCTTCTGGAGACAACAGCACATTACAAATTGGCACCCAATGTGGAGCAAGGACTTTCCCTTATCCTGACAAGGACTTATTCTGAGCCCTTCAGAGGAGCTAGACTGGACCATTGCATCCATGTTTCATGTAGAAGAGATCTGAAGAATTGCCCTATGTTGAACAAGATGCCACTTATACAACAAAGATTTGGAATCAAGGACAAAAACCATATTCCTTGTTACCTGGCAGATAATACATCAAAAGATGAATCTCTCTCTCTCTCTCTCTCTCTCTCTCTCTCTCTCTCTCTCTCTCTCTCTCTCTCTCTCTCCCCCCCCTTTCTTTTGATTTAGAGGCTCTTCCCCTTTTTATTTCTTGCTTTTTCAGTGCCTAGTGTTAATTTGGCTGAGCCTTATAAAAATATGAATGGACAGTTTTGCCACAGGGAATGAAAAATAGCCCTACTATGTGCCAAATGTATGTTGCTGCTGCTCTTGCTCCAATAAGAAAAGCATTTCCAAAAGTAATATTGTTACATTATATGGATGATATTTTGGGATGTGCACCTGAGGAACAAATGTTAGAAGCATGTCTACAAAAGACCATGGAAACACTAAAGTACTACAAATTGCATATAGCTACAGAAAAAATTCAAAGACATGCTCCTTTTCAATATTTAGGATATGAAGTATATCCTAAGACACTCACAGTACAAAAGCTTTCTTTAAGAACACAGAAGTTGAACACCTTAAATGATTTCCAGAAATTAATAGGAGATATCCAATGGATGCGTCCAGTGTTAGGCTTAACTACCAATCAACTGCAACCTCCATATGACATTTTAAGGGGAGATAGTGCTTTAAATTCACCACACCAGCTTACAAAAGAAGCACAAGAGGCTTTGAGAGAAGTTGAACTGGCTTTATCCAATGTGGTTGAAAGAGTCACTTAGTAAGAACCTAATATCTCATTATCTAATTAGCACTTAGTAAGAACCTAACAAATAATATTTGTTTAAAAAAAAAACCCAAAAACCTTTAGCCCAGTTCCTGGAACATAGTAGGTGCTTATACTTATTCCTTTCACTTCCTCATTACCTACTTAAATTTCCTCATCTGAAAAATGTGCATAATAGTACCTATCTTGCAAGGTTGTTGTGAGGATAAAATGAGATAATATGTTTAAAAGTGTTTTATAATCTCTAAAGTAATAAGTGACAACTATATATATATGTATGTGTGTATGTGTATATGTATGTATATATATGTATATACATATTATATATATACATATGTGCATGCATATGTCTGCAGTCAACAAAGCTTTTATCTTCTTGCTCCTTGCTGTTACAACCCTCTAACTGCTCTCCTGGTTCCTAGTATCTTCTTAGACTAGACCATCCTGTTATACTCCTACATCACAGATTTCATAATATGGTTGTACTTCTCAGAAACCAACAATGTCTCTTCATTCTCTACTCCTTAGCTCAATATTTAAAATCTTTCACAACCTCACTTAATTTCTTAGTGAACCAAGCATCTAGGTGAAGCTACTAAATTATAGAAGAGTTGCCAATATGCATTGATAAAGAGAATTTTCATATAAGGCGCTCCCCATAATAATAGGATCTGAATTCCCATCCTTCCCTTTCTCTCTGCTTCAATCAACATAGGTCAATAAGAAGCATATAAATTATGTAATAAAATTAAACTTAATAAAGTCATTGGACTCAACAGAGTCCAATCAACAATACTTCTTTTCTATGGATCTGTTTCTGAGCATTTCATCCATTTGAAAGATGCCACAGATAGATTAACATATACTTTAATAATGTGTTTCTTTAGCTTTAGCTTTAGATTGCTTTAGCTTTAGAATGTTAGCTCTACATACATACACCACAAATATAACATACATGTACATACCATATGGATACATATATGTAACTACACTGTGTAAATATACATGTAATGTACATATATGATACATGTGTGTATTTTCTTGGCCAGGGTACACTTTTATTTAAATAGAATTTTTAAAGAATAAGTTTGAAAACACAATACCTATAGTAAAATTTTATATCTTCTTTACTACCATTTCACTAATTCCTTGATGAATTCAAAATGTTATTTTATGTACAAGTACATAATGAAGTAAATGGAGTTTAACAGAAGTTCATATGAAAAAAAAAAGTTAAAGGATTTCAACTATTCTTCAAGAAGGATAGTGGGCAGGAAACTCAATACAAGTGAGCAATGTAATTTGATAGTCAAAAAAGAGCTTATCTTAGTCTGATTAGTGATGTACACTGTGTAGAAAAAGTTAAGTAGTCATTTGACCATTTAGATAGTGTGTAATATTTAGGTTAAAGAGAGGTAGGGCATAAAGATAAAAAATTAAGAGGAAGCAAAATGTGAAAGACCTTGAATACCAGGCTATGGAGTAGACAGTGAAATGTTTGTTTGTTTGTTTTATTTCTGAGTAAGACAGCCATAGAGAGGATGGATTGATCTAAGGAGAAGATGTTAGGAACCAAAAGATCAATTAAAAGCTTGTAATAAGTCAAGGAACAAGGTTAAAAAAACCCTTAGTTTAAATATTGTTATCATTTATTGTATTTTTCTATTCTTTCTCCTCATACTCAGCCTTCACAATATTAGATATTTAAGGCTAAATGTTATTCAGCTCAATTTCCTAATGCATTACTACTTTATAAAAGTTTTTCACATTATAAAATTCTAAAGAAATTATTGGCAAATCTCCTTTATAAAAAGATAAAAAATATTTTGTCATTTTTATGACAAAACTTTCACTGTTCTAATGATTCATTAAAAAGATAGTTGATCTAGTTTGACAACCTTATAAACTCCTAATCTAAGCCTTTATTCATCCATCAATTTTCTACATAACCTGTTTGCTTTCTATAAGTATCAGGTTCTCTTAGTCATAAAACTGAGAGTATCATTTTCAACAATTGCATAGGGTCTTGAAGAGATCCTTAATTTAAAAAAAAATTAGAAATGACCACAGTTGTTGTGGTACCAGAAGTATTGCTTCCTTTTTTTGAAATAGAGATCATCACTTAGAGTGGAAATCATGTATAAATATATTTGCGAATCCTCTTCAATCCAGGAGTCCCTTTTAGGGTGGAGTGAAACAAAACAAAACAAAACAAAAGTAGTTACTCCTAATCTTTGAATCCAGAAGTTAAACACTGGATCAAATAAATAGCAAAGAGAAATTTAAAATGAGTGTCAACAAATTTATATATTCCCTATAATAAAAGATGATACCATAAGTAGTCTCCTGGAAATTTGGCTTACTAAAGCTCAGCTCAAAGTTAATGGATACTTCTTCCCAACATGGCTGCCTGAGTGAAAACAGGCTGCCCATCTCCTCAAGTAGTCCACCAAAATATTGACCTTCATGCCAAACTGAATAAACATCAGGAAATCTAATGAGAGAACAAAGTGATATGTGCAACTCCAGAATAGCACAAAAAGTCAGCTAGAAACCCAAGAGCAATTGGAAAGGGACCCAGTGGCATAAAGTAGCTTACTGATGAGTTCAAATACCTGTAGTCTGCAAGTTTCTGTCTCCAGAGACAGTCAAAGTAGAAAAATCCCCCGAGAAAGTACAATGGCAGACAGATATCACTATGATGGAGAAATCCTGAGAAAGTGTATCATATAGTGACCAGCATAGTGCCACAGCATTCAGCCCAGACCAATGGGCTATGTGGTGCCCAACATAAATCTTAGCAACAAAGGACTCTGAAACTCCAGTGTCCAGGAGTTGGAGATCAACTCAAATATCTGAGCACCAAGATGAGCCCACATTTATCCAACCACCCCACCCAAAAGTGCAGCAGGGGCTGCAGAGATTGACCTTGGTACAAATTCTCAATTTATGAACTGAAGGTGAAATCAAAGAAACTCTTATCAGTATCAAAAATTATTACAAATCTAATTCTATGGCAACTGCAAGCCAAAATAAAAAAAATAATTCTACACAAAGATTATGAATGCCTAAAATAAATGAAACATTAAAAAAGAAAGATAACAGAAAAACAAGAAAGAAAAAAGGAGGAAGGAAGGAAGGAAGGAAGGAAGGAAGGAAAGAAGGAAGGAAGGAAGGAAGGGAGGGAGGAAGGGAGGAAGGGAGGGAGGGAGGGAGGGAGGGAGGGAGGGAAAAAGGAGGTAAGAAAGAAAAAAGAAGGAAGGAGGAAAAGGAAGGAAGGAAAAAAGAAAGAATAAAAAGAGAGAAGGGAGGAAAGAAGAAAGGAAGGAAAGAAAATCATTTGAGAAAAGAATTGGAAGAAAAATAAGTTTTTCAGAAGAAACAATGGAAGACCTTATCTAAGAAATATATCCTCTAAAAATAGACCATACCAGAGATTAACAATTTAATGAGACAGCATGAAATATTTGAATAAAATTGAGACTGAAGAAAAAGAAAATTGAACATTTGTAATATAATAACTAACATGGAAATTGATCAAATAAAGATTAAATAAATAATTCTTAAGAATTATTAAAATATCTAAAAGCCATAATAAAACAAAAAAGTGTAGATAGTATTTTTCAAGAAACCACGAATAGATGCTATTTTTCAAATATTTCTGATAAAAAGATCAGAACTGAATAAAACTTCTGAAACACAACACACAAGAATCCAGAGAAACTTACAAAGGTGCATTTATTTGAGTAATTAGAAGTTATCTGGTATTGTAGTCCTAACATTTGATAGAATTTGATACAAGAAACAAATTTTCCTACGTAACCTTAATATCTTTAAAGGGTACTTGAGGAGTTATATAGGAACAACAGAGACCCTACAGAAAAGATTGGCTTTATTCTGAGGGTCTAGAGAGGAGGAAAAAACGGGGAGGAACTTGTTTTCTTTCATAATATGTAGAATTACAATAAAACACAAACATGAAAAAGGGGAAGAAAGGTGGGTATCACATGAGCCTCACTCTTATCTGAAAAAGGCAAAGGATGATTGGACACACACACACACACACACACACTTTTGATGTAGAAATACATCAAAAACAACAATAATAACAGGGAAATAAACAGGGATGACAGCCAGGTTAAGAGGGAAGAAAATACCAGTTAGTAAATAGTCACAAGCAAAAAAATCTTTATCCTGAAGGGGAAATTAAAAAGGTGAGGAGAGAGAAAAAGAACTATAATCTAAGAGATGAATAATTGAACAAATTGGAGTCTATGTATGGGGTAGAATATTATTGCACCATAAGAAGTAATACAAAAGATGATTTAAGAGATTTCTGAATAGGACAGATGAGCAAAATCAGAACAACTTAGGCAGGAACAACATAAAATGTAGTGAAAAGCAGCTAAGAAATATTTAAGAATTCTGATTAAAGCAATGTTTGCAAAAAACCTATGAAAATACAAGTTACTCACTTTTTGACAGAGAGGTGATAAACATGAAGGGCAGAGGCATACAATACTGGACATGCCCATTGTGTTGATTCATTTTGCTCATCTATGATTTTTTGATAGAGTTCTCTCTCTTTCCTTTGGTTATTTGGAGAGGTCTAAATGTGTAAATGAGAGAAGTGTGTAGTAATACTGATGAGGGGAGAAGATCACTGAAACATTTTAAAATACATAGAAGAGAACAGAAGGATATTCAGAAGGAAGCACAGACAAGAGCTGTTTTTTTAAAGTGTTATGCAAAATATATAATAAAAATTTTAAAGCAATACAGTTTCATACAGAATCTTCTTCCTGCATTCTGTGCATTAGAAAATTTTCTTTTTTGGTGTTTTAAATATTTTCAAAACAAATTTAATATTCATTTTAATGAAGAATGACACAAATATTCAGGATAAGGATCAAGCCTATAATTTTAATAATACAGGAACTCACAGATGAGGAAATTTACTCTACCAATACAGGTTGGCATCTCTTTGAAATGTACAGTCTTACAGAATTGCTTAGAAGTGTCAAACATGAGTGCAGGTATGATTTGCAACACTCCTGAGAGCTCTGAAAATAAAGAAAAATACAATAGAATATAGCTAATGTTGCAATTCTTAAATGGGATTTTTGCCCTGCTTCTATTTGAATTTGACATAAATGACCAAGAAAACTGAAAAAGTAAATGAATTGCCTGGGGTCCAAGAGACAGGATATATCAGATGTGACACAAACCTAGCTCTTTTTGACTCTAAAGCTTCATCTCTCTATCCAATATGCCAGATAATTTTTAATGGGGGGGGGGGAGAATGTCTCCTTGAGTTAGGAAGTGAATATAAATTTGGGCCTTTATGAAATTCTAAGATTTTGGATGTGTTCAGCTCTTCAGCCAGTCTCAAAAAAAGTAGTTTCACTGAGGGGATGCCCATCAATTGAAGAATGGATGAATAAGTTATAGTATGTGAATGTTATGGAATATTATTGTTCTATAAGAAACAATCAGGAGGATGATTTCAGAGAGGCCTGGAGAGACTTACGTGAACTGATGCTAAATGAAGTGAGCAGAACCAGAAGATCATTGTACATGACAATAGCAAGATCATATGAAAATCAATTCTGATGGATGTGGTTTATTTCAGCAATGAGATGATTGAAGCCATTTCTAATAATTGCGGTTTTTTTGTTGTTGTTGTTTTTGTTTGTTTTTGGTTTGTTTTTGCTGGGGCAGTTGGGGTTAAGTGACTTTCCCAGGGTCACACAGCTAGAAAGTGTTAAGTGTCTGAGGCCAAATTTGAACTCAGGTCCTCCTGACTTCAAGGTGGTGCTCTATCCACTGCGCCACTCTTATGATGAAGGGAGCCATCTACACCCAAAGAAAGGATTCTGGGAACTGAGGGTAGATCATGACATAGCATTTTCACTCTTTTTGGTGTTGTTTGCTTGCATTTTGTTTTCTTTCTCATTTTTTCTTTTTTTTATGTTATTTTTCTTATGCAGCATGATAATTATAGAAATGTATACATATGTTGGATTTAACATATTTTAACATGTTTGGTATACATTAAATTGCCATCTAGGGGAAGGGGTAGGGGAAAGGAGGGGAAAATTTGGAACACAGGCTTTTGCAGGAGTCAATGTCAAAAAAGTATCCCTGCATATGTTTTAAAAATAAAAAGCTTTGATTTAAAATAAATAAATAAAATTAGAAATTAAAAAATGTTGTTTCAGCAGAACAGAATGGAATATATTAATATGCTTTCATTTGTGTGATCTTTCCAAAGCTGGCCAATATTTATCTTAAGAAAAATGGTTACCACACAACTGAACTGAATAGAACTGAAAGGAATCTTCTGAAACTATGCTTATTTCCTTTTGTGTGATTAGACAGGAAAGAAAAACAGTGTTCTTGCTGTGTTAATTAAGAGGGTTGATATACTTGGAACAAGCTTTATATTTATTCCTTAAAATTTAACCTCTCACCTTACTCCATTACATGATAGGAAGCTTTTTATTTTAATTTTTCCAGGCTTTATGTGGAAGATTTTTCATCTCCAATTACTTATTACACCCATAGGAAGATGTAATAACAAACTTAGAATGATTTCAAATGATATTGCTGCAGAAAATTTAGTTAGTGTTTCCAAATTTTAGGAGTGAATGTAGCAAGGACTTTTCTAACTTAATCGGTTCTGAGAAAATTTAATAGACTACAAATAGGTAAAGAACAAAGAGAAACCAGAAGCCAAGTTACAAAGGAATTTCAAAATAAGTCACTATTGTAAGAACTCTCTAAGTTACTAGGCATATTAGCTGTATTATCAAAAGCATGTCAACTGAAGGATGATAAGAGATGTTATGGGGAAGAAAGTGCAGCAAAAGTTGTTGAGGAAAACTATGTATCTCTAATCTAGAACAATGATGCACCTTTGATCTATCTCCTATCTCAGACAATAGCAGTATCTGGAGACAAACACATTTCCATTAAAAAAAAAAAATCCAGAACTTGGTTTCCCTTAAATTGGAAGCCAAGATTCTCCACAAAGCTATACTTTTGCCATCCTCACCTTTTTCTTGCTTTCAATGATAGCTACTGACTGAATTTACTAGATTTATAATGTTATTGTACTTCATATAGAGAATGTCTTTAAAAATCTACCTTGTCCATCTATCATTATTCAAAATGAGCAGCCTATGAAAGTAACTATATAACTCTTTTTATATATCTCCTTTTGATTTAGTCCAATCCAATAATAGAACTACTTTAATCCTTTTTCTGCCTGTGTACTTTTCATCAGTACAAATATTGATTAAAATGTAATTAATTTCATCATCAAGGTGCCTTTGAACTCATAAAATAATATGCTATAGTTTATAATAATATTTATCAGAGAGTTAATTTATTTTCCATTATTTTCAGGTGTTTTCCCTTACACTTATGCCCATATCTCAAATAACAAAATAGAGCTTTTTTCCAGATTACTGAACTCTCTCCTTCCTTCATATATCTTTATTTTGAGAAGTTTTAAAAATCTTATGGATGAGTTCAACAAGGAGTACTAAGTTGGAAAAGTATATGGTTGTCTGTGATTTACAGGCTGCTTTTATTGTCAATTATCAAGTTCAATATTTTGGATATAATCCTTTATCTAAGGCACAGCGCCCCCACATGGTACCAAAGAAAAGAACAATCTGAAAGAAATTTTAACTACAAATTAAATTATGTTTGCTTCAGTTTTGTATTTAATGGAGAAGGGTACTTACTATTGTGATAATTGTGATTATTTTTAGACCATTGTCTATGTTTTCTCACTGCAAAAATATAGTTCTATATACTACATACTTACCTCAAAAATATAAACACATATATAAAGCCACCTATGAAATTTACATAAAAGCATTTGAGCTGCTTCAAATGGAGAGGAAAGGTAATTCAGATCATTAAACATTTTGGCAAAGGCTATACACATTTAATCTTTTCCTTCTTTCTTTTCTTTACGTATTCCCCATCTCTCTATGCATTCCCTGCTTTGTTCCCCTCTAATGTTATAAAGCCACTTTCCTAATTACACGTATACCCCGATCAAGCACTCTTTCAATTACTTATTTCCAATACCCAGTTCCCAGGCCAAATTTTAGTCTATAGATGATTCAATTAAGCTTGTTCATATCTGCCCCAGATTCAAAACATGGCTGACTCGAAAACTTCTGAACTCCAGATTCTAGGGACACTCCCCAATCCCTTCCCCTCCCCTGCCTCAACCATATCCTAAGAATTATCATTATTTCTGAGGGGAAAAAAAGAGCATAACCATCTTCACTTTTCAATACATGGGAAAGTTCATTTTCCTTAAATCCTATAGCTTTATAACAATATTCAAAGTAGGATGACCACAGACTATTTGAAGGAGAAAAATTACCTGATAAATAGAGGACAAAGGCAGGGGAATAAAACTACACAGAACAACAACAAAGAAAAGAAAAGAAAAAAAAACAGTTCCTTCTGTGAAGTAACACAGTGAGAGAGACACAGGGATATAATAAACTGCCTACTGACTCAGATCTTTAATCACCAAGGTAGCTCCTGAATGAGAACAAGGCAACGATAAGCAGTCCATGACTTGATACCAGTTACCAAACAAAACTCTCCTGCAGAAGCTGCTATTTAAGAATCCGTGTGGGGTCCCTTAGCTAGCCACTGAAGTCAGTAGCATCAAAGAATTAATCTGCCTGAAGTCCTGAGCTTTTTAGAATTTGAGGAAAGTTGTACTACCTTAAACTTACATATATATATATATATATATATATATATATATATATATATATATATATATATATATATATATATATATATATATATATATATATATATATATATATATATATACCTTTCATGGACAAAACAAGTGCATTACAAATAAATGTTAAGTAATTAATTGATTGGTCCTGGCTATGAAGCATAGGAACAAAATATATAGAGGCCCATAGAAAGTTGAAGATGGCAACTAAAAAGTTTGAAGGATGATGTGGGCTGATCTTATTATGAACCAGGTATGAGCCAAATGTACCAACAAGACTAGGCACAGAAAAGGCACTACAACTTCTTTCTTACCAGGTAAAGAAGAAGCACCTGTTCCCCTCTGGGTTCAATTAAAAATATTAATCACTTATGTGTAAAATATTGGCTCCTGAAACGAAGCTCTGGCTGACACTCAAGGTTACTTCTCTCACTCAGAGATATACCCTCATTAATTCTCCTGGTGAATGTATGAAAAGAAATAAAGCAAAATATATAAACTTCCTCCTATGTATATGAATGGAATTGATTATTCCCCATAATACCATTCAATGCCTGATGATAGACATTACCTTGCAGAAGATAACCTTTCAAGGATTTTTTTTTTTCTTAACTTTAATAATTCCTATCAATACTATGTAACCTTCAGGTGTCACAGGCACACATCTCTCTAAAAGTTTCTACTCTCACTTGAATAAATTTGATTTAAGGCCCAGTATCTCCCACTTCCTTTTCCCCCTCTTGCATCTCATAACTTATTTTCAAGTATATTGGCTATGCTCCCTCTGGGAAGACGGAAGCTGCAATTTGGTTCTGTTTGTTTGATTTGCTTATCAAGATCCAATAATCACACCTGTGCATGCACAGTTTTGCATATACAGTATCCTTAATAAATACCACAGAATTCAGGACGGACACACGAGCACATCCACACACAGAGATAGACAACCACAGGTTCACATGCATGCTCACACACACGTGTGATGCCATCCTAAAGAAGAAACTTCGAAAGGGGGAAAAAAGCGTTAGTACCAATCCACCGCAGGTGCTGACTGAAGCAAAGGAGTCATTATAACCCAATACGTGACCCGTGTAAAAGCAGAGCTCAGCCTCTGGGATCCGACTCCCGGTTGCCCCGTGCTCCTCCACCACGAAGCCCCGGGAAAGGAAGCGCAGGTCCCGCCGCAGCTGCAAGTAGAGGTCCCGCCCGAAGGCCGGCAAGTGTAAGAGAAAGCCTCGCTTTCCCAAGCCGGAGGACTGCTCTGCAGAGGCGGCTGAGTGGGGCTGCCGCCGCCGCCGCAGTGAGCCTTGGCCACCGGCCCCCACCTCCCGGGCTGGCAGTGGCAGCAGGTGGATGTCCTCCGGACGCACCCGCTGAGGGAGCACCACTTCCAACTCAGCAGTGCCGACGCTTCCAACCGCTGCAAAGAAGAGAAAAGACCAAATTAGCGGCGCCGGTGCCATATGCCCCGCTCCTCGAGGATACCTGGCTCAGCAGTGGGGGCTTGAGCCGGGTCCGGGGAATAATTCCATTCCAGGGGCCATTCTCTGATCGCCCGGTGAGGCCATTTTCACTTCTTCCCTTTGCAGCTGCCTAACGGACACTATGCAGGGGGATGTGCTGGAGAGGACACTATTAGGAGTTTCTGACCTGGTACTTCAGCCTGGAAGCCCCTTCCTTCCCCTCTACCTCAGCCTGTTCTGCGGGTCCCCCTTTCCGCTCCGCTCGCCCTCCCTGCACATTGAGCCCGGGCCCTGTAGCCCGTTCCCACTGAGTGCTCAGGTTTCAAGCTTCAGACTCAACACACTGGAAATTCTGAACAAGCAGTGAAGACAATGGAGCCAAACAGGGAGATGATTTATATTTCCTTTCCGCATTGATGCCTAAATATACTTCTGAATGAGCGTCTCACTCACCACCGTTCTTCTCCCTCATCCCCACCCCAAATGGGTTTTTGTAATAAACCACACACGTTGCACTTCACGAAAGTTAACCGAGTTTCTCGGAACGGAGGGAAAAGAAAAGAAGTATCAGGCAACTTCTGTACAAGTTAAAGCAGGAGTAGACAGCTTAAGCATACGCTTAGCCACTGCGCGCATGGAGTTGGTACCACAGGACACGGGGGCTGCTGAGAAACCGTCTCAGTCCCCCCATTCCACCCTGGCAGCCTCCTCACAACCCCGCCGTCCCCGTCAGTGACAGGAAGCAATTCACGTTCTAGCTCTTGGAACAGAACGGACACCCGGACTGCTGTGGTGACCGGGGTTTGCGTGATGCTGCTGCTGCTGCTGCTGCTAAAGTTGGAGGCAGAGCTCGGTGTGGAAGGGATTGAGGGCGAATCTGGAAGTGATGCTACCTCAGCCAAGCTTCGGGGAGTGGGGAGGGCGTGCTAGAGGGGAAGTGGCAGTGAATGGAAAGGGGCACCGTAGGGAAGGAAAGAAAGAGCTACCTGCACTTGTGTCCAATCCCCCAAACAACAGCAGCAGCAAAGGAAATGAAAGAAGAGGTAGGAGGGAGCCGTCAAACATTGTATTTCAGTGGAGAAGCCCACCGAACTTGTCTCTTGCAGCAGGAGGAGGTAGCTGTGGTGGCAGCCGCAGCGGCAGATCCCAAGCTGGAGTGAAGCCCTCCAGCCTTCGGAAAAATTAATTAGCGCTGCGGACAAACCCAACGTGGTAAATCCCAAACCCCGCCTCCCCTTGCGAAAGCTAGAGGTGATTGGAAGCTGGCATTTCGCGTCCCCGCCTTCTACTTTACTATTGGTCACTGGAGATAAAAACCAGGGTCATATGTTAGGTTGTAAGCACTTTTTTTTACACGTGGTTTTTGTGTAGTAACAGGGTACCTGGCGCCAGGTGGCGGACGAGAGTACACTTTACCTGGCGGAGAACTACATGGGAGAGGAGACAGTTGTTACCTGAGCAGTCAGTGGAGGATCCCGAGTTCTTCCGTGTTGTGTAGTCTCTTCCTTCCAAGCAAAACTAAACAAAAATCACCCCTACAACTCCTCTGTTAAAATAATAACTGCTTTATTATAAGTAAAGCATTTTTAAACATTTTACATTTATGTGATCACGTCGTCTTTGAAGTAATCTTGTGAACCCCATTTTATAAATGACAAAAGTGAAAAAGATAGTTTATGAAATTTGCCACAATGAATTAATGGCACAAAATTGATATAGTCGTAATTTTTAAAGTATCTGCGCATAGTGCGGAGATGCAAAATCATCCGGCTTCCCGATTTGAAGCACTTTCCACTGTTCATGAAATAGATCTTCAGGGAGGATTCTGCTACCTATTTTGACAGTATGTCCCAGAAAAACTGGATTAAACTGTTGCATAAATATATGCAGTCACTGAATTCTGACATATACTTTTCGGAAAAAAAAAAAGGGAAGAAGATAAACTTTGAGTTGTTTTATGTGGAATAAATAAAAGATAGCTGGAAAAGAGCTTGTCTTTATTGTCGGAGCAAATGAGTGAATGAAACATTACTAAGTGCTTAATGTTTGCAAAAGCATTGTGCTTGAGCACTTGAGATACAAATAAAAAAGCGAGATAGTCCCCACTCTCAAGGAGCTCATATTTTAATGAAGAAGACAACACAGATGGAAGGTCACAGCTGCAAGTCAGATAGAAAGTTCCCATGGTCCTTAGAGTTAACAGAAGCAAAACTGATAGTAATGCTTCTTTAATTTCATTGCCACAGATAAAATTACGCCAATTTTCGGGGTTGAGCTATCTGACAATGCCAAGAACTTTGGTGACTAAAACTCTTCTCTCAGTTTAATATATGTGTGTGTGTGTGTGTGTGTGTGTGTGTGTGTGTGTGTGGTTGTAGTACTTGAAGGAGCAGTTGTGAGGCAAGTTGCCTCCCAGAATGCAGGAAGCATTTCCAATCTTAAGATTCTTGGGTTCAGGTTCAGACGGTCAATATGTGCTAGGAGTAATCACTAGGGTGCAAAAAGAGGCAAAAAAATAAATCTTTAGTCTCAAGGAGTCCACAATCTAATGCAATAAAACAATATACAAACAACTATGTACAAATAAAATAGTAATTATTAATAGAGAGAAGGAACTTAAAGGACATTAGAAATGTCCTTCTTGTAGATAGTGGGGTTTTAGCTAGGATTTACAGGTAGAGATGAGGAGAAGAAACCCTCCATGCATGAGGAACAACTAGTCTAAATGACTAGAATCAGGAAATGGAATTTTTTGTAAAAAAAAAAAAAAAAAAAAAATTCAGGAAATTATTACCTAATTAAAGAATATTTGGCGTTCAGCTGGTAAGGTATCAGAACACTGGAAAAAGTATGTGTTCTGTGTATGTTTGTCTGTAACATGGGCGTCCTATGCTTTAGAAGATCACTTTGGGGGCTAAGGCTTTTGCTGACCCCATTGGAATCAAAGGGAAAATTATAGTCAAGGTAGTATTAGTGATGATTTAATTTCCCTGGTACTTATAAAGCAAGTATATTTCTCTACTTCTTCAGCTAGATTATTTTGCCTCCCCAAAAGAAGGCTGTGAGGGCTGAGGTGGAGGCAAGACCAGCAATCTGTGGAGCACTCATCACTTCCAGGGCTCCTGTGTCTATATATTTACTGGTGGCAATTGGATAGAGATTATAGTTGGTGGTAATGAAGAAGATAGGCCCCTTATCCACACGAGTGGTGGGATATTCTATTCTATTTTGAGGCATCTCTTTACTTGTTTCTATTCCTTGAAGAGAAAAGAAATTAGCAGTAGTGTTAAACTTAGTCATTTGATGATCCTTGCACCTATATTTGACTTAGACAATCACATTTTAGGAGCAATGAAGTGATATGGTGGATAGAACATTGGTTTTGGAATCAAGTGGATCTGAGTTCAAATCTGTCCTCAGACACTTACCAGCTGTGTGACTCTGGGCAAATCATTTAATCTTGATTATCTCTTCTTCACTCTCCATGAAAAGAAAACCAAATGTTAACATTATTTATGTTCTATTGTATTTTTAGCTCACTTTGCTAAATATTTCTCAATTACATTTTGTAATTGAGAATACTCAAGAATATTGTGGGCCTTTGAGCCATATTTAACACCTCTGATCTAGAATATCAAATGCTCATTAACACTAAGAATACTTCCTGAATGTCTAGGACTGACCCTGGGAATATAGAAGAAGTAAATAGGTTCAATCTCTGGATCTGTTCACATGGACAAATCCCAAATCCATTGATGAGTTTCCTGAAATGGAAATAGCCATTCCTGTTCAGAGGCCATGTGGAAGCATTTTACTATGGAGAGGATTCCTAGAAAGTCAAACTGAACCTAGAAGTCTCTCACTGTATTGTGGCTAAGTATATTGAAGTTTGGAACTATGCAGTTTTCTTTTCCTTCAAAGATCTTTAGACTAGAAACCCTATATAAATTGTTACTTAATATCTTATAGGGTTTCGTGAAGTTCACAAATGTCACAGAGGTCCAGGACTTGCCAGTAAAAGAGTGAAAGGCAGAACTTAAACTAAAGTCTTCCTTGCTCCAAGTTCAGCCATCTGTCTAATTTACACACTGTTTTTTGTTTCTATTGTCACTGTTGTTGTTATTGAGTCATTTAGTTTTGCCCAGCTCATGTCCCTATTTGGGGTTTTCTTGACAGACATATTGAAGTGGCTTGCCATTTCCTTCTCTAGTTCATTCTCCAGATGTGGAAACTGAGGCAACCAGGATTAAGTGAGCTGTCCAGAGTTACAAAGGCAGTCAGTGTCTGATGCCCATATTTGAACTCAGTCTCTCTGACTCTAGACCCAGTACTCTGTCCACTTTATTACTTACCTGTCCATCTCTATGTACTTCTAAATACTACATACTTTGTGCATGCATATACTCTTTGTCCTTTGATTAAAAAATAAAATGAAATACTTTGTTCTTTGGTATGTGGCAATAGGACTAAGAATCAAAAAAAGGGCAAGGGCAGATGCTAAAATTGGGCATCCAGTTACTATGGCAATAGTAGAAAAAAGAGAGATAAACAATACACTTCATCAGATCTTGATTTTGAAAAGCCATCTGGGTGCTGGAACTAAGTTCAAGAGATTCAGTGCCAGAAATTAAGGATTAGACAGGAGAGTTCAGAAAATAGTGAAAGATGAATGCCATTGGGCAAAGCGTAAGTGTTCTGGAAAAGTTCTTAAGAGGGATTTGGAATCTCTCTGCTGAGATCAATAAGGCAAATGGGTCACATTAAGATCTTTTCCTTTGGGTGAAAGGAGAGAAGAAAAATACTAAAAGGGTATCTGGGTATACTCTTTGGCTGTCTAATTTTCTATCCCTGACCAGGTAAGGAATAAGTAAATAAAAACAAGTAAATACAGTGTCTAAACCCCCCCCCTTTTTTTTTTAAAGTAGTAACACATATAACCATAAACTTATTTCTCAAAGAGCTCTTTCCTAACTAATTTTTTTTTTGTTGTTTGGGGACTCAGAACCTAAAATTTCATTACTGGGAAGGAAGGAGAGATGTGAAGACAATTTGGCCTAGTTTTCAGTATTCATGGGACTTAAATAACAGGAAAATTTCAAGGTAAAGGGTATTCTAAATAAATGTCATGACTCCAAAATCTTTATTAGTCCATTATTTCATTATTTCTATTAGTAATATGATTTTTAAAGGGAGGAAACAAGCATTTATTAAGCATCTACCATCTGACAGGCACTTTACAAATGTTTCATTTGTTCTTCACAGCACATCCTAAGTAATAGGTGATATTATGTTTCCCATTTTACAGTTGAAGAAACTGAGATTAAATGAGTTGACCATAATAAACATCTGAGATTAGAATTTAATTCAGGTCCTCCTGTCTCCAGGTCCCAAACTCCATTCACCTAGCTGTGTAGATCCTTTCCATGGATGAATAGCATATGTCTTCCACAAAGGGCTGCCTAAAATGTTTGGCAAGTTAGTTCATCACTGTTAAAGTTCTGGTGATTTGGGGGATCCCTTAATTTCCTGACTGAATATTAGGTCTGAAGACCTTCAAAATAGGAAAGAACAGTCCCAAGACCCACATATCTGCCAGAGTTCTTTGTTTTTCTCTATCCATAGTGTGTGGGAGTTAGTAGCCTCAGCTGGAAAACTTTCAATGATATTTTGATAACTTAAGAAATTATTGCAAGATTGCTCTCTAAAATGTCACCCATGATTTCTTAATCACAAAATCCAATGACTTCTTAAAATTATCTTCCTTGAGGTCTCTGAAACATTGAATATTTTAAAATATCCTTTCTTCTTTGAAACTGTCTTCCTTTAGCACTCGTCCTGTCTCTTATTTCTATGAGAATTCTTCTTAAGTCTCTTTCTCTGATTTGTCTTCTTCTTCCCATGCTCTAAGTGCCAGTGTTAACAAGGAGTGTGCAGGAGCCAGCCCTTCCAGGCTAGGGAACTTATTGTTAAATTTTCTACATGAGCTCTACATGCCTCTGAAATTACTTCTACATCTGTATTCCAAAGAGATATTTTTGAATAGCATCTTTTTGTGGTGACTAAAAACTGTAAATCAAAGGCTTGCCTATCAATTAGGAGGTTGAAGAAGTTGTGATAATCAATTGTAATGGAATACTATAATGCACTAAGAAATGATGAGCAGGATGATTTCAGAAAAAGCTGAAGAGTTTTACACAGGGAAGGGAAAAGAACCAGAATAAATGTAATAGCAACAACAACATAGTATGAATGACTTAGCTCTTCTCAGCAATACAGTTATTTAAGACAATCCCAAAGGATAACAATGAAAAATGCTATCTGCCTCCAGAGAAAAAACTGATGTTGTCTGAAAACAGACTAAAGTATACTATTTTTCTCTTTCTTCCCTCCCTCCTTCCTTCCTTTCCTTCTTCCCTCCTTCTTTTTTCTTCCTTGTTTTCTTCTTTCCTTCTTTCCCTTTTCCTTTCTGCTTTCTTCATTTCTCCTTTTTCTTCCTTCCTTCCTTTCTTTCTCTTTCTTCCTCTCTCTCTTTCTCCCTTCCTTCCTTTCTTTTTTTGTTCAAGTCTTCTTGCACAAAATGACTAATCTTTTTATATATTTTACATAAATGCACACGTATAATTTATATTGTTTACCATCTCGGGAGAAGGGGAGTTTCAGAGGAACCAAATTTGGAACTCAAAACTTTTTTAAAAGTTAAAATTTGTTTGTACTTGTAATTGGTGGAGAAATAAAATATATTTTAATAGGGGGTTAGTGGGTTGCAACTTTTCAAGAGGACTATTATTTAAGGTGTTAAACATTTACCAGTACAAGAATATAAAGAGTATAAATGCTTTCTCCCTCTCTCCTTCCCTCTGTCTTTACTTCTTTCCCTCCCCCCCCCCCCCTCTCTCTCTCTCTCTCTCTCTCTCTCTCTCTCTCTCTCTCTCTCTCTCTCTCTCTCTCTCTGTATCTGTCTCTCTCTCTCTCTCTCTCTCTCTCTCTCTCTCTCTCTCTCTCTCTCTCTCTCTCTGTATCTGTCTCTCTGTCTCTCTGTCTCTCTCTCTCTCTCTCTGCCTCTGTCTCTGTCTAGAGAGGTAAGAGGATTGGAGGCAGAGCAACCAATTAGGAGTCTGTTACAATATTGTTGACAGGAAATGAAGGTATAGATGAGAGAAATAACCATTTAAATAGAAATAAAGGGATTTATATGAAATTTTGAGGAGGTAAAAATGACAAAACTCAGCAACTTATTGGAAATGGAAGGAAGAAGGAGGATGAAAAGTCCCTTAAAATGAAACTAGAAGGTAAAGGAAATTGCAGCTAAGTATAAGGATGGATCACAGGTTCTCCTTAGAAAGGCAAATAAAGGCATTCACAGAATTGGTTTTATCCTGAATCCAAAGACAACAAAAAACATCATTCCATGGGACACTTAGTCATCTTGTTTTTCATTGCTAATGATAAGCATTTGCAAAAAAAAAAAAAAAAAAAAAAAAGACCACCATGAAGATAATTACTGCTTATGTGCTAACATCTGTTGCAGAGGTTGAAGAGGTGGAGAAATTCTCCCCCCAAACTGCATAAGAACTTCATGATTAAATTAAAATATTCTTCAAAGCAAAAGGGGGCATAGGGGAGAATAGTAAAAATCATAATGGAAAGCATGATTAAGGAGTAAGAAACACAAGGTCTAAAGTTTGCTTGTAGAGCACACAGAAGTCTCATATCTATATACCATGAAAACTATCTACAGGAAAATTAAGAAACACTAGCCATAGTGAGTATCAATAATTTTTCCTCAGACTTGTGATTACATCTGCATTGAAAATTCCTAATAAATCATATTAACAACTGTCCACAACTTATAGTCTTAGAAAGTTGTCTAGTTTACTGACAGAGTAGGCGCAGGGTCATAAGAGAAATATTGTCAGAAGAAAGACTAATCAAGGTCTTTTTGACTTCATTATCCACTATGTCAGTCTGGATGTTAAATAGCTTCAAATAATATCACAAAATGGTATGTATTTTAATATAGGAAATGCCTGCTTATTTACATGAGAATCATTTTCAAATCAGTTTCAAGTCTTAGAGCTGATGAACATGTCACCTCGTTCAATTCTCTCATTTCACAGATGAGTAAACTGAGACTTAGAGAGAATATGTGAGGTGTCTAGTGTGGCAAATGGGAGAGACCTTAAATAGGTCCTCTAACTTCAAGTCCAGTACCTAATTAATTGAATCAAAATGCATAAAGAGATAAAAAAATACTCAATTATAAGAAGAAATACAAGATACAGCATTCAAATGAGACAACTCTAAGTTATGTCAGTCTCAATTTTCTGAAGAAAATTTTACCAAAATTGCTTCAAAAGAGAACAAAAAAGCCAGAGAAAAACTTCCTTATCCAAGTAGGGGTTCAGACCAAACAAAGGCAACAATTTTAAATATAAATCTTTTTGTAAATTCGTCTTACAGATGGTGGCAATGTATAAAAAGTATCACTTGAGAAAAGTGCTAAGAAACAAGGAGGAAAAAAATTACAAACTTTAGTGGTTAATCAGATTGTTATAAGGGAATATAGAGATGAAATAAGAAAAAAGAAAAGGACCTAAACTCAAATGGGAAAGATCTGTGAAGAATTTTATGGCAACTCCTTTTCTTCATCAATGACAGGCAATAGAACCACAAAATTACCTGATGAAGTAGCGATAATATTAAGAAAATAATGTTGAATAGAAAACGGGATTAAACCAAATGTACATAAAGAAACTATTTTGGAAATGAAACAATTTATCAGTGAATTATATACCATTATATGTCAATTATGTATCATTTTCAAAATTCATTACTTAAAAAGATTGCACAGAAGAGTCTCAAAGGTTATTATCACATAAATATATGACCAGAAAAGGGTATATTATGAGAAAGTTATAGTCAAAGGACAGCTATCTCACACGCATGTAAGAAATGCTAAAGACTTACAGGAGGGTCCCTACACAGACAAAATTCATGTAGGATTAAAAAAATGCCTATGGGTCATAAGTTGTACAAGAGGATAAGGTACCACACATCAGCTGAGATATCAGGGTAAATTTTTGACTTCTTAGATTTGCTTTGAAGGATGAAGGAAAGAATTATCCCAGAAGACAAATAGCAACAATTATATCACAAAACATATCCAGATATGACTAGTAAAAAGACTTTTACACCATTTTAAGGGAAATTCCCTCTAATTTCCCTCTAAACACCTTTGAGATAGCCTCAAACCATTAATAATTGCAATAGTAATGATAATAATAACATGGCTTATAAAGATATATTGTCTTAATCATCACAACAGCCCTAATAGATAGGATAAGTGTAATTATGCTTATTTTACAGATCATAGGTCAATAGAATTTCTACCTGGAAAGGACTGTGTAGATCATCTGACCAAATCCCTTCCTTTTACAGATGAAGAAACTGAAGTCACAGAAAGTGATTTAGCCAAGACTATATAAGCTAATAAGTGGCAAAGTTGTGACTCAAACCCAAGCCTCATCATTCCAAGCCCAGTGTTTTTCCCATAGGGGATATTAAAACCTTCCAGGTGGTTTTTACCGACTTCAGAACAATGCAATATGAATCCAATTTATCCATCTTCTGGGAAACTGAGCATAGTCAAGCTTCCCATCTGAGCTTTTGGAACAAAGCCATCTATTGAGCTCACAATCAACAAAACTCATAAATTTCTCAGTTTGTCCACCTGCTTCATGTCACTGGCTTCATTCTGATAGTAAGTAAGTAATCTTTTATAGACACACACACACACACACACACACACACACACACACATATATATATATATGTGTGTGTGTGTGTGTGTGTGTGTGTGTGTGTGTGTGTGTGTATCTCCCAGAAATTGGCATGAATTATGTTAATTATATCTACTTGATGATGCACTCTGGGTGACTGAAGTTATCATTATTATTGAAAACAGCCAGCCCATGAGGCAGTGCAACAGAAATGTGGACTGTAATGTTCCATGTAAGCAAAAGGGAGATGTACAAATCAGAAGTAAAATAGCTCCTTAGCTCCACCTTCTATTGTTTCTAACCATCCTTCAGAATTTTCTTTGGTATGTGTTTAGTTTAATAGTATATACGTGGACGAGGGCAACTAGGGGGTGCAGTGGATTCACCAGCCCTGAATTCAGGAGGACCTGAGTTCAAATCTAGTCTCAGACACTTAATACTTCCTAGCTGTGTGACCCTGGGCAAGTCACTTAACCCCAGTCTCAGAAAAGATAAATAGTATACACGTGGAGCTAATAAGTTCCTGGTAAATTGTAACTTTTACATTATGCTTCTAGGATCAAATATATCATTCTCCATTTGGTTATTTAAACTCTTCATAACTTGGCTCCAACCTGATTTTCTAAACTTATTATGTATTACTTCATTTTCTATACTCTATGATCAAACCAAACAGGTCTTCTTGCCCTTTTACACCTAAATAACATCTCCATATCTCTGTTTCTTTGCCTTGATTATTCCCTCTGCCTAGTTTGCAGTCCTACCTCAGAATATTCAAAACTCTGATCAAGTGATATATTTTCATGAAGCCTTTCCTTACTTTCCAACTTCTAGTCTCACTCCCCAGAAAGAACGTTTATTTTATACTAATTCTGTAACTACTAATATAAAGGAGTATCACATTACTATATGGAGAAGCTTGTCCATTAAAGGGAGCAGAAATAGAGAAAAATTGACAAAGTGGCCCCACATAGAAAAGGAACTTGACTAAAGATAGTCAAAGTGTCCTAGTTCCTAGTACCTGATTTATATGTGTCTGACATGAGGACTGCTTTATCATCCTGAGACTTAAGTGTATCATCTCAGGGAAGAGACATTGCTTTGGACTAGTAAAATAAGTCAGAAGACATAGATATCAAAACAAGGCTGAACTCAAAGTAGAGCTGATCTCAGGTGAGTCCTTCCTTCAATAAATATATATATATATATATATATATATATATATATATACATATATGTACATACACATATATGTATATATATAATTATAAATAAATATATTAAATATATAAAATAAATTAATATATATATATATATATGTGAATTAAGGGGAAAAATCAGACTACATGAACTCCCGCTGACCTTTTAAACTTTTATCTGGATCTATGAATATAAGGTTCCCTGTGCTAGATTTTTTTGTACATACTAATTGAGCTTAAGATTACAGTTTGGGGGATTTTTTTTTTATTATTGCTATTTTTTTGTTTTTTTGATATGCTGTAGTATACTGTTAATCAATTTTTGCTAATAGCTCATAAAAACCTGCAGATAATTTTCAAACAAAATATTGCCTAGTGAAGTAAATTTTTAAAAATTCATGTATAGAGTTTGCTATCCATATAACCTCAAGAAGTCACTTAAAACATCTACAAACATCTATGTAATTGAAAAATATGTTCTTTTTAAAATAAATTACTGTTAATACATGCCATGAAACCATACCTATTTAGCAGCATCACTAAGACAAAATAAAATTTGAAAATAACTTTCCAGCAACCCACCCCACGTATTCCTTTGAGTTAAAAATTGTAATCCTTGGGGGTAGCTAGTTGATGCTGTAGGTAGAGCACCATCCCTGAAGTCAAGAGGACCTGAAATCCAGGAATGGATATCCTCCTATTCCCTATGCTTAATGTAGTGATAAAAATTCTGTTAAATAGATATTTAGTTTTAAATTCAGGGACATATTAAAAGGGCAGTCCCTGCCCTTTGGAACTTTTCTTTTTGTTAGCCTTGAAGTGTAAGAACAAGTATGTGAGACATCTGGACAGTCAGGAATACTTTTCTTCTAAATTGCCCCAAGCCATAGGCTCATGACTACTTAGGCCCTGTCTGTGATGATTTTAGAATAACTCCTATTTATATGTACTTTCTTTTGATATAGGGCCTTGAAAGGCAGCCGGCTTCTTCCCTTTCCCAGGTATCCAAGGATGTGATTACCAAAGCAGCAAAAAGGGAAAGAATCATTTGTGAAGAAAGAGCCCCCCCAAAAAAAGGAATCTATTTGGCGCTGTGCCAAAGAAATGTGAAATGTAAAAACTATTTGCAAATGTCCTAATGAGAGTTGAATATCTGCTTCTCAATCATTCTATGAATTTTTATGGCTTAGGATTCTTTTGCTCCATGGGGAAATAATAGCTGTCTGTTCCAGTTTCATTTATGCTTGTACTCTGGATACCATTTTTTTTTAATCCCACACTCCTTATCTCCAATTTGCAAAAGAGAACCCTTTAGATTATAACCCAAAATAAATTGTTCCTAAGGAATCTGATGCAGACTTAAAACTGAAATGCTCATTCCCCTGTTGAGAAGGCAAGCAATCCCATAGCAGGGAACCGAGGGAAAATTTAAGGGAGAGGTAAAGGAAAATTATTGGTGAAGGTTGGGAGTTTCTGAGACCTCAGTGAAGGGGTGGCTGATTACCCATTATATTAGACATAGCAAAATTTTCTTACTTATTCTCAGATTAAGGTTTCAAATACAGTAAACTTGTCCACAGTAACAAAAGTGCAAGACCTGAACATAAATGAAATCTGCAGGATTATCCAAAAACTTTCTTTCAGCCAAATGTTTCTTTATCTTTTTCCTGCCAAGAAAATAAACTGAAAAATGGAATGATCTGAGTTTCTTTCTAGTCCAACTTCTTCTAGGGAAAGTGTCAATAATCAGCAAATACTTCTAAAGGGGTCATTACCTCCCAATCACCAAAATTTAACCACATACTATAATGGGAGCACATTCCCTACTTAAGAAAACTAAGGTAGAGTCAGGTAAGATGGTTTGATGGCCAGAACAGGAATGCTCTGACATACTGTTATTTGGAGTGCAATGAAACATCTACCTCTCCCCATCAATGCACCTCTTCCTAGATCTTCCCTGGAGAGGTAAAATTCCACCATGAGAAACTGATTCCTTTCCAGTAAGACATTTTGTCTCCAGGAATTCCCTGTTAAGATATTGTTGCCCTATAAAGGGGAACATGTCAAGCCATTGTCAGCAAAATGAAAGAAACCAAAGCTATCCATTACCATATGAAAAAACACTCTCAGACACTAAATAATTAGAGAAATACAAATCAAAACAGCTCTGAGGTAACACCACACAGTGATCAGATTAACTAAAGTGACAAAAAAAGGAAAATGACAAAAGCTGGAGGGGATGTGGGAAAATAGATATGAGAATGTGCTATTGGTAGAACTGAATTAGTCTAAGCATTCTGGAAAGCATTTTGGAGCTATGCCCCAAAAGCTATTAAACTGTAAATACCATTTGACCTAGCAATAATGATACTAAATCTATACAGCCCAAAGAGATGAAAGAGAAAGGAAAAAAACCCATATGTACAAAAATATTTATAGCAGATATTTTTGTGGTAATAAAGAATTGGAAACTGAAGGGATACTGATAAATAGAGGAATGGCTAAATAAGGGTAAACTGTATATGAATGTGATGGAATAATATCAGTGTATTATAAAAAAATGAAAAAAAAAAGTTGGTTTCAGAAAAGCCTTGAAAAACTTGTATGCAAAATGAATTTACCAGAACCAGGAGTCCAATTTCCACAGTAATATTGTAAAGACAATCACTTTTGAAAGACTTAGTAACTCTCCCAAGCAAAATGACCAATCGCAATTTCAAAGATGACTCATGATGAAACACTCTACCCACCTCCATAGCAGATTGAAATATACTTTCTTCTTTTTCTTTTATTTTTCAGAACATGGTTAATATAAAAATTCATCTTACATGACTACACATACATAAATTCATTAAAAATGAGTTTTAATTTTTTGCATTCCCAATAGATGGAAGAGGGATAGAGGGAGAGAAAGAATCAGAACTAAAAATAAAATTGAATTATATTGAAAATAAAAAAGGAAAAAGAAAGCTACAGTGTAGCTCGTAGATGACTATGTATAAGCATCTAGGAACCTAGAACAAAAACTAGCACTGGATCTACCAATATATGCAAACATACTCAAAATTTAACTAAGAAAACTTCCCTTTTCATGACAAGTATTTTTCCCCAACAGCTTTCTTCTTTTATTAATCGATCCAAAAAAAAATGCATTTATTAAGCATCTCTGCTATGTGCCAGAAATAAGAAAACAAAACAACAACAACAAAAGATAGTCCATGCTTTCAAGAAAGTTCATTGTTCAATGAAGGAAGCAATGAGGACCAGCAATGCACAAGTAAGATGCGTGTATGTAACATGTATGAGAGTGTGTGTGTGTATGTGTATGTGATTGGAAATAATCAACAGAGGGAAAGCATTAAGATTAAAGGTATGCAGATACTAGGTTTGTATTAATGAAAATAATAACTTAGATTTACATATGCCGTGTCATTTTAAAAAATGAAATATGTATATCTATTATGTTTCACAAAGTGACTGGAGGCAACACAGTATAGTGTCTAGAGAGCTGAAATAGAAACTTAGATGACATGGATTTAAGTTCTGCTTCTAATACATTCTAGCTTATTTGACTCTGCATAAGTTCTCTTGAGATACTCTGAGATCCTCTCTTGTAAAGTACAGGCTAGCTCCCTGGAGAGCCTCAGAATCAGCCAGAGTCAGGATAAATCAAAGTCCTTGGTCTTTAGGGGGAGAAGTGAAGGAGGCAGGCAAGCTGCCACGTAGCTTGCCAAAGATGTATCCTGGATTCTGGAGTCAGGAGTCTCCAGCCTCTCTCCTCCTCCTGCCACCAAGTGCTTCTCACTTCTCTCCTTTTACCCTCCAATCCTTGCCCATGATTATCTTACTACCAAACATTCAGCAAGCACCAATGATGAGGAGAGCCATCATATAAATATATGCTAATAGAGCCATTGTCTCATAGGTAACCTTAACTGCTCTCTTGTCTGATTCATAATTTCAGCCCTCTATACTCTCTAAATTTACAAATTGCAGAAAAGGTGATCAAGAGAGTTTATTCATCTGAGTAATAGCATATAATAGTATATATTATAGTATATAGTTTATAATAGTAATAATATCACAGGTCCATTCTCTATTCCTTAAGCAGTAACAAAATTGTTCTATTTTGGTCCCCCTTCAGAACTTTTAAAAATTTTGTACATTAAAAGAAGTCTTATTGATGCTTTTTTCTATCTCTAGAAACTATATTTCATTATTTCTTATAATACAATAAGATTCTATTACATATCAGTTGCCATGATTTGTTTAGCCAGGCCTTAATTAAGAGATACCACCTTAGTTTCCAGTTTTTTGTTATCACAAAAAAAGGGTTGCTATAAATATTTTTGTACATATAGATTTTTTCTTTCTTTGATTTCTTTATAGTACAGGCATAGTAATTGTATCTTGGAGTCAAAGGATATGTAAATTTTAGTAATTTGTGAGCAAAATTTCAAATTGATTTCTAAAGTAGATATCCCAATTCACAGCTCCACCAACAATTCATCAATAAATCTATTTCCCTATTATCCCTGCAGTATCTGTAATCTTCCTTTGTTTGTCATCTTTGTCAAGCTGATAATCATGCGGCAAATTTCAGAATTGCTCTAATTGATCATTCTATATTATTAATTTTGATTAGTTTTATGTAACTATAGATCATTTATATTTATTCCTTTTAAAATTAAGTTTAAATTTAATCAAATCAATTAAATTTAAATTTAAACCATTCTCATATATTTTGAAAATGAGACCCTTATAAAAAGAAACTTACTGCAAAGATTTTCCCCCTATTGTCTGCTTCCCTTCCTATTTTTTTTGTACAAAATCTTTGAAATTTTATATAATCAAAATTATTTATCCTATACTCTAAATTCCTTTCTATGATCCTTTGATTATAAATTGTTCCCTTATCCATTGATCTTAAAAGTAAATTCTTCCTTTCTCCTATAATTGGATGGTTTCTAATTGATTTCCTCTATTTCTTCTTCATTATGAAATCTTTTCTATTTTGATCATTTTACATAATTTCTTAAACAATTCTTATCCTCCTCATATAAGTTGATGCCTTGTCTTCATAATTTCATCCTTGAGTACTTCTCAAATCTTTGAGTTGATTTAAAGGCAGTTAAGCATCTCAGGAGATAAGAATAGAACTGGATCTATAATCAGGAAGAATTGAGTTCAAGTCTAGCCTCAGATACTTACTAAGCATCACTAAGTGACTCTGAACAAGTCACTTCATCTTTTTCTGCCTCAGTTTCTGCCTCTATCTAAAATAGAGATAATAAAAGCTTCTACCTTCCTTGGTTGTTTTAAATATTATATAAAGTAATACTTGTCAAGAATTTTGTAAAACTTAAAGTGCTACATAAATGCTTTTTACTAATTAAACTTTCTCTGTAAGATATTAGACTATGTAACATATTAGGGCAATATATAATATATTAGACTATGTAACATATTAGGACCAATTTCTTTTAATCTTTGAAATATGCTCTCTCTCAAAACTAAAAAGACATTTTAGATTATGTCTGACTTGGTGGTCATCAGGCTGATTTCAGAAAAACCTGGAAAGATGTACAAATTGATGCAAAGTGAACCAGGAAAACATTGTACACAGTTTTCAAGAACATTGTGTGATGACTGAATATGACTGACTCAGCTCTTCTTAGTAACACAATGATCCAAGACAAGTACAAAGGATTCATAAAGGAAAATGCTATCCATAGCCAGACAAAGAATGATAGATTCTAAATACAGAGTGAAGCATTTTTTCACTTTACTCTGTCTCATGCTTTTCCCCCTTTGATCTGTTTCTTCTTTCAAGACTGTGACTGATATGGAAATGTTTTACATGATAGCACATGTATAAACTATAACAAACTGCCTACTATCTTCAGAAAAAGAGAAGGGTGAGTAGGTGGGAGAGAGGGAGGGAAAATTTTTGGAACTCAAAATCTTATAAAACTGAATACTAAACTTTTTTTTGACATGTAACTGTTACAAAAATACTCTTTAAAAATAAAAATAAATAAATAAAATAGATCAGTCATCCCCTTTCCCAACTCTCTGCCCAAGGTTCCTATCTTTCCTCCTTCAGCAAAGAGAATTTCTTTTTTTTTTTTTGTTATAATGATAATTTTTTATTTAATAGTTTTTATTTACCAGATATATGCATAGGTAATTTTACAACATTGACAATTGCCAAACTTTTTGTTCTAATTTTCCCCTCCTTCCCCCCCCCCAAGAAAGCAGGTTGACTAATACATGCTAAATATGTTAAAGTATAAATTAAATACAATATATGTATACATGTCCAAACAGTTGTTTTGCTGTACAAAAAAGAATCGGACTTTGAAATAGTGAACAATTAGCCTGTGAAGGAAATCCAAAATGCAGGTAGACAAAAATAGAGGGACTGGGTGGTTTATAGTCATCTCCCAGAGTTCTTTCACTGGGTGTAGCTGGTTCAGTTCATTACTGCTCTATTGGAACTGATTTAGTTCATCTCATTGTTGAAAATGGCCACCTCCATCAGAATTGATCATTATATAGTATTGTTGTTGAAGTATATAATGATCTCCTGGTTCTGCTCATTTTACTCAGCATCAGTTCATGTTAAGTCTCTCCAGGCCTTTCTGAAATCATCCTGTTGGTCATTTCTTACAGAACAATAATATTCCATAATACTCATATGCCACAATTTATTCAGCCAATCTCTAACTGATGGGCATCCACATAGTTTCCAGTTTCTGACCACCATAAAGAGGGATGCACAAACATTCTTGCACATATAGATCCCTTTCCCTTCTTTGAGATCTCTTTGGGATACACACCCAGTAGCAATACCAGCAAACAGAATTTCTTAATGAAAATCAAGTCCAAGCAATTGTCTTTGTTGTTTCCTCCATTTTGAAGGCAAAAATTATAATTAAGGTTAAATCAATAATTTATCACTTATTTTGGTTTGGGCAGTAGATATGTAGATAACAAAACTCTCCCCATTACCACAATACCATGTTTATGCAAATTTTATAGTCCATTCCATATTTTATTTATCATTCCTCCTTCTATCAATATGATTTATAATAAATTTCCACAAAATTATAGTGTCTCTTTCTTAATTGATTCTTCCCTGAATGTCACACATCATCTTTAACCTCCTCCCTTGAATTCTTTTACTTCTTCATTAATATCTTCTCGTTGTACAAATGTGTCACTGCTTCTTTTATTCATCCTCTTTCTTTCAAATTATTATTGCCCTTCTGGAGTCATGGTCAGTTGAACAAGCAACACTTTTAAGCATCTACTATATGTGCCAGGCACCAGAAAAACAGACAAAAAAAGAAAGTCCCTGCCCTCAAGGAAATTATGCTCTATTGGAATAGACTTCACATACAAATCAGTCCTTGTAGCTAGAATAAGATAAGGCCTTGCAAAGAAGAATTTATTTGAGCTGAGCTTGAGAAATACTCAACATTCTAAGAGCCAGAGATGGGGAGGAGTACATTGGGGAACAGTGTATACAAAGGTGCAAAGACCAAAAAGAAAATGTCATGGATGAAGAACAGAAATAAGGGCAATTTGATTAGTCCATAGAATATATGAAGGGATTAATGAGGTTAGAAAGGTAGATTGGGTACAAGTTGTAAAAGGCTTTAAATACCATATAAAAGAATTTGTATCTGATTCCAGAGGTAATATGGAGCCCTTGGAGCTTTTTGAACAGCAGAATAGTGTGGTCAGAGCTATGTTATATGATACCACTTTGATGACAGTTAAGAATAGATTGTTGGGACAGAAACTACAGAAAGGGACACAGTTAGGAAAGTAATGCAATAGCCCAGGAAAGAAACAATAAAGACCAGGACAATGGTAGTGGCTGTGTGAAAAAAGAGAAGGAAACATTTGTGATGTTGTGGAGGAAGAGCTGACAAGACTTAGCTACTAATTGAATTGGTAAGACGAGGAAGAGGAAGGAGTTGAGGATGTCAGCATCAAACTATAGTGCCTGACTCCCATCCCATCAAGTGTCACTAATATGTATGAGATTAAATATTTCTCCTTGCATTACATTCTCTATTTTCTCTTTGATGACCTGTACTTGGTGAATTGATACAGTGGATAGAGTGCTGTACTTGGAATCAGAAAGACTGCTTCTGATATTTTGTGATCATGGATGGGCATGCTATTTAAATATTCAGTTTCCTTATCTATAAAATGATGACTATACCTGTAGTACCTAACTCCCAAATTGCTATGGAGTTTATATAAGATGTGTATAAATTGTTGCACAGACTTTGATCACTATATAAATATTAATTACCAGTCATACTATTGCTTGTTCTTTCTTTGGATATCATGTCCTGTAAATTAGCGATCCTCTCCTTTGAGATTTTTCCATTGTTGTTCCTATTATTCTCTGTCATACCAGGCTTGGGAGATTTGCTCTGTAGTTCCTGGTGCATCCTCCTTTTTTCAGTTTAAAGTCTTAATCAATCAGGTAAGTTAGAAAGCATTTCTTTATTATAAGCTCTTTTTGATGGGAATTGAGATCTCTCCCAGCCTTTCAATATAAGAAAATTATTTTAAAACTAAATAGATTTTTGCTGAACTAATCAGATCTTGTCTTTCCTTGTCAACTTGACATCTTGAGCTAATTGAAATTGCTACCAAAAAGTGATAAAAGAATTCATATAGGAGAGCATTTGAAGGTATTTATTCCTTTCATTCCTCTAAACATGTGATAAAGCCTTCAGAATATTTTGATATAATTATTCCTGTATGTTTTTAAAAGAAAGCCTATATTTGTCTAGTATTTTGGATGTTTTTTAATCTTTGAAAAAAAAAACCTGAAAGGCAACTGAACATGCTAGCATTTTTTATAAAATGAATGATTCTTCAGAGACCTCCAACTTGTATCCCATACCTTTTCTTCCCCACCCACTTGGCCAATAGCCAGGAAAGTGCCAGAGCTCTAAGAGTTAAGTTTTACATTTATCAAAACTCCCTTTCTCCAACCTCCCCGGAACTATTTTAAAGAAAAGTTCTTGCCAAGAATTGAAGGGAAAAAAAACTAGTCTCTTTATCTCTTTTTCTTATTTCACTTTGATTTGATTAGGTTGTTTTTCCTACACATTCTTCCTAGATGGTTCCGGAGATATAACCCTCTGGAAGCTCAGGTAGGGGGTTGAGACAGCAGAGGCAAAATCTGTAGAACTGAGCTCCAGATGAAAGATGCTGAGTAAGTGAAATCAATCACCATTTAAAAGGTGTTTTACAAAGGCTGAAAATGCACCCAAAGGCCTGAGTGAAATGTGAGTCCTTAATAAAACAAACTTCCTAGAAGCTGATGGCTAGGTGTGAAGTGTTAATCACTTTTGTTTTCAGAGTGTTAGGTACAACAAGCAAAGGAAAATATTCTTTAACTCAGCAGGTAGTCTGTCAAGTTAGCTCATTTCTTCCAAGAGTGCTTACTTAGCATCAGGGAAAGATGGCTTCTAGGGAGGTAAAGAAAACTTCAGTGTTCCCCTCCTGGACTCTCTTAAGAGATTATGTTATTTCCATTATTAATAATACTGTATTTTATTGGTTGTTCTTAATCTATAATTTCAATTGTATAAAACCTGTATTTCTGCTGAAAGAAACAAAAAAAAATAAAATAAAAGAAGGAAGGAAGGGAGGGAGGAAAGAAAGAAGGGAGGGAAGGAGAGAGGGAAGGAAGGAAAAGGGGGAGGGAGGGAAGGAGAGAGGGAGGGAAAGAAGGGAAGAAGAGAGGGAAGGAGAGAGAGAAGAAAAAAAGAAATCCAAATGATGGCTAATGTCTACAGCCACTTAATCAAATATTTATGCAAAATAAAATACTTGGTTTAAATTCTGTTAGATCTATGTTCAAATCCTGCCTCTGATAACTATTTTCTGTATTACTCTGGATAAGTCACTAATCCTCTGTGTAACTCAGGCCTAGGACTTACTTACTGAGACATAGATGGGTTTTTGCATGTTGGATTTCTACTCATATTTAGCATTAATGATTACTTGCTTCTGATGGTAATTCAACCAATACATATTTACTGTTCATTTAGGATTCAAGTAATCATAATCATCCTCCTGAAGGATAGAATATAGCCACCTTCATGTGAGGAACACAGGTCACTTTGGTCTTGCACCAAAAGGACAATACATCAAAATGCTGCTTCAGTCACTGATTTCATCTAAAGAAAAGCTAAATATGGATTTTCCATCTGGAAGTTTATTGTCATCTTGTAGGATAAACACATTTGTAGCTCTTAACCAACTTTCTATTTCATAGACAAAAGGGAAATTCTGAAAAATTTTATTTTGCATCAAAATTTGATTCAGTGGCTATGGATAGGTATTATCTGTCAGTTGGATTTCTTTCTCCTTCCTTCCTTCCTTCCTTCTTCCTTCCTTCCTTCCTTCCTCCCTCCCTTCTTCCCTCCTCTCTCTCTCCCTCCCTCCCTTCCTTCTTTTAATTCTTGTTTTTTCTCTCACTAGAAGTGCAGTAGCCATTTATAGGCTGATCCACAATTGATAAAAATTGATTGCTTTGACCTGCTCCTTTTGAACTGTGAGTGTTTCTGTCCCGGGCCTATTTATCTAAGCGGTGAATCTTTAGACAGCCTAACCCACCACTACTTCCAATACCTGTCTCCCAGATTTTGAGGCCTCTACATGTTGCTTCACAATTTTGTATGGACATCCAACTTCGTTGAACCCTGCTGCAATTCAGAAGTTCAGAGATCAATACATCTACAGGACCTCAACTTCTCCCAGAATTAGTGATTACAAGTGTTTGCCAAAATGCTTGGCTAGATGTTTCTACTCAGTAGGTTATCAATGGGAACAAGTAAACATGCTTCTTAATTTTTGAAGGAGACCAGTGGGCTATTGAAAAGATTTTTCTAATGGAAACGTGTATAAGGAGAAGATACAGCATCTAATTTAACTTTCTCAGATTTCAAGGCTACAGATTTCAGCATCTTCACTGACTCCACCTTTTGTGGTCTGAAAAAGGATTAACCTTTAGCATCATTATCTTCTCAGACAAAAGATAAGTTTGACTCATCCTTCCCCTTTATAGCCTGTGTTCAGCTGTGTTAATATTGATGTATTGCTAAGCACCAGAATTATAAATGCAAGCAAATCCATGTGTGGGAGGAGGCATTAAAACTAAACCAAACAAAAAAAAATCCAACTCATTATTTCTCCAGATGCTTTTCTCCAGTGGGACATGTTTGCAACTATTTCACACAGTGTATGTTTGAGTTGGGGGTGGCAGTAGGAGGGATGAGGGGAAGTTTTTAAATATTTGCAGATGCTTTTTACTATCTTAATACAGGAAGGCACCACTAAATCCCATCTCTATCATGGCTTTGAAATATTTTATTAATGATTTTAATGTACTCCATGAAGCTGAGGTGAAAATGGGCAGACAAGAATACCCAAAGGAACTCCAGAGACAGCTACACAGTGGTTCAAGCTGGAACCAAATTACATCACTTAATGAGGTCTAAGGAGTGGTAGGAAACATGGATGAGCATTCAAAGATGCATCTTCTGTAGCCCACAACTGATAGCCTCTTCCTCTTTTATGTTTGCCTATGTAAAACAACTAGAAATGACATTTTTGTTTCCTATTTATTTAGAAAATTTAAAAATTCATTCTTGCATTTTTAGTGTACTCAGATCTGCAAAGACAGAGCTTATTAGTCACTACTGGAAATGAAAATAATAGGGGAGGGGGGCGGGGCATGATGATGTTGTAAACTCCTATTTGGCATTTTCTCCAAAGTGCTGGGTCAGCCCTTAGGCTATTATCCCTTCTCTGAGTAACCACATTTGGTCAATGCTCACATCAAATGGCCATTGGGCCTTTTTTGCCTAGGCTCCAGATCCAGAATTTGGCTTGCTATGTTTTCTAGTATCTGGTTTTCTTCTGGGTCCTTACTTCATTTCATAGATAGGTATAATGTTGGGGGTAACAAATGTTGGAGGTAACAAAGGACAGCAAATCTGCCATGTTTGTGATATCTAATACTGACGAATTCCATATTTATCTGTTTTTCCTGTCTCTGACTCATCCCCACCCTTGTAAATGAACATTTCTTTAAGAATGGTTACATCTTGGTATAAAATTGAAAACTAATTCCAAATAAGCTATGGCTCTGTTGATCATTTCAAAAATATATGGAGGGAGTGGTGAAAAGAACTCTGAATTTGGAAGAAGATGATTTAGGGTCAAATTCTTCCTTAGGTTCAAATTAATTCTGATACCAGCTGCACAACTTTAAGCAAGTCCATTAAACTCTTTAGGCCTCACTCAGTCTCATTATCTCTCAAAAAAAGGGTTGCACTAGATAAACTCTTAAGTTTCTTTATAGCTCCAAATCTTTGAAAAGAATTCTAGTAAAATTGTTTGTATTCGGTCAAACAGTCCTATCTGATTCTTCATAAACCCATATGGGGTTTTCTAGCAGATCCTGGAGCAAGTGCCATTTTCTTCTTTAGCTTTTACATATAAGGAAACTGAGGTAAACAGAGTTAAATGACTTGCCCAGGTTCACCCAATTACTGTCTAAAGTTGGGTTTGAATTCAGATCTTCCTAACTCCAGGCCAAGTGCTTTATCTACCTAGTGGATTATTTCTTTTTTATTCCTTTTCAGAGGGATAATAAAGAAAAAGTGACAGGAGGGAAAGGAGAATAAAGGGATAAAAAGATCTAAATTGTCTTATTCAATAGTTGCATGTCTAAAACTTTATGTACATCAAAATATTTTTAAAAAGCATAAGGGAAGCTGATTATTTAAAAGAATCTGCAATAAATTATTTCATAAAGAACACTTTTATAAGATATTACCCCCAAGGGCTGCTATAAATTTAATTCATCTGAATATAACCATTTGCAATCTGTATGTTTCTACTATTTCATCTGGGAATTCTGCAGCTTTCTAAGCATTCTATTTATAGCAATGTTGGGCTTCACAGTAATTCTCACTCTTGTAATTTTCCCTGTTTTCCAATATAGTATCAGAGAATTTTTTGATTGGAAAGGACTTCTGAAATCATCTAGTGCAAACTCATTTTACAAATAAGGAAACCGAGTCATTTGCTTAGGGCATCTAGTGACCTTATCAAAATGGTTTCACTACACAAGACTTTTGTAAAATCACTGTTCTGATCATCAGAGCAGGTACACCTGATTCAACTCCATTTCCTCCGTCTTGATGTTTGCTTCTCTTACATGCCATTTTGTAGGCGTACTTAATTTTCGTTCACACAAAAAGTTCATGGCATAACAGAATTCAGTAGAGGAGTTTATTCTTACATTTGCTTTTTTTAAAAAAATTACAAATGGAACGTTCTTATTTTTATGCATTTACAAAGTAGAATAATATTAGTTCCTTTCATTTCATCTGGAAAAGCTACTTTTCTGTCAGAGATTTGGAAGTGGAAGGGAGATGAAAGCCCCTCTAATCCAATTCTTTCATTTTACAGATAAATAGACTGAAAGAGGGTAAGTAATTTGTTCAAGATAATGGAGTTTTACATACTTGTTCAAGGTAATTTATTCATGTGTAGAGCAGGATCTGTGTCTTTGCTTTTATATTTATTTCTATTCAGCAGAAAGCCATGACAACTTTGCTTGAAAGCAAAACAAAATCAAAGACCTTGAACTATAAACTAGCATTTACTAAATACCTACTATGTTCCAGGCATTGTGCTAAGCATTTTACAAATATCTCATTTGATCCTCAAACAATTCTGGAAAGAAGATGCTATTATTATCCTCAATTTACAGACAAGGAAACTGAGGCAGAAGTTAAATGACTACTCACCCAGGATCACACAATTAATAAATGTCTGAAATCAGATTTTAATTCAGGTCTTCCTGATTCCAGATCCAGTGGTCTATCCATTAGATCACCCAGCTACCAATTAGTCCAATATTAACTGAATGTTTATTCCTGGATTATTTGCTGACTTTCTATGTATTTTGATGATTGAGTTTTCACAACCTAGCTCCCTTCAAAGTATCTCTCAAGTTCATTCTTTCCTTTCTATTTCCACTGACACTATCTGTAGTCCAGACTCTTATCACCTCATACTTGGATCTCTGCCATAGTTTCTGAAACAAAAATCCCCTCCTAGAAAAAAATCACATATGGGAGCAAATCCCAATCTTTCTGAGTTCCAAGTATTTGAAATGTAATTAAACTGCAGATATGCTCATTTTTATGCTAATGTTTGTCCAGAGACTGAAATGGGTCCTGGAAATGTTGATGGGAATTTCCTACTATTTACTGTGTGCAGGTGATTTGTGAGCACTGAAGAAGTGTGGGTAATAGAGAATGGAGGGAAAACCACTTTTAAAGGGATTGTGAATGGGAAAAAAGGGAAAGTCTTTTAGTCATGAATTGTTCAAGGGAGCTCAGCCCTGCCAATGAATGGAGGGAAATGAGTAGGGGAAGGCAGTTTAATTTAAAGGAGGGAAGGATCTTATGGGGAGAATTCAAGGGAATCAGCATTTGGGTAGCTTTGAGGATTCTCGTTACAACAGGATAGACTGTGGTATGGAGCTAAGACAAGGTTGGATTTGAAGTCAGAGAAAAGCGGTTCATTTCCTGACTCCATGTCTTACAAGCTGTGAGATATGAAGGTATTCATTTGGCCTCCATTTTGTTTTCTATAAAATGAAGGGATGGGATTGATGATACCAAGAGTCTTTTCCAGATCTAAGATCAAGAGGATAGATATAGAGGCAAAACAGAAAAGCCTTTGTTTCCTTAATAAGGAACTAAGACTTTAAAGAAGTCTTTTCAGAAAAAAAAAGGAAGATCTGTGTGCAGCTGTGGCAACTAAAGTGGGTAAATTTATAATAATATAGCTGTAACTTGCTAAAATTGTATATAGTTCAAGGTATAGAACCATTGAATGTTAGAACTAGAAGGAACCTTAAATATGATTTATTTCAGAATTGTTCTGAGAATAAAATGAGATATAAAAATGAAAATAAAATGAGAGTTTTGCCAACCTTAAAATACAATATAAGTGTTGTTGTTGTAAAGCAATTGGAGTTAAATGATTTGCCCAAGATCACACAGGTAGTAAGGACCCATGCTTTATTCAAGTCAACATTTATTGAATTATTTATTGCATTTATTGAGTACCCTAGCCCTGTGCTAGGTAGTTGGAATACTAAAACAAAAGGTTCTTCCCTTAAGGAATTAACATTCTACTTGGAAGAAAACAACAATAAAATCTGTCCAAAAAAGCTCTAGTTTTACTGCTTTTCTTTGCTATTCAACATCACAGACATTTTCAAAGTCTGGGTAACTTAAAAGAAAGCTGAGATTCTAAAATTCAACCTGACACTGATTCTGGGATAACTTGATAGTTTCATTACTATGAGGCTTGCCTGAAAGCCCTTGGACATTTTGCATGGCATTGAATGGGTGTAATTTATTGTCTGCATTTAAGCACTGATCTATATGACTAGACAGGTCACTACACATTTATATCATATAAATCAAGGAAATGGCATACAAAATTATCACTTTCCAAACTTCCCAGGATCCTTTCTGGAATTTGACTTAATCCCACAGCACATTTTTGAACTCATCTACTAAAAGAGTAATAAATTTATTCCCTACAATCCATGATTTTTAACTTGACAAGGTCTTTTCCTTTCTCTTCCATGGCTCATCCTTGCTGTCTACCCTAGTGCATGATATTTCTTCTGCTTGTACTGTTCTGGGATTCAAAACACCTCTATCTGAGCTTTGGGATGCTTCACTTGGAGGAAAACTCAGGAGGTATTTCTACTATTGGAATCATCTGTAAAATAATCTGCAGAAGTCAGACTAGGAGATTGTCTTCAGAAAAGGCAAAGTTTTTTTTTTTAATTTTATATATTTCATTAATAGCACTGGAAAAATAGGGAAACGTGGGAGATGAACTTTTTAGTGTTTCAAGTCAAAATTCCAGGTCCTCAAGCAAAATTCTTCAGCAGCCCAATCCTCCTCCCTAAATTCCATGAGAGGATTCCTTCTCCCCTCACTTTTCCTTCTTTCTCCCATAATAGTAAAGTCCACTTGGGTAGTGCCTGTCTTTGGATTTTTTAAAAATCTAGATTCAGTTCAGTTGATCTAGGAAAAACAAACAAACAACGACAACCAGCTATTGGACCCACAAAGTACATTTTTTAATGTCCACTTCTTTCATAGTTAACATACTTTAAGGATGACCAAAATAAATTGCCTTCTCATATAATAATCCAACCTTTGAGGACTGGGGCCATTGTTTGGAATATGTAATTTAAAGAGACAGTATTTTCAGTGAATGTATGAGTGGTCTTTTCTACCAGATGAAGAAGCTTTTGAGCAGATAACATTATAGCACACATAAGTTATAGCAATACATCTTCTGAAGTATATTCTCATGATCAGATCCCCTTTTTGTCCCAATTTACTGTGCAAAGAATAGAAGTCTGATCATGGTGATAAATATGCTGACTGTCAGTGCTCTGGATATTGGTATATGTCTGTTTGGAGGTTTTTTCCTTTCTTTCTTTCTTTTTTTTTTTTTTTTCTTTGAAAAGAGAAATGTTACTAGAGGGCCACCTAGTGGACTGCTTTAGCAAAAAGGTTTAGGAAAGTTTGGCAACAAGAGGTTTCTCTTTTTCTTTTTCTCTCTTTAAGCAACAAGCTTGTAGAAGCAAAAAGACAACATAGCAAGCTGATAGCCAGATCATCTGTTTAACTTAAGAAGAGGAGGCAGACGTATCTATCATCTGTTTAATATTTCCTGGACCAGAAGGTCTTTGCTCATTTTATAAGACAGACTGATTCATTTATTTGCTCATATATTCTGATGGCTGACACATTTCCACTTTCAGTGACGGTGGCATGTGCCAGTAAGACTTACAAAGAGAAGGATTTGATGTGAACATCACCTATGCCATGTAGTTTAGGCCCTTTTGCTGTGTCTGGTCCCCAAAGGAGTTCTATGGACCAGTAGGAGTGCCTTGGCTCCATATACAGTATTTAGCCAAAAGAACTTCCAAAATAAGCAAGCACATATTTCAGTGCATATTCAGACTGAGGCTTGTGGGTCTGTTTTCATTTTCCATGCAGGAAAACGTTGACCAAACACTTTCCAGGGAGAACACAATCTTATGTTCATTCTGGGCCCTAGTTATTATAGCAGGGAGGCCTAATGCATGGCAACCATGTCTTGTTCCCTAGTCTCCCTGGAAAGCTGGATTCAAAGAATAGTCTCTTGAGTTTTGGGATTTTCCAAATAATTCCATTCAGAATTCCTTTGAAATCTTGTTATATAATTTTTGTTTATTTTTTAAGAATAGGAGCATTGCTACTTTGGACCTTTCCCAAGGAAGAATAGGCTACACTCAAACAAAAGGGGGAAACTTGGAAAAAAGACATTTAAAGACACAGAAGCAACCACAAGTCCCTCCCATAAGCTAGTTATTCAGTGGGTCATCATAAATTCCAAGTTAGAAAGGGGCCCTAATCTAATTCTATTTTTCTAAATCAAGAAACTGATTCACAAAGAGATTTACCTAAGATCTCCAAGACAGTTAATAAAAGAGCCAGAATTTAGAGATTATATCTCCTGGTTTTCTTTTAGTTCAGTGCTTTTCCCATAGTACACTGAAAGTTTTATTCTCCCAGATAAATGACTTCCTAGTGTCTAAGGAATGCCTAGTCCCTTCTGGCCTTGGCTTCTCAATTTTATTTCCACTCAGGACATTTATTTGGCTTTGCAAGCTGTGGCTGGAAGCTGCCACTCATTATTGTCATCAGATAACATTTATTAAGTGTGGTACCTAGTCTGGGACCTACGATGAGATGCCTTGGCTTTGCAGAAACTGCTGTGTGGCCAGGAGAATTGGACCTGGTGTTCCAAGTAGCCTTGCAAGGATTCCAGGTTCTCTTTTTTCCCCTGTATTAAAAGACATTTGTAAGATGAAGAGGGGTTTGGGATGGGTGGTCTGATTGTCTTTGTAAGATTTGATTTCAGACAGACTGGTAGCTATAGAAATGATAACTAGCATACATAGTGAAGACTTGGGCAGATAGCCATACCATCTTTATCTACTTGGAATTTTGATATGATTATTTAAAATAATTTAATTTAATTCCCTCTAGCTTTTTTTTCTTCATTATAGATAAAACCATCATTATTTCCCCCTTTTGGTCAAGATCCTTCCTGAGTTGGCCATGGGCCCCTCAGGATTTCCAGGCACTCAGAACAGCAGCTGGGCAAGTGCCATTAGGAAAATTCCATTCCTAAGTCCTGCTCTCTGCATCACCTTGTGGCTGTACCCGAAGTTCTGCATTCTAGGGTTCAGATAGGGAAAGCAGTATTTTTGTCTTTCTAAATTGGGGGGGGAGGAGCATCATGGATGGTTTGTAATTATATTATTTTTTTCACTCTAAAACAACCCTTCAGAATTTCAGTTTCTATTCAAGATGCTACCATCCTTCTAAGTCACCCAGTTTCCAACAATTAGATGCCATCTTCAATATGGGCAAGTCACTTAACGCCAGTTGCCTGAGCAAAAAAGCAAACAATTAAATAAATAATAAAAAAGGAATGTTTGGAACAACTAGGTGGCACAGTGGGTAGAGCACCAGCCCTGGAGTCAGGAGGACCTGAGTTAAAATCCAACCTCAGACACTCACTACTTAAAAGCTGTGTGACCCTGGGCAAGGCATTTAACCTCAATTGCCTCTCAAAAGAAAAAGAGGGACTGGTCAGGCCTAGTGGAGTACTGGCCCTAAGGAGTCAGGAGTTCAAGTTCAGCCTCAAATACTTAACAGCTAGATACCTTATGCAGGTCATCTAACTTCCCTCTGTCTCAGTTTTCTCACTTGGAAAATAGGGGTGATAATCATAATACCTTTACCCCAGGGTTGTCGTGAGAAGGCACTTTGTAATTTTTAAAGCACCATATAAATGCTAATTATTATTAAAATACTTGAATAAGAGTCCTTCTTCACTCAGCTGCACCGTAACAACTTCATATAGGGAACAGGAAAATTAGTCTTCTTTAGGCGTCTGCCAAAGTTGGTTGCTTCACTGCAGCTCTAGGTATGTGACTACCCTCTGGAATGTGGTTTTCCTCCAAGCTAACCATGAGATTCTTCCCAATTGAGCCATAGCCAAAATAAGGCTGGTGATTGGGGGGAAGTATTCCCCAATCCTTTGGCAATTTCTGACTTTTTGCTGAGTTTTAAAAGGATAATAATTTAGTGTAAATAAAGCAACCAGAAGCCATTAGGTTTTTTACCTTGAATAAAATAAATCTTATACATATGATGGCTTTTTCTCAATCCTACTTCTCCTTGACCTGTCTGCAGCTGATAACCCTTTCCTTCTGGATACTCACCTCTCTTTAGGTGGTTGGGACCCCACTCTCTCATGGTTCTCCACCTACCTGCTGGACCTCTCCTTCTAGGTCTCCTCTACTGGATCCTCACCCAGATCATGCCTCCTAACCATATCCCTCGGGGTTCTAAGTCTGGGCCCTTGTCTCTTCTCCATCTAATACTACTTCACTTGGTGATCTCATCAGTTCTATTGGATTTCATTACCATTTCTTTGCTAATGATTCTCAAATATAACTGTTCTGCCCCAACCTCTTGGCAGACCTATAATCATGCATCTCCAACTGCCTTTCAGATGTCTCAAACTGCATGTGCGGTGGACGTCTTAAACACAATACTTCCAAAATAGAACTCACAATCTTTTTTAAACTTTCCTTCTTCTCCTCCTACTTCTCTATTACTGTAGGGGGAATCCGCACTCAAGTCCCTCAGACTTACAACCTAAGAGTCATCCTGGATTCCTCACCATCTCTCACCCCTCCATCTCCAATCTGTTGCTAGGGCCTGTCACCTTCACTTTTGCAGCATCTCTCTGACATGCCCCCTTCTTTCTTCTGGCATTGCAGCATTCTAGTGCAAGCCCTTTTCATGCTACATGTGCTGTAACTGCTAGTAGGTCTTCCTGCCTCAAGTCTTCTATTTGGAGTCCAAGGTGATTTTCTTAAAGTTCAGGTCTGATCAGGTCTGACTCAACAAATTTCATTGGCTCCCTATCACTTCCAGGATCAAATATCAAAATGCTCTGTTTGGTGTTCAAACCTCTACATAACCTATCATTTCCACTTAATTTTCAGGTATTCTTACACATTATTCCAGTGACATTGGCTATTTCACGAAGAAGACACTTAATCTCTTAAATTCCAGACAGTTTCTCTTTTTTGTACTCTACACCTGGATTTCTTTCCCTCTTCTGTTCCATATACTGACTCCCCTAGCTTCCTTAAAGTCCCAGCTAAAAATATCTTTATAGCTTCCTAAAAGGAAGATTTTCCTGGCCCCACTTAATTCTAGCTCCTTCTCTCTATTATTTCCTATTTATCCTGTATATAACTTGTTTTGTATAAATAAATGTGTACAAAACAAGCCATATACAAGATGACTCCCTCATTTGTATGCTTTTTAAGGGCAATCACTATCTTTTGCCTTTTTTTGGATGCACAGGACTTAGCACAGTGCCTGGCAAATAGTAGGTGCTTAATAAATGCTTATTGATTTATTAGTAAATTTCACAGATCATAGAGATCATCTTAATTTTACAAATTTATATTTGTATTTATTTTATTTTATATTACATTTATATTACATTTTACAAACCAGGAAACTAACCTGAAGGAAGACCAAGGTGATATGGGCAGTTGACTTTGCATCTTATTTCTTGGAATCATTGTAATATGATCCACTTCCTTCCTTTCACAGTTCAGGAAACTGAGGCCCATTGAAATCAAGAGACTTTTCATCCATGTTACAGGTGGCCGAGCCAGGATTCATACTGACATCCACTGATTACATCCCAGCATTCTTTCAATTGTATCACCACTGTCCAACTCTCATGCTCCTGCTTTTTTTCCTCCCATACCACTTAAAGGCAATGGTGTCAAATTCAAGTAGGCTGCATATTGACTAGTTTTAAAATATTATATCTTTATTTTGCTAAAAATTTCCCAATTGCATTTTAATCTGGTTCTCCCTGCTTGTGGACAGTGTGTGTGATAACTCTGTTTAGTGTCTCAGTGGTCTTCTCAGAATCTCTTGCTTTTGTTTCAGACAACTCCCTCTTTCTTTATTTGCCCTTCCCACTGACGAGTTAACAAAGGGAAAGTAACCTTTAAACCTACAAAGAATACTCTGGGGGCATGTGGTGCAAGAGGAGCCTAGGAAACAAACCTTACATTTGAGGAGAATCAAACAACACTTACCATTTGTCTATTCTGACTGCCAAAACTAATGGGCACCAACCCCACCATTCAGTTGTCTTAGTTTGTAATACACAGCTGTTCTGATCTAACTGATGCCAATTGGATATAGAAGGAAAAGGAAGCATGAGCTGATCTGAATGGTTCTTCAGAAGAAATATCTCAGATAATGATTAGAAACTCAACACAATGTTATAAGCACACTGACAAAGTAGAGAAAGACACTGGCTGTGAGATATGAAACATGGAGCTAGTCCTGATGCAATTGAAGATTGCCGTCATTTAATGTCATGGGTTTTCAATTCAACAAAACATTAAGTAGTTGTTTTTGGCCAGGCCCAATTGGATTACATCAATAACTCTCAAAGTGTGTCTGAGATTCCCTAGAGCAGAGATATACTGCTAAATGTTTAACAAGCAGCTCTCTAATCATAAATAGATTAGAGGAACAGAGAATAGTCTACCTCTCAGACCTGTGGAGAAGGAAGGAATTTATGACCAGAGGAGAACTAGAGATCATTATTGACCACAAAATAGAAGATTTTTATTACATCAAACTAAAAAGTTTCTGTACAAACAAAACTAATGCAAACAAGATTAGAAGGGAAGTAACAAATTGGGAAAATATTTTTACAGTTAAAGGTTCTGATAAAGGCCTCATTTCCAAAATATATAGAGAACTGACCCTAATTTATAAGAAATCAAACCATTCTCCAATTGATAAATGGTCAAAGGATATGAACAGACAATTCTCAGATGATGAAATTGAAATTATATCCACTCATATGAAAGAGTGTTCCAAATCACTACTGATCAGAGAAATGCAAATTAAGACAACTCTGAAATACCACTACACACCTGTCAGATTGGCTAAGATGACAGGAACAAATAATGATGAATGTTGGAGGGGATGTGGGAAAACTGGGACACTGATGCATTGATGGTGGAGTTGTGAAAGAATTCAGCCATTCTGGAGAGCAATTTGGAACTATGCCCAAAAAGTTATCAAACTGTGCATACCCTTTGATCCAGCAGTGCTGCTATTGGGCTTATATCCCAAAGAAATGCTAAAGAAGGGAAAGGGACCTGTATGTGCCAAAATGTTTGTGGCAGCCCTTTTCGTAGTGGCTAGAAACTGGAAATTGAAAGGATGTCCATCAATTGAAGAATGGTTGGGTAAATTATGGTATATGAAGGTTATGGAATATTATTGCTCTGTAAGAAATGACCAGCAGGAGGAATACAGAGAGGCCTGGAGAGACTTACATCAACTGATGCTGAGTGAAATGAATAGAACCAGAAGATCGCTGTACACTTCAACAACAATACTGTATGAGGATGTATTCTTCAACATAAAGATCCAATTCACTTCCAGTTGATCAATGATGGACAGAAATAACTACACCCAGAGAAGGAACACTGGGAAGTGAATGTAAATTGTTAGCACTACTGTCTATTTACCCAGGTTACTTATACCTTCGGAATCTAATATTTAACCTGCAACAAGAAAATTGGATTTACAAACATATCTAGGTTATATTGTAACACATGTAAAATGTATGGGATTGCTTGTCATCTAAGGGAGGGAGTAGAGGGAGGGAGGGGAAAATTTGGAAAAATGAATACAAGGGATAATTTTATAAAAAAATTACTCATACATATATACTGTCAAAAATTTTATAATTATAAAATTAAAAATATTAATAATAATAAAAAAGAAAAAGAAAAAAAGAAAAAAACAAAATTAGCCTTTAAAAACATAAAAAAACCAAGCAGCTCTCTAAAAAAAATCTGCATATAACACACTTTTAGTTTAATCTACATTATTAACATCTGCTTGTCACTTTTAAAATCCACAAATCAACAAAACAAGAAATCAAACTCTGATTTGCAGTATTTTCCAATTTTCAAGGTATATGGGTACTGAAAATTTAACAACTGGCCCCTTAGGTAATTCAAATTGGCTCCAGTACAATCCTACAGGAGTTACTAATACTCTTTCATGGCTTACAAAATTAAAGCTATTTTCATACAATACTAAGAAGTTTTAATTTCTAATGTGGCAAATATCAGTAGATATGACCCAAGTAACAAAAACTCTTGGGGGGGTCCTCAATAATTTTTAAGAGATCTTTTCACAGATCTTATGATTAAAAATTTTGAGAAATGCTAGACTAGGTCATTCTTAGAATAATACAATCATATAATTTTAGAGATAGAGTGACCTTAGAGATCATCTAATCAAACTTGTACTTTTTACAAAAAAGAAAACCAAGGTCCAGAGAGGTTAAAATTACTTCCCCAGTGCCAATACAATTAATTAGTTAATGATGTATGATCTCTAAGGTTCCTTCCGACTCTAAAATTAACAATAGCTGACTGAAAAACAAGGAAGTAAGCTTCTTTATTTTATTGCCTTTTTTGTATTTCACCAAGACATTATGCTTTGTTGTTGTGTTCAACTTTTCCTGACCCCATTTAGAGTTTTCTTGTCAAAGGAAGTGGAGTGGTTTGTCATTTTCTCACATTTTACAAATTAGGAAACTGAGGCAAAAAGGGTTAAATGACTTATTCAGAGTCAGCTAGTAAGTGACCGAGGTTCGATTTCAGCTCAGATGCTCCTGACTCCAGGCCTGGTGCTCTCTCCCCTTCACTATCCAGCTGTCCTTCCCCAAGAAGAAGTCCTTGTAAATTCACTACATTCAGACTTGTACTTAACTCCATTAAGGATTAAAAAAGAAAAGATTGAAAACTAACGGAACTAGATAGGCAAAGCAGGAAAAAGAACATTTCTGTGTGTCCAGGAACTTGTGTCTATCTGTAAATCTGGATGTAGCTGCTATTACTATAATTGAACACAAATGACAATAGAGAGGAGTGTGAGAGTGTGTGTGTGTGTGTGTGTGTGTGTGTGTGTGTGTGTGTGTGTTCATGCTATTTTAATATCCTTTCTTTTGCTGTTAATTTCCCTGGCTTTGAATTTATCATTTTCATTTCTTCGGGGACTTTTTCTTCTTCAGAATACTAGTTAATTCTCTTTGACAAAAAAAAAATACCTCCAAGTTGCGTAAACCCTGTTGTGCCTAAGTTTCCACAGATATAAAATGAGGGCAGTGGACTAGATTAACTCTAAAGCTCCTTTTATTCCATGACAGCCAATTCCATATATTTGCTATCAAGTATGTAAAGAGAAAGAGACCGAGGAAATAGCAAAGTAAAGTATTATAAATTGGGGGAAGAGGGCTTCATTGACATTTTCAAGGTTAGGCCAAATACTACAAGAAATTATTTTCTTAAGGAATTTCTGACCCAGCCAAGCCAACTCTTGGGGAAAATTGGTGCCCCTCTAGACTTGTGTCCTCGAGTGTCTGTTTGAAATAATCCAGTTGCTAACCAGAAATTTTCACAATTGAAATGTTAGCTCTCGATATTCTCACTCCCCTTTCTTTGGAAGATCATATAGTCTTTGAAGCCTTTTCATGTCAAATGATTTCACCTGCTCCCCACCCATCTCTATTTGTTCACATGTAGGTATAGAATGAAGCAAAACTGAAGGACTTGGTGTATTCAATTTGCAAAAACTGTAGCAAATGCTGAAAAATACTTCATGTTAAGCAGGCAGGATTCTGTGAGTGTTGGCTGCAAGTGAGTTCCAAACTGTGAAGAAACCAAAAAAAAAAAAAAAAAAATTGCTGATTTCGAAAGGAAAATATTGTATCCCCAGGCCCCTTCCCCAGCTGTGGCTGTTTAAGATAACATACAGTCCAGTGACATAAATGAAAGGCCTGGCCAGGCAGGAGACTGTAACCTGCCCATAAAAAAGAGACAAAGGAGAACTTGATGAATTAATGCTATAAAAACAGAGGCATGCTATCTTGCACAGAGGAAACAACAAAGTAGGTGAGAAGCTATAATTGTTTCCAGACTTCTTTTCTCATGTATTCAAATCACTGAAAACATCACTCTCTGTTTACATTTTCCAAAGATACTGTATTCCATGCCCTTTCCTGTTCTGTCGGCTTAATGGGGAAATTGCTCTTCGCAGTGGACAAATGTCAAGAGACAACACTGTATTATTGGCACCAGCAGTAGGATATAGGCTTTCCTGAACGGTTTTCTATGTTGTTTTTTTTTCTTTTAGTTTGAACTCCCTGTGGTAAAATAGCATGTCTTAGAGTATTTCTCCTCATCTTCTGGTTCTAGCTCATGGTTAGAATACCACTCATTATACACATGCTTCTCTGAGAAACTCATGTATTTATGCTGATAGCTTTTTTTTGTTTGTTTGCTTTAAGGGAATTTCATTGATCAACACACTAAGAGTTAAAAGGGAACTGATTATTCATTTAATTTGATCCTTAATGATCAAATAAATTTTCTCTATAATAGGAATTCTTAATATAGGGACTATGTGTTAGATTTCAGGAAGTACATGAAATTAAATCAGAAAAGAAAATACATCTTTATTTTTCACTAATTTCTAACTGAAATTTAGAATTTCTTTCAATTATTAATCAAAACCTCCAAACATTATCCTGAGAAAGAGTCCATACATTTCACCAAATTGCCAAACCCAAGACCCTTAAAAGACTAAGAACCCTTGCTCTACAACATGACCTGCTATGTTACTTGAAGACCACCACTGAGGAGGAAACTACTATCTTCAGAGGCAGCCCATTCAACTTTTAAAAAGCTCAAATATAGAGCACTGGCCCTGTCACTAGAAGGACTTGAATTCAAATAGGTCTCAGATACTTCCTAGCTGTGAAATCCTAGACAAGTCACTTAACTCCAATTCTTTCACCCCCAATAGCTTAAATAATTAGGAAGTTTTCCTTAAACTAAACTTAAATTTATTTCTTCACAGGTTCCAATTTTGCTCCCATTTGTCCCCTCTTCTCCACAAGAGCTCTTCAGATAGTTGGAAAAAAATAATATATCCTTTCTAAATCTTCTATTCAAAACTTTAAACATTTGCAGTTCCCCTTCAAGTGATTTTCTACAACATAAAGAACCAACCATGTCAGTGGTGCAAAAGTTTATTATAATTTCACTTTGAAATAAAATTTTCATCCTATTTCTATTTGACATGCATTTTTTAAAAAAGCTCTATTAATTGACAGTTTGATCCTAGTGTTAATACTAATATTGTGCTTCGGAATTTAGGACCAACACTGCTGGAGACAGTTTTATTTAATTGAATATTAGTTTAAATCCAAGTCATTTCTAATGTAAAGAGAACTATCCAACTGCTATAATCTCCCATGCCCACTGACATGATCCCTCTCCCAAGAAGATTTTAAATAACATTTATAGGAATTTTGAAGAAGGAAAAATTTTACCTTAAAATTCAGAGTGGGTTAACATTCCAGAACTGAACAAGTCACTTCTCCTGAACCATTCCCCTTAATATCTGGATTAAACAAAGGGATCTCTAGATTGCCACTGACACTTTAATATTTCCTCTATGGAAATAAGTATATTTTAAAACCAATCAACTTCCAGTGGTCGGGAAGTAATAGTATGAACAACATAAGGATTACTCTTTGTTAAATTTCTGGTTAAATTTATAACCTATTCATCTAAGAGCAAGTCTTCATTTTCCCCCTTGGGATAACCTTCTTCCAAGGGGTTTTTCCCAAGAATTTAGATGAGGCTTTAAAAAAGAATACTAGTTCTTACTATTTTCAGCTTTATTATAAAAGGAACTTTCAAATGTATTTTCATAGCATGAAATATATTCTGTTTGACCTCCTCTGAATGGTACACAACCAATCAATGATCTTTCTTAAATTATGATGTTTAGAACCAAAAGCAATACCCCAGATGTGGTCTGATCCATGCCACATAATTATTACCTTATTCCTGGAAACTATGCTTCTCTTAGTGCTGTCAAGATCTTATTCATTTACTTGGTTCCCATATTATACTATTGAGTCATATTGAACACTTAAAATCCCATATCTTTTTTTCAGAGAAACTTCTAATCATGCTTCCCCTAAAAGTGAAGCTGATTTTTAAACCTAAGTATAAGACTATACCTTTAGCCCTAAATTCATCCAATTAGGTTGAACTCAATGTTTTGGCCTGTCACTATATATTAGAATACTTACTGTGTCATCCAGTGATTTATAGTAAAAATAAATTTACTTAAATAGGTCTCAGGATTAGATGTCTAACTTTGCCATTAGTGATAAGTCAGGTTTCTATAGGGTGATATACTCAGGAGAATCAGTTGCTTACAGATACTTTGGTGTTTGAAATGATCTCCAGTTAATTACCCAGTTAATATTCTCATTCATTCCATAAGAATTTAAGTAGCATTACATGAGGTTCTTGAGTACAGTCAAGGGTGACAGCTATGTGTATGGAGAAAAGGGAATGGAAGGAAACTGTATTGTGGAAGTGGAATCAACAAGGATTGGCAATTGGTTGGATGTTGGGGTGGGAAGTAAGGAAGAGTTAAACATAATTTCTAAATTGTGAACCAATTGCACACTTATTGGTTCTGTCTCCATAGAATGTTTAGAGAAAGGGCAGTTTTAGGAAAAAGAAAAATTATTTACATATTTAACAAGCTATGTTTGAGATGCCTACTGGCTAATCCTTTTGGAGAAATAGCAGAATTCAGAGTTCAAAAGAGACTAAGTTTGGATTTGTATCTGGAACTCATCTACAAATAAATAATATTGCAAATAAATAAATAATGTTGAACATAGAAGGATTGATGAGATCACAATGAGAAAGTATGTAGAAAAGGATACAAGTATTCCTCAGTGAAGACCTACAGGTAGAAGGTGGGACATAGATTATGATCCGGAAAAAGACAGGAGAACCAGGTAGGAGTATTTAGGAAAACCAGGAAAGAGCAGTTCTCAACAGTGTCAGATGCTACAAAGAAGCCAGGAAGGAGGGAGACTGAGAAAAGATTATTATATTTAGCAATTAAGAGACAGTCATCTTAAAGAACAATAAGACAAAATGATCTCATTTGTAAAATAAGGAATAAAAATATTTTAACCCATCATATAATTGTGTCCTGATCATATTTACTTAACAGGGTTGCTCCGAGGATGAAATGAGAAGATATGTAAAATATTTTGTAAACTTTAAAATGCTATATAAATATCAGATATTACTTTTATTACTAATGTTAGTAGAAGAACTCTGCATCTACTTATTTTAGAGAGCAGATGTTACTAGGAAACTAGCCTTTGCAAAATGTATCAATTGTCTGGGGATGTTGAAAATGTTGAATTATCACAAAGAGGCAGACATATTTTTGTCCTTACTTTATTATAAGTTATTCTCTAACATTAAAACAATAATTCTTAACACTAGGGGTTGCATTATTTATGGCCTCTCTTATTTTTCCCTATAGAAACTTGTTATCTTTAAAATCAATCATAAAAATGAACACTTCCCTTTAAAGTAACACAATGCTAATGGGATTTTAGCATTAGATGATGTTAGTATTACCCCAATTACATAAAAATGCATGCAAATTTGAAAAAAAAAAAACACAAACTATCTACTAACCCAATTTCCTTTTCAAATTTTAATTTTAATTTTTAAACTAGAAAAGTAGGACTGGACATAGTGCACAAATTATGTTTGGGAATACATTTTAATACAAGCAAGCATATGTTATGTACAATGACAAGACAAAAAGATATCTAGAAGAATTGGTTACCCAAGTGGAGACAATAAAGCAGGACACTAGTGTGTTTCTCCCCCTCCTCCCATTAAAAACCACTAAAATCATGAAGAAGTGTTTGTGAATTGTTGTATATGCATAATCAATTGCATATATATCACATATATTACAAGTGATATTGGGTACATAGAAGTAAATGTTATTTTGGAAGATGAATATCCTCTTTATTAAGCTAATTTCTCTGAAGATCTCATTCCACAAAAATACTTCTTTGGGCATAAAATTTGGAAGGTCTTTGTTCTGGTTCAAAGTAGCTTTGTTTTTTTTTTATATTTTTGGTTAGAAAGTTCAGAAATGTCTTTAGAGGTTTTTCAATGTCCTTCACATTCCAGGATGACATAGCAATCCTTTTGTAAATGGCTACCTGGTCTCTACAATCCTATCTCCCATTTTTGTTTGATAATGGTTAAAGTTTGCTAGGCCATTCATCAAAGGGAGATGATAAAGATAACCAACTGACACACACAAACAAAATTAGAGCAATTGAAGGAAAAATGAATTCTGGTCAGAAGAAAAAAAAACTCTTATGAGTAAATTTCTGGTTTATAGCAAATCCAAGAATAGTTTTATATCATACAAATTAATCTCCAGGGAATTTGTCTTTAGGTAATAGGACTCCAAACATGAGTTTTCTAAGCAACTCCAGTAGAATGAAAGCTGTCTGAGAAGAGGAACTCTTTATTTTGTCTTTGTCTGCCTTGCACTAATGAAATTCTCATTAAGAATGAAACCTCATTTTTCTAGCACCAAGAAATACATCAATACTCTATACTGCAAAAATGATTCCCATAATTTTTGCAGCTTCCCTTTTCATAACAATATATCCTTCAGAATATCCATCAATCTTCCAATAATCTCACCAATGGTTTGGCTATCTCATTTGTGTCTAAAATTTGCAACCTTTCCCATATTATTTCCAATGTTTTAAGCTTTAAAAAAATTATATTTTGATTTCACATCTCTAATGCAAATGAAGCAGTTTAGCATGTGGGTTCAGTGTCCAGTGACTTCATTTGGTCACTCATTTTTTATATATTCACTCAGTTGTATAGTATATTTTAAAAATGGGAAGGCAAAAAACAGGAAAGAAAGTATTCCTCTTCTTTAATGGTTGATAGGTGACTGTCGACTATCCACAAACTAGAAGTGTGTAGAATACTCTGTGGAAGACTAAGTCACAGAATTAGACAATGAACTGCTGGTATTGACTAACTGATCCACAGGCTAAACAACAAAAAAAAAACCAATGTGTCCAATGACACCTCCATATCTATTAGGTAGGTATAATTTCCTAATGATAATCTTGTAAATGCCACAACATTAATAACTCATGACAGTCAAAAATAACTAAATAACACTAGGAGATATAACCTGAAAGAAAAGGAGGTGGAACAAATGATACCAGCTAGGACTATACTAGAATTCTAATTCCTCCTCCTATGTATCCTCAGTTCTACTAATGTTCCCTTAGATACACTGACTTTCAGTCTTGATGGTGGCAACTCAAGGATGCAATCACCCTAAGAATGAGGGGTTTTGTTCCATGTGGGTAAAATTAGGTTCTAACTAGAAGTGTCCCCTCTCCTACCCTTCTGGTTGCTCATACTTTTATGTATTTTAAAACTATATAAAATGCTTTAGTACAAAATTCCTGCATACAGTCCAACAAAGTCTAGGATAAATTGATATTTTAAAAACAACAACAGAACAACAAAAAACACACCAGAAAGCACGCTATTAAAAGGCTATCTGTGATACCAGAAGGAAAAGCATATAGGTTCATTTTACACTATTGCCATTAGAAGGAAATTCCTTTTCTATTTGCCTAGGATAGCTGAACTGTGCCTTTCAAAATGTGTGGAATTATGAAAACTGAACAACATTCCAATTCTCTTCCTATTATAACTAAAGCTTATGTGAAGAAGCCCTGTTAACACTTCCAAAGTTATAGGTACCAGTCAGATTCTGAAGGTAAGGGGATAAAAGAATGATAGCTTTCTAAAAATCAAAATATCTGAAATGTAAGATTAACCTAATTATAATTTAAGCTTTTCTCTGGAGAAACTTTTAAAATTCTTGGTGAATTGAAGCCTTGAATGCTGTAAAATAATTAGGTAATGTTTCACACACCAATTTAAATGTTAAAAGAACAAAACCTCAAGATGACCAGCCCATTAACAAATTTTCCTTAAGCAAAAAAAAAAAAAAAAAAAAAAAAAAAAAAAAATTAGGGTAGGAGGAGGCACACTGGGGAATTGGGCTTCTCTCAAGGCTTTGCAAGCAGCAATAAATCTATCCATGGTACAGAAGAGCCTGTGATTCTCAGTTATGTGCAGCATTTTGAGTTAGATGCCCCCACAAAAATCAGACAGCACTACATGAGGGATTGTGGGGCTCGGACCTAATGGCTAGGCTGACCATTGGGAATTGGATTCCTGCCTGCCCCATGACCATTCTTCAAATACTCTGGTTCATCCTCTTCAGCAGAGTCTTCTTCATCATCACTCCTTACATCCTCAAGCTCCTAGACAAAAGGGAAAAAATGCACTATTAGCAAATGATTTTCAATATGTCATGAAGCACTGAACATGCTGAATTGAATATTTCAATACTTCAAGGAATTGCATTTGTAATATGTTTGGGAACAATCTCAAAACACAAATTGAAACCTCTATGACTTGATGAATCCTAATTTGATGTAATCCCCAAAAGCCTTTAATGAATATAGCTATCCTATCATTGGATTTCAGGGTTACCTCTCTTTAAAAATATACATTTCATGAAATTTTAAATATAAAAAGTGATATACTAGGGCTGGAATTCTTAGTCTTTTCAGGAAACTTGTCAGAATTATGCTTTTGAATAATTGATCAAAATTATAAATTATATTATAAATGATTATAAATATCATATAATTAATAAATATATAATTATGTTATATACATATGAATATAATTTATTATATTATATATTAACCTTTAACTGAAATTTACTATTTTCTTCAATTATTTAAAATAATATGTACTTACATATATATATATATATATATATATATATGTATATATAGGTATACACAGTTCACAGATACCTTGAAATCTAGCCAAAAACCTTTCTGGGATCTGTGGACTCAAATTTAAGAATCTCTGAATTAGGGATGGGGTATAAAAAAGGCCTTATCCTAAGTTTCCTTTGTATAGAATTTCCCAATGCATTAAAGTTTTCCTTAACAGATTATTGGTGACTTCAGAGAAGTTAAGGGAAAGAAAAGCTAAATAAAAGTGAAATAGCTCCAAAATTATAACTTAAATTATTGGGAAATACTTAATTTATAAAAATACTTATTTTCTGGATAGATTCCCAGGGGAAAAGCTAAGATGATGGAGTGAAACTAGGAAGTTGTTCAACCCTTTCCAGTTTCTCTTGAAAATAACATGAAACTAAATCTTTGAACAATCTGGAATGACAGATACTACAAAGAAATGGAATGAAACTATTCTACAGCTCAAAATAGATTGATAGGACTTCAAGAAAGGAAAGTATGAAATTGATAGTAAAGATCTGTCTTTAGAAGAAATAGTCCTCTATGCTTGGTGTCTGGGAATAAAGTGCAGGGAATATACAAAACTGACAATTTTTTAAACACATTTTTATTGATGTATTTTGCTTTTATATCATTATCATTTCTGATTATCCAATTTCTCATTCCTTTACCCCTACCCCCACGAAACTGAATTCTCCCTTAAAAAGTTGAGCAGCAGTAACTGATGCCATCACTATGTCTAACAGGGTAGTCAATATTCTGCTTAATAGTTCCTTCCCTCTGGGCCTAAAGAAGGGGAGTAAATTTCATTATCTCTTCTCTTGGACAATTTTTGTTTTTTGAAAAACGATGACAGATTTTCAGGAATATATTAAATGTGTCAATTGAGGTAGTTGAATGAAGGTGGTGACTTTTTGCCCTGGCTGAAACCCTGTTTTGTGTGTCATGTTGCTTTGCATACCATTCCTCACTGTGGCTTATGTTAACAATTCAAACTGAAATTTGAAATTGAATTGAAAAAAAAATTGAATTTGAAAAAACTGAAATTGAAAAAATTTGAATTGAAATTGAATTGAAATTGAAAAAAATTGAAATTGAATTGAAAAAATTGAAATTGAAAAAATTGAATTAAAAAAAGAAAAAACTGAGACTAAAACAGAAGAATCATCTGGCGTCATGTCAATAATGTTACCTTTTTCCTAACTTAATTTTAATCCTAACTTTTGATAATAATACAGCATTTCATTTTCCACTTTAATATAGTAAAACACAAATATGAAATTTTTATTTTGTTAAAGTATTTATTTGCCCTAAAGATCAGATGAAACATGTATAACTTCCAATAATTATGTATTTATTACATAGAAATTGCACTGTTAAAACTGCTATTTATGTTTTGAAGATTTTAAATAAATCTCTCAAAATATCTAAAAAATTTTTTCCAGTAAAATCTATCAATAGGAGAATTGAAGTGTTTCTTGATAGAAGAATGAAATTTCCACATAAGTGAAGCTTGTAATTTTAAGCACCAAAACTTTTTTTTGATTTCTAGTATTAATTTTTTCAAAAATGTATTGCATAATTATATATTTCCCTACTTTCCATATAGAATACTGAATATAATTCAATCCCTTCCTCAAAGATTCAAGTTGGTAAATAACAACAATTATTCTATGCTCACATTTAAAGATGATCTCAAGCAGCCACTCAAGCTGTATAGAGTTGTTTGTGCTCATACCATGTAACTATGCTTTTTGGGCAGATGATTTTTATGTTGTTGTGTCTCCTCATTTCTCCCTGTTTCAATATTCTTGTTTCTAGCAGTTCATTTCACATTTATTCTTTTTAACCTACTGTCCACAAAAGACATTGAAGGAGAAAACCAGATAATCAGGTGTGTTAAATCAACAATCTTAATTTTATACTCAGGCTGATTGTCTCCTCTTTTGTGGAATAAAATCCATAGTCTTTGTTCTATTTTCCTTACTTCCATTAATTCTGTAGCTATAGAACCAATAGCTAAAGGTGTCAAAAATCTAATAAAAACATAAATGAAGTATTATTAGTACTAGTGTACCATGCCTCTTAAACAATATATCTAAAAAATTTAAAGGGCAGATAAGTAGATACAAACCATGAAGTGCCAGAATTAGGGTTCTCTGATTTTACTTCCTATTGCAGTTTTAGTCACGGGGATTATTACCTTAGAAAGAAGGAAAAGTCCTTTTCCTTCGTATGATAAAATTTATATCTTATTTATGTTATTTCAGAAAGCATATGCTCCAATCCCAATAAATACTTATTGACTAACTATAGTACAGTTAAAATAGATTAGTTCAATGTTTACTGACTGCCTTTTGTCTTGTGTAAACAAAAAAATTCCTCCCTCAGATGGAAGAATCACTTTACTAAAAATAACAAAAACAAACAAACAAAAAAACCCAAACAACATGCTGTTTTTGCTTTTTGATGGAAATTATGTGCTGTTATTCAATAAGTAGGATTTTTGGAAGAATAATGGTGAACCTAAGGAAGTGAGAATGATCATGACAGATCTGGTCTCATTTTACAAGCAACGGGCAGACAAAAGGTGATGGAAATGATTAAGAGGCACAGACAGACATTACAGAAATTGAACTTGGATGCTATGCATGACCAAAGCTGTGTACTACCACTTAACATCAAGGATGGTTTTCACATATCTTTATTAAACCCAAATTCTAAAGAAAAAAAAGAATAAAAGAAAAACAGAGGAAGACTAAGGAGATCTTTGGAGGCTGTTCCCTCCCTCACACCTCATTTTTCTAAGATGACATCCTTGACCATATGAATCACATTTTCCCTTTATACCCTGCAGACTGAAACTGACCTCCACTGGAGAGTTGTGGGGGGGAATTTGCAACTGAAAACCTTCTTTTGTATACTAGGTTTCCATGCAAACAGTATAGAGCTTGAAAAAAAAAAACCAAAGCACACACTGTGTTGGCTTAATCACTGAAAATAAACTTCCTGGGGCTCTTCTCTAGAAGTACTATTCTTTTCCTGAACAACATGGAAAGGGTCTCAAAATAAACAAATCTCTTTGTAAACAATTTAGGAATAAACTTGGCACTTCATCAGTTAAAAGAAAAAAGAGAAAGGCAACCTTTCCTTGACAGCTGTGAGTTTGGATTCTTATTGGGATTTTCCTCAGAAATCTTTCAGAAAAAGAGCCACACTTGATATTTGGGCTTATAGATCTGTATACTGCACTAGGGTCTATTCTTTTATTTTGTTTTCTTTCTCCAAGATTTTTTGGGAGCAGAGAAATACATAAAACACAAGTTAAGATAAAAAAGTAAAATCTAACATAGAATGGTAGCTATAAACATTCATTTGATCTCTATGATACATCCTGGGAAAGGGCTAAACACCAATGAAATGAGACTAGTGAAAAAGAAAGAAGCCAATCCTTTAATAGTTCCTAGTGGCTTTAAATTTGCTAGGATGCAAGTGGACACACATCTTCAAGAGGCAGTTATTTACTGGAAAAGGCAATGGCCTAAAAATTAGGAAACAGGAGCTTTGGCCCCTGCTACCAAGTAGTTATAATGGTCCCTTGACTTACAATAGATCCTCCAGTATATTCAATGATTTTTACTCATATTTCATCCTATTTCTCCCATCTTTGTACATTTTGAACTGATAATCAATCTTTTTCCTCATTTAGCTTCTATGACTGTTATCTCCTAGTTTTCTTCCTACATATCTGATCCATGATCCTCAATGTCTTTGCTGGAACATCATCTATTTCTTATTCCACATGAGTAGAATCTCCAAATATACTATATAGAATATATATACACATACATATACATATATATGCACATATATATATATATGTGTGTGTGTACATACATACATATTTACATGTATTACATATACACATACTCCTAAACTTTCTGAATTTTAAGCCTGTTAGAGATCTTCAGATGGATATATCATCAGCTTCTCAAACTAAACATGTTCTGATCAAAACTCATCATCTTCCCAGATAAACTTAAACTTCTTCTAAATTTTCCAGTTTCTGTAAAAGGCATCACCATCCTTCTAGTAACCTAGATTCATAAACTTGGAGGAACACATTTAATTCTTCCCTGTCCCTTACATTCCCTATATTTAAATGATTGCTAGATTTTCTTCCTCTGCATCTCAATTCTTTCCACCCAGAAAGCCCCTGCTCTAGGTTAATCTTTGATCCTCTCTTCAGGCCTAATGTAAGAGCCTCCATATTGGCTTCCACACTTCATGTATCACCCTTTTTCAAGTCATATTATTAACTGCCAAAAACCTCTAACAGCTTCTGACTGCCTTTATAATAAAATACACTAATCAGCTTAAAATTTTTGGTGCTATGGTTCCTACCTATCTATTCATCCCAATATTTCTACTATTCAATCAAACTTGTAATATCATTGCTTTACTACATCCTTGTATTCCTACAAACCAATCCCATGCTTGGAATGTAATTTACTTTCATCTCAGCTTCTCAAAATCTTTCTCTTCCTTCAAAAATCAGCCTTAACTTCTTGTATTCTTTGACAAAATACTAAAGTTGGTTGGTTAGTTGGTTAATTTTCCTTCATTCTCGAAGACCAAAATGACTGCATTGTATTAGAGTCAAGTTAGTGTGTCCAGCTGTGGCTGATTAGACCAATACTAACTCAGAATATTCTACAACAGATTGGACAGAAATACTTCCTATTTCTTGTATCCCAAAGAGATCATAAAAAAAGGAAAAGGACCCACACGTGCAAAATTGTTTGTGGCATCCTTTTTTGTAGTGACAAGAAAATGGAAATTGAGTGGATGCCCATCAGTTGGGGAATGGCTGAATAATTTATAAGAATGTAATGGAATATTATTGTTCTATAAGAAATAATGAGCAGATTGATTTCAGAAAAGTCTGGAAAGACCTGATGCTGAGCAGAACCAAGAGAACACTGTACACACTAACAAGATTATGTGATGAATAATTGTTATGGACTTAGCTCTTATCAACAATGTAATGACCCAAGGCAATTCTAATATATTTGGGACAGAAAATGTCATCCTCATGCAGAGAGAGAGCTATAAGAATAGCATAGTATTTTCACCTTTTTTCGATTGTTTTATTTTTCTTTCTCATGTTTGCCTTCTCTTTTGGTCTGATTTTTCATGTACAACATGACAAATATGAAAATGTGTTTAAAATGATTGCATAAATTTAACCTATATCAGATTACTTGCTGTCTTGTGGGGTGAGGAGAGGTAAGGGAAGAAGGTTGAAATATTTGCAATACAAAGTCTTACAAAAACAAATGTTGAAAATTATCTTAATGTGTATTAGAAAAAGTAAAATACTATTGAAAATAAAATAAAAACAAAACAAAACAACAAATAATTCGCTTGAACATTTGGTGTGAATTCTCTAATTTTGAACATCTCAAATTTCTTTTGAGCTAATTCAGTTCTGCTTTGCTCATACAGCATAGCATTTTCTCTGATGAGGGCATACCACGTAGGGCAGTGCTGTGCCAGTGTCTCCCGTGTCATATAATCAATTCTGAAGTCCCTAAGAGAGGTCGTAAGAATGTCCTTGTATCACTTTTTCTGACTACTTTTTGAGGCCTTTTCCTATGTGAGTTCTCCATAAAATAGTCAATATCAATTCCTTGATAACAGAGCCCAATTCATTCCTATCTTTGTGGCCTCAACTCTTACCATGTGTTCTTGATGTTTGTGGAACTATAACAACTGAGCTACAATATCATTGAGAAATCATTTACAGAATCATAAAATCTTAGAATCACAGAATTTTAGAGTTACAGTCTAATTCTTATCTAAAAACAATCCCCATTACAACATAACTGACTAGTGGACATGCAAACTCAGGCTTGGATGAAGAAGAAGCCATCATCTCCCGAAGAGTACCATTCAACTTGCTATACCTTGAATTTTTCAGTAGTTTTTTTTTAAACATCAAATTAAATTGTCCTAATTCCTTCAACCAGTTTTATCTTTCAAGGCCTTAGTTCACACATCTGTAAAATGAAGAAATAGCTTAATTCTAAGCCCCCTCCTGACTTTAAAGTCAACAGTTCTGTTACTTGTGGTGACCTTGACTTTACCGTTGCACTCACTCTAAAGTCCCACCACTTTAACTCTTATGAAAGCACAGAATAAAGGCCTTTATCATTCTAAATCTGAAGTTTATATTCACACTACTTACTGATCCAATACAATCTCCTCTAAAGAGAAAAACCTAGAGGGCAATCTAGCTGAATAATGGCCATCATAAGTACTGTTCCCACTGTAGCAATAGGTAAAAACCTCATGAAAGAGGAAATGTCAGAGTCTAGAGAAAGGAATATAAGGATTCTATATTTTCCAATTAAAAAGAAGGTACAATGAAGTTGTCTGAGCAATTGCAACCTTATGGACATTGCACAAAAATGCTAACATCTCTAACAACTGTATTCATTTGTTTTGCAAGTACAACTAGAAAGACCATTTTAAATCAGTTATTTAAAAAATGTCTTCTACTGTATTAAAACATTCAAGAAAAAGTTAGTAAGCAACTACTATATATAAGGAAATAAGAATTCAAAGATGGAAAACAAAACAGTCTATGCCCTCAAGTCATGAAATCTAATGGGATAAATCATGCTCATAGAGATATATGAACCAACGTGGATAAGGGCATGGAATAACCCTGAACTATGTGCTCTGAGAACATTTGAAAGATTATTTTCAGTTGATTAGATTATAAAAGACAATGCCAAGAGATGGCACCCAGTCCTCAAACAAAAGGAAAGATTTCAATAGATGAAAATATGGAGAAAGGATACTAGAGACATTGCATGAATGTACTAAAAAGATATATTGAAGACCAAAACTGGTAAACATCTAGTAATCCAGTTTTGATGAATTATATTTCATGTGATAGAAAATGAGAGGGGGGAAAAAAACAACTAAGAAGATATGAAGATATATAGGAGCCAGACTGAAGGGAATTAAGTGCTTTATAAACAATGGGAAAGGAGAGAAGGTTTTTGAATAAGGAAATAGAGCATGATCAGATCCCTGCAGGAAGATTAATTTGGCATCTATTAAAAAAAAAAAAAAACTAGAGGGGGAGAAAATGAAGTATATCTATCTAATCTTCTGTAAATTAATTAGAGATCAATACAAAATATATCTAAATAATTATAATGTTTCAGCTATTTTTAATTTATTCTTTTGGCTACATAGGCAATTAATCTAATTGATCAATAAGACCACCAAGTCAGTATTAATTTTAAGAATTGTCTGGACCTTTTATTATATGAGGTTAAAGGACCAAAGAAATAGGATTTCAGAAATGGGTGAATAATAGCACAGAATGATACAATCAAAGTAAAACTTAGAATCAAAGAATTTGGAGCCAGAAGAAACTTAAGAGATAATTTAATATAACTTTATTTCAAGTTGAAAATTTCAAGGCACTGAGAGGTTATATCATTACTTAAGAATACATAGCATAATTCAAATCAAGTCTACAAATATGTCCCTATTAAGTGCAAGCTAATATGTGAGATCCTGAGGATACAAAGACAAGATTGAAACAAGTCCTCTGCACACAGAGGGATTATATTTTATTGGAAGAAGGATATAGATAAACTGGAGAGCATTCAGAAGATGTTACTCAGAATGAAGGGTCTCAAATTCATGCAAATGAAAATTATAAGAAGAAACCAGAGATGTTTATCCCAGAGAAGAGAAACCTTAAGGGTATGTGATGAATATGTTCAGATTATCTGAAGAATTGTTTTATGTGGAATTAAGTATTATATTTATTCTGTTGACTTCAGGCGACAGATTTAGAGGATTTATGAGTGGAAATTGCAGAAGAGTTAATTTAGGTTTATTTTTAAGAAAAGACTTCCTAACAAGAGCTCTGTAAATGTGGAATGGGTGTTTGGGGATATTAGTTGGTTTTCTTTTGCTAAAGGAGTTTTAAATAGAGAGTGGATGACCACTTGTCATGTGAGTTGCAAAGGGGATTCATGTTCAGATACAAATCTGGCAAGTGGCAAGTGAGGTTCCTTCTACTTTTGCAATTCTGAGATACAATATAAATGCTCATAAGTAAATTCAAGGTGATAGAGGTAAGGACACTAAAATTTTGAGAGTGTCAGTAAATGCTTAATGAAGAAGGTGAAATAGAAGGTGGAATCTGAGCTGACTTTGAAGAAAAATAAAATTTCTGACAGAGAGATAGATGGCCTATAAAATGCATGAAAGTGAGAGATAAGAATATCAAAATTAGGGAATAGCTAGTCTAATTTGATTATAATATAGAGTACAGGAAAAGGAGCAATATGAAAGAAAGTTGGAAAGGCAAGGTGGGGGCAAATTGTGGAGAACCTTAAATGTTAAGTAAGAAAGAATGATCACTATGCTGTAATCGAAGCCTTATAGAGAGCAGACTTTAATTCGTTCTTTGATGGTGCAGATTTTTTTAAAAAGAAGATAAGGACCAAGCTAAGATGAATGTCATAAACAAAAAGCAAAAATACAGGAGTAATCAAGGAAAGCTCATGTGTATTGAATAGTTGACCACTCTGATTGTAATGAAGACTTATGTTGGATTATACTGCTAGGTAAGTGGAAAGTTAAAAAAAAAATGACTAGTAAGTATATATCTTGTCAAGAGCCTTTCAGATTCAATTACTTGCCAAAAAAAGGTATAGCAAAATTCCTACAAATCAATATGTGCTGTTAATATACTGGAGGTGGTGTTACAATTTTAAATGTAAACATTTTCTCCTGATCCTTTAGATAATAAATTGTCTTTGGTTACCTTGGTCTTTGGAAGAAGTCTGTTTTAAAAGTTTAAATATGTGTTATTGATTAGTTCTATGTAGGAAATATATAGCAATAATGCTAGAACCAGGATAATAGTAGTAGTTGCGAGATACCACATAACAAACTATTCTTTAGCTAATGAAAAGTTTTTCTTCAGTCACCAACCTCACAGTTCTTAAACAAAAATTGGTTTTATGCATTACTTTTTTGGATAATTTAGGGCTGATAATCAACAAGATTTCTTTATAAGCTGTTGACTCTGAAGGCAAATCTCCTAGTTTACTAGTTTTCCTCCCAAATGCATCTGTCCAATCTAGATTTGTAGGCCTTTAGGAGGTGAGGTCAAACATGGCATTTTATTCATTGAGATTTCATTCTTCAATCTACTAGACATATTTTAGCTCTTTCCTGGATGGTGATCTTCTGTAATTCCCAACTGTATCTTATATCAAGTGTCTTATGGACAAGATCCAAACTCTAAGGTCACATTCTTTGTCAACAAACTCATATCTTGTTATAGGGAAGGTTAGAATAGCAATAAACTTAGTTGCATTGTAAGAGTTTTACTGACAATAGCTAAATATCCTTTAGTCACAATGGTTATCCTGACCTAATGCAGTTTTAGTACAGAGAATTTAATTGACACAAGATTGTGCTTGATAATTTGGGATTATGAAAAAAAAAATGGAGGGACAAAAAGTCATATTCTTTGACCCACAGATTCCACTGGTAGGTAAGACTATTCCACTACCTCTCCTAAAGAAAATCAAAGATAGAAAGATTGTAAATATACCAACGTAGTTAATGCTGAACTTTTTGTGATAACAAAGAACTAGAAACAAAGCAGATACCCATTGATGAGTATGTTAAACAAATCATGCTATGTGAAGATAATTTATTTTGCTGTAAGAAAAAAAATATATGAAGTATTTAGAGAAACAGGAAGAATTATATGAAATCATACATAGAAAAGTAAGCAGAACCAGGAAAATTATATATACAATGACAACAATATAAATGAAAAGAATAATAAAATTAAAATGAATACTATGTTCTTATAATTTCTAGATTTGAACTAGGAAAAGATCTAAGAAAATGTGCCTCTTGCAGAGTTCAGATACTATAGAGTTAGAAAGTTATATATTCTATCAGAAGCAGTCCATGTGTTGTTAATGGCTTTTAAACAGACAGTGAATAACCACTTATCGTGTGTGTTGCAAAAAGGATTCAAGTTCAGATACAAATATTTAACATAAGGATAAGACAGCTGAAAGGGTAGAGTGGGGAGAGTGATTTGTTTTTAATATGTGATGTAATAATAAATGGAATCAATTTAAAAATTAAGATTATATCTAACAAACTTCACAATTCAGGCAGGATCAGGTTGTGTTGTTACTAAGATTTTTAAAATATTAAACCCTTAAAAGCATATATGTAAACCCTTCCCCAAACCCCTTGTCCATTATTTCTCACTGAAGCAAAACATAGTTTGTTCCAGACAACTTCAAATTTACAAATACCTAGACCTAAATGATATAAAGCAGCATACTTTATAGCATGGCTGTCTTAAAAATCGCTAACCATAGACTAAAGAGGTAAGTGTTGATTTGCAAGCTTGTTCTAATCTCCCCTCATAAAATAACCTTGACTGTTGTCTTTTATGGGATAAAGGGGAAGTTGCTTATTTTTCTTTTTCGCAGTAGCAGCCAATTAGATGCTGGAGGGAAAGGAAAGCGTCAAAAATGACTTGCAGGTTTTTGGGTCTCGGTGACTGGGAATACGGTGGTGCTATCAGAAGAAAGGGAGCTATTGCTGTTGTTTTTTCCCTTTGGGGAGATGATGAGTTCAGTTTTAGATACATTTAGTTTGAGATACTGATGGAAATATCCAGCAGACAATTGAAAATGTGAGATATGAAAGGTTCCCTTCACAATGAGTGGTTAAGATTAAAATTATATTAATAGTATTTTTTCTTATTTGAGAAGTATTAACTAAGTAAAATAGAACTCATTTAAGTATGATGATCCATAATTGATCACAGACTTAGACCAAAAATGGACCTTGTAAATTATGTAGACACCATTTTCTTAAACCGTGATTCATGACCTTATATAGGGTCTTGTAACTGAAAATAGGAGTCACAAAATTATGATTTATTATTAATAAATGTTTTATTTATATACCTGTTTTGCAAACCTATATGCCTGGAGTCATGTGAAAGTTTCTCAGGTAAAAAAAGGTCATAAGTGGAAAAACTTTAAGAAACCTTGATCTAGACCAATCTTATCATTTTACAGAAGAAAGTAGACTAGAAATGATAATAGACGTCTTAAAAATCACATTAAGTAGTAATGGAAGTGGAAGAACCAGAAATAAATCTGAGGTCCTTTGACTTCAAATCCAGAATTCTGTCATGTTGTATCATACTACATTCCATCCTTCCTAGGAATTAATCAATGAAAAATATCTACTCTCTCAGCTGTAGTTTTGATTCCTAGACTGAAGCTAAGTACTCTTCACCTACATGCTCTTCCCAGAGCAAGAGTCTGAATAACAAAGCAGCTGTTTGAATTCTACAATGTATATAGTCCTTTAATAGAGAAAATTTATTATCTCAACAACCAACTAGTTCCTTCCTAATCCAACAGGAAATAATATCTAAACACCACCACCTCCATTCAAAGAGGAAAAAAATCAGCTGGCTGCCATCTGCAGAAATCAAATCAGAAAGTGAATGAGAAAAATCCATCTTCAAATGACATAATAATGTACTCACTAGGGCAGTGAATGCTTGTTAACATATAAATAAATACTAATCAGCCAGCTATGCAGCTGGGGAGAGCTTGACATTCTAAACAAGATTGGTATGTTTAGCTCACTTGCACATGCCTAACTTGTTACTGTACAGAATGAAATCCATTAGGCAGGACAATAATTAGTAACTTGAGAAAAACACATGGACAGTGGGACCACAGTTGAAAGAGCTAACAAGATCTATTATTCAATGCAATAATTGTGGATAATTTTTCCTCTATAGCATATACAAATCAATCAGTGTCATTTGGCTAGCACATGACTTTACTCCCCACAAAAATATAAACAGAATATGGTTAAAATCATATACTCTTGTACCCAAATTTTGCACTTGGTGAAATATCCTCCAGGCTTGCTTTTCCTTTCTATTTAGCCACAGGAACATAATTTTAATTTTATTTGGCATCAACCATTCTATAGTGTTGGTATAATATCTTTTATGGTTTTAAAAATCAAAATTCCTTTTCTTTATCAGCTATCAGTCTTGTACATACCAATCACTCTACCCACAGAATATATCCTATTGTCATATTATTTGTTCTTCCTCTTTGTAGATGGATAGATAATAGATGTATATGCATGTGTGTGTGTGTTCTCAAACACCATAGTCATTATTAATATTTCAAACTGAACAGAGTAATTAGATGATGCATTGGGTCATTTTGCTGAACTACCTTTTTTGAACCAGTTTTTTTTTCTTTTGCATGTGCTTATGAGAGATGGCTTTGTTAAGTAAGAAAATGGGAGATATGAAATAGAAGGGGATGTTTCAATGATATATTCAGAAATAAAAGTAATATAAAAACAAAATATATTTATTTTTTAAAATTAAAAGAGAATAGCCAGAGAAACAATGAGATCAGATTAATAATGCAGTGGTAAAATAAGACTCTAATTTTCAAATGAGTAGCTTCTAATTATCTTCTTTTCTGTTTACTATTGGGCATAAGATTCGTAGTTTGGAATATTATATTTCAATTATTCAAGAAAAAGTAAATCAGTGCTTATGGTTAGTCAATTATTCTTTTTTTTTTTTTTTCAGCAAAATCTGTGAGCTGTTACTGAAATCTACTAACTAAACTCTAGGTTTGAGTATATATGACTGAGTATATATGAGTATATAATAATGTTAGAAGCCCAAAAGGAAGCAAATGATTCATAATGTCGCATTGCTTTTTGAATTACTCTACTTCTGAATCTACATTTGGCAAAGAAGCAAAGAATAATATAATAAGCATTTTATGCTGTTTTGAAAGCAAGCTCTTTTTCTTCTGTTACTTTACAAGGAAAAAAGAAAGTACATTCAGCCAAATTTTGTCAGAAGATATACAATATTGTTGATATTTCTTTTATCTCAGTCAGCTAGATGGGAGAGAAGATCAAGATGCTTTCCTTATCTTTTCCTAATTAGATGAATTTCATTTAAATTAGATTCAATGAAACACGTGTTCTTATGAAAATTCTCCTCTTAATAACTTGGCATATGCTCAACCATGTTTTAGGTTTTACTCCACTATTCCAGAAGCCAATTTTAATGCTTGCAATAAAAGATGGAGCAATGTAATGAAAGAACCCTCAACTAAATATCAAAAAACTTCTGTTCTATCTTCATCTCTCTAAGTACTTGTGTGACCCAGTTAATGTGTCTCAAGTTTCATTCCCAATATCTGCTGCTGGGGCACTATAGGACACAACATATGTTAATCAAAACAACCTGATTGGTCTGTACGTGTTGAATTCCTTATAGCTCTAGAATTCTCCAAATTTCAGTAGCATTTAGTTTTTTTATCTCCATACATCCATACACCAGTCCAAATTAACAGTGAAACAATGAATATCATGAGACATTCATGCATGTTTTTAATGTCTCACAAAAATATTAGCAGATCAGTTTTTAAATAAATTTAATTATTAGAAATTCTTAGAAATTTCATGGTAATCTAGCATCTAAAGAAATCCCAGAACATTTCTTTTTAAAAAGCCAGAATTCTGTTGTCTTAATTTTTTTGTTTTGTTAATTTTCATTTTTCTTATTTAGAGTTTTCTTAAAAGAGACTTGAATCACATTTTTAAGTGTATATTTTTTGTTTGTATTTACAAGTTAAGGTGATTGGGCAATTACATTTGAGTAAAATGTTAACAAATATGGTGAATAAAAGAGCTCTTCATATTTACTGAAGAAACTTAGCTGAATTTCACTGAAGACTTTCTTAATGGCAGGGTGTCTAAGTACCCTCCCCTCACGTGATTTCTCTTTGCATAAACTGTATTCAAGCCAGTCTGGATTACATAGAAAAAGTTTTGAATTTGGATTCTGACTTTAGTGTCATTCTTGGCTCTTCCATTCACAACCTCCATGAATTCAGTATAGTCATTTTTGGGGGTTCATTTTCTTGAACTGGTTTATCTGGATAATCTGTCAGTTATTTTTTAGTTATAAATCTATGCTTGCTCTTAGTATCTCTTGAATTAAAAGCTTTCTTTTTCATTGTAGGTCTGGTTCAAATGATAATTCCTCCTTAAAAATCTTCCCTCATTCCTACTTAAATATGTTATAGTTCTTGGTCTGGAACTTTCCTCTAATCTTATCATGTTCTACCAGTGCCATACTTATTATTTTACATGCCTCATTCCTCCATTAGATTATCTATTCCTTGAGAAGTAGGAACTTTGTTGTTCTTCATTTTCATGTCCCTAACACACAATGAACACTGTTTGCTGAACGTAATTTATATTGATTAATTTCTCTTCTAAATTAATGTTATACTACAAAAAGTTATGATTTCCTAGTTTACCTTTTATAGTTATAGAAAAATGGAAAAATTTATGAACAAGAAAGAGATAGAAAGTATTACAAGATAGATATAAAATGGATAAATTATATTAAATTCAAAGTTTTTGAACAAACAAAACCAATTCAACCAAATTTAAAAAGGAAAGCATAAAACTGGGAGGGGGATTTACTGCAAGTGTCTCTGATAAAGTTCTCATTTCTCAAATACATTGAGAAGTAGGTCAAATATGTAAGGATACAAGTCATTCTCCAATTGATAAAGATCAAAGAATATAAAGAGTTTTCAGATAAAGAAATCAAAACTATTTATAGTGATATGAAAAAAGCTCTAAAATGCTATTGATTATAGAAATGGAAATAAAAACAGCTTTGAGTACTATTTCATTATCAGGTTTGTGAATATGACAGAAAAGGAAAATGACAAATATTGGAGAGGAAGTAGGAAAATTGGGATACTAATGCTCTGTTGATGGAGGTATGAACTGATCTAACCATTCTGGAAAACAATTTGGAATTATGTAGAAAAGGCTATCAAACTGTGCATAATCTTTGACCCAGCAATACCACTACTAGATTTGTAACAAAAAAGGAAAAGATTTTTATATACAAAAAATATAAAGTAGCTCTTTCTTTTGTGGTGGCAAAGAATTGGAAATTGAGTGGATGTCCATCAATTGGGAAATGGCTGAACAAGTTACAGTATATGGTTGTAATAGAATATTCTTGTGCTATAAGAAATAATGAGCAGGATAATTTCAGAAAAGCCTACAAAGATTTACATGAACTGATACTAAGTGAAATGAGCAGAACCAGAAGAATATTGTACATAATAATAGCAATATTATGCGATGGACAGATATGTAAATATAAATAACTTAGCTATTCTCTGTAATGACTCAAGAAAATTTCAAAGGAGTTATAATGATAAATGCTATTTATCTCCAGAGAAAGAAATAAGGAGTCTGAATGCAAATCAAAGCATACTATTTTTTACCTTCATGTGTTTTGTGTGTGTGTGTGTGTGTGTGTTTATTTCAGACTCATATTGTGTCTTCTTTCACAAGATGAGTAATATGAAAATCTGTTTTGTATGCTGCACATTTATAGCCTATATCATTGTCTTAGAAGAATAGAGTTAGGAAAGGGAGGGAAAAATTAGGAGCTTAAATTTTTTGAATGAATGTTTAAAATTATCTTTATACATAATTGAGAAAAATAAAATGTTATTTTAAAAGGTTATGATCCTTAAAAAGGATAAAAACTGGGATTAAACAAGGCTTAAGACTACCATATCACAAACTACATGACATAGTAGCAATTATCAAAATCATTTGGTAATTTATATATATATGTATATATGTGTATATATATATATATATACATATATATGTATATATACACACAGATTTGTTCTGTTATGCTTATATTACATTATATTATGGTTTAGTTTGGTTTGCTTTTAATTAGGAAGAAGAGAGAGCTGAGATCTAGTGACAATGTTTTAAAAAAAATAGAAAGATAAATATAACCGAAACATTTTCAAAATGTTCAGAAAATAATATAAAGGAGTCAGAAGAAAATGCAGACAAGCAGAACAGTTTTGGAAATAATGTGCTGAATTTAATATATAGATAAATAGATATAGATTTAAAAAGCTAAATGTAGCAGATGTATGGTTTTATGCATAATTTTTCTGTTATATTTGGTATTTGGAAATGTTAATTTCTTTGTCATTTAAGTTTAGAATAAAAAAATAAATAGAAATAAATTATTATTTCAAAACAATTCATAAGTAGTTTTTGTAAAATTGAGTTTGTGGCTGTTAGCAAGCAGAAAGCTAGCAGCTGAACATTACCAGAAATTCAAGTTCCCTCTTAGCTGCTAACTACTAGCTACTTTTCCATATTTAATTCCATGGAAACAGGGGTTACACTGATGAAAAAAAAAAACATTTTAGACCATTTAAAAATACCAATATAATCTTTCCTAATCAGAGGTCAATTTGTCTGGAAATATAAGTTAGAAAAAAAAAAAACACAACTTTGTTTAAAAAAAATTTTTCAGCAACTAAATTTAAATACTTTCATCACTATTGTCACAAAAAGAGGGATGAGTGCTAGAAGAATAACTTGCCAGAATGTAGGGAGAATTCCAACGTGAGAAAAGCCTTGATTGGATGATGATTAATTTCTGTAAATTTCCAACACTTCTAGCTGCTCTACTTTTTGCTGTAGGACATTGGCTGTTAATGAATGAATCTAATAAACATCTCTACAAATATGTTATCAAGATAATTATGCTTTTCCTAAGTTAAAAAAAATGCCTTAACACTATTTAAAATGCAAAGGTTTATATAAAGTCCTTAAGCATGTGTGTGTGTGTGTGTGTGTGTGTGTGTATGTGTGGTGTGTGTGTGTGTGTGTAGAGAGATATCTATATCTAGAATGATCATTATATCTACCTAACTTCTACTGACTAAATGCCTTGGGACAAAGGGCCAATAGGGAATATTTATTATACAGACACAGACACACACATATAAACATATACATATACATATACAGATAGATAGATATATATATACACATATTTGCCCCATATAAATATAAATATATATATAGATGTGTGTGGACACCTTCTAGTGGAGGATACCTCTCAGAAAGTGTGAGGAGTTTTCTTGGAATGGTGAGCTTATGGAAGAGTCTCTTATAAAATGTTGTTGATAGTCTAGAAACTTAAGCAATCACTAGACTACAGGCCTATTCCCCCCCCCCCCCCAAGAATATTCATATCTATTTTATTTCCCAGAGTACTGGTCCAGGAGATAGAAACCTCAGTTCTGATCATGGTTTTCCAATTAATTAGCTATATGACCCTCAACAAATCACTTAACATCTCTGTAATTCAATGGTTTCATCTGTAAACTAAGGAAATCTCATCTGTAAACTTATTTTTAAAATCATTCCAGGCCTAAATCTCAATTGCTGTTTGAGAAATGATTGTACACAATGTTATCATAAACAAAACTTTTTTTAGTAGTTGTCAAAATGTGGTGATAATTATTCACAAAAGTTCCCAATAAGTTCTCCAGACAGAATACAGAACTGAACTAATCTAATTATTTCAGGATGATTTTTTTTTTCAACTTGAGAACAGTAAACAATAAAAATAAGTAAAAGATTCTGGAAAGTAACTTGCATCTGCCCCATTTTCTGTGTATATAACCATTGGCATAAGAGTCAGAAGACCTGAGTTCTAGTCCTCATATTGCTAACTAACATTTATAGAATATTCTTGTCTGTCAAAATGCGGAAAACACTACTGTCTCTCATGACTTGCTTCAGAGTGATGTCAGGAATGCATTTTGCCAAACATAAGTCACTTTAAAAAGGGATTTCCACCATCTGTCTTGGACTCAGTTTCCTTATCCATATTACTATCCATATAACTTATCCAAATAACTAAATAAATAAAGTTATCCTATAACTAAATAAGTAGGAGGTTTTTGGAGGGGTTTTTGCTGAGGCAATTGGGGTTAAGTGACTTGCCTCGGAAGTGTTAAGTGTCTGATTCCAGAATTCAAGGCCAGTGCTCTATCCACTGCATCACCTAGCTGCCCTAAATGAGTAGTTTTAAGTGTTTCTTGATGTTCATAGATGTTGTGATTTGCTTGTGGTTCATATAGCTAGAAAATTTAAGAAAAAAATATATCCTAAACTAGATCTTGCTGACTATAAGTCTAATATTCTCTCTTTCACTAATTCCATGCTGTTTTTCTTTGTAATTAAAAGAGGCTAAACTAGATCTCTTCTAATTTTAAATTCTGAAATATATATGTGTGTGCATATATTCATTTATATCAGAATTTAATATTTTTGTTGGTCAGTTTTTTAGTCATGTCTCTCTTAATGATTTCATTTGGAGTTTTCTTAGCAAAGATACTGGAGTGATTTGCCATTTCCTTTTCTAACTCATTTTATAGATGGGGTTTTAAGGCAAATGGGGATAAAAAAACTTGCCCAGGGTCACACAACTAATAAGTGTCTGTAGCTGGATTTGAACTCAGCTTTACCCAGCACTACACCATCTACCTTTCTTTTATGTAGTATATATGTATGCACATATATACCCCCACACACATTCTGATATAGAAGATAATTTAAAAATTCAAATATATATATATCTATACATATGTATATATATATATATATATATATATATATATATATATATATATATATATACATATGTAACTGCAACATAATAAAAGAATGGCAAATTTTTTTTTGTTTAAATTAAGTTTCTCTGCAGTTCTAACCATGTCATTTCCCTATTCAACCAATTTCAGTGGCTCCTCATTCTCTCTGAAATTAAATATAAAATCCTCTTATTTTAAAGTTCTTCAGAACTTGGCCTCTTCTTTTTTTTTAAGTCAACAAACATTTTTGGTTGTTTTTTTTTTTTTTTTGTATTTTTTTTAACATTTTGTTTTTTCCTCAATTACATGTAAAAACAATTTTAACATTAATTTTTAAAACTTTGAGTTCCAAATTCTCTTCCTTTTCCCTTTTCTATTTCAGACTCACTCTCCCCTGTTTATGGAGAAGGCAAGAACTTCAATATAGGTTATATTTGTGTAGCCATACAAAACATCTTTCTATATTAGTCATATTATGAAACAAAACATAGAATAAAAAACAAAGTTTTTTTAAAGTATGTTTCAATCTGTATTCAGACCATCTCTTTCTCTAGAAATGAATAGCATTTTTCACTGCAAGTCTTTGAGTTTTCTTGGATCATTGTATTGCTGAAAATAATTCACAGATGATTACCTTCCAATAGTGCTGTTACTTTGTACACAGTACATGCCACTTTGCCTCAGCTTTGTTAAATCTTTCCAGGTTTCTCTGAGAGCATCCTGCTCATCATTTCATTCTCCAATTGATGGTCGTCCCCTCAATTTCCAATTGTGTACCAACACAAAAGAACCGATACAAATATTTTTGTACAAATAGGTCCTTTTCCTTTTTTAAAAAAAAGTCTCATTTTGGATACAGACCAATTAGGGATATTGCTCCATTTGGTCATTGTTTGGGTCCTCATTGGCTCAGATTGAATGTAAATATCAGTCATTTCCGTTTTGCCCAGAAGACCCTCCCAGATTCAATCATTCACTTATGTATTTAGAATTTTTGAACTAAGCTAAAGAGGAGATTCTTGCCCTCAATATCTACCAAGTCTTAATCACCGAAGAGGTATGGCTTCAGTCAAACTAAGACCCTTTGAACATCTTAGCTTAAAAAGGCCAAGGTGTCCCATTTTATCCAGGACCATCTCCAGTTGTCTGAATCTCTATCTGGCCACTCTACCCAGATGGCTCTGGAGGGGAAAGTTAGACAAGTGACCTTGCACAGCCCTCCCTCAATTAAATCCAACTCACTTGCATGTCATGGCATCATCTCCTGGTGTCATGGTTCTCTTTGAGAACAAAGGACAAACAATAGTGAGTTAGAGCATTTTTTTTTTCATATGGCTATAGATAGCTTTGATTACTTCATCTAAGAACTGTTCATATCTTCTGATCATTTATCAATTGGGGAATGGCTCTTATTTTTTTATAAATTTGACTTAATTCCCTATATGTTTAAGAAATGAGGTCTTTCTCAGAGAAATTTGCTTCTAATTTTTTTTCAGTTATGATTGCTAACTATTCCCCTCCATCCTATTTCCCTCTCTGTTTATTCTATTTTCTTCTTTTACTCTGGTCTTCCTCAAAAGTATTTTGCTTCTGACTACCATCTCCCCCAACTTGCCCTCTCTTCTTTCACCCCTCCCCTTCTGTTATTCCTTTCTCCTACTTTTCTGTATAGTAAGATAGATTTCTATATCCAATTGAGTGGGTATGTTATTCTCTCTTTGAGTCAATTTCAACCAAAGTGATGTTACTTCACTCCCTTTTATCTCCCCCATCTTCCCCTTCATTGTAAAAAGCTTTTTCTTGCCTTTTTTTTTTTATGAAAGATAATTTCCCCCTTCCATCTTTCCCTTTCCCTTTCTCTTAGGGCATTCCTCTTTTTTTTACTCCTTAATTTTATTTTTTAGATAATACTCCTTCATATTGAACTCATACCTATACCTTTTGTCTTATGTTTTATATATATATATATATATATATATATATATATATATATATATATATATATATATATATATATATATATATATAAACTTCTTCAAACTGTCCTAATAATGAGAAAGTTCTTATGAGTTCCAAGTATCACCTTCCCATATAAGAATGTAAACAGCTTAACCTTATGATTTCCCTTTCCTGTTTACCTTTTTATTCTTCTCTAGAGTCCTTTATTTGAAAATCAAATTTTTCTTATTCAGCTCTGTTTTTTTTTTTATCAAGAATGCTTGATATTTTTTTTATTTCACTTTTTTCATTGAATGTCTATTCCCCTCCTGACCCCAAAGATTGTACACAGTTTTGCTGGGTAGATTGTTGGTTGAAATCTCCTTTGCCCTCTAGAATATTATATTCCAAGCCTTCTGGTGCTTTTATGTAGAAACTGCTAACTCTTATGTTATCCTATCTGTGGCTGCATTGTTTATTTTTTATTTGTTTTTTTTTTTTCTGTTTGCAATATTTTCTCTTTGACTTGGAAGCTCCTGAAATGGCTATGATATTTCTGGATGTTTTAAGTTTTGCATTTCTCAGCAGGTGATTGATGGATTCTTTCAATCTCTATTTTATTTTTTAGTTCTAGAATATCAGGGCAGTTTACTTTATTAATTTCTTGAAAGATGATATTTAGCCTTTTTTTTTTTTTAAATCATGACTTTCAAGTAGTCCAATAATTCTTAAATTATCTCTCCTGGCCAGTCAAACTTTTTTCCAATAAGATATTTCACAATATCTTCTTTTTTTCCTTCTTATGGTTTTATTCTATTGTTTCTTTATTTCTCATAAAGTCATTAGCTTTCATTTGCTTGATTCTAATTTTTAAGAATTTTTTTTCTTCAGTGGTGAATTTTTGTACCTCATTTTTCATTTCACCAATTTTACTTTTTAAGGAGATTTTTCTTCAGTGAATTTCTGTGCCTTTTTTTCCATTTAAACGATTCTACTTTTCAAGTCATTCTTCTCCTCATTGGGTTTTTGTAACTTTTTTTTTTTAATACCATTTCGCCTATTTTGTTTTATAAGGTATTTTCTTCAATATCTCCCTTACCAAGTTGTCTCTTTTTTGATGATTTTTCTTACATCATTCTCATTTTTCTTCCCAATTTTTTATCTGTCTCTTTATTGATTTTCAAAATCCTTTTTGAGCTCTTCCATGACCTGAGACCAATTCATATTTTTCTTGGAGGCTTTGGATGTTGGAGTTTTAACCTTGTTATCTTCTGAATGTATGGTTTTGATTGCCCTTGTCACCAATTTTCTATGGTTAGATTTTTTTGTCTATTGTTGCTCATTTTTCCCCATGCTATTTCTTGACTTTTAATTCTTTTTAAATTGGGTTCTGCTTCAAAATGGAAGGCATATTCTCTTAAACTTCAAAGGTTTTGTGTGATTGCTTTCAGAAATATTTCAATACTTCAAGTAAGTTTTCAGTTCTTCCAAACTGGTATTAAGAAAAGGTGCATTTACTACTCTCCTGGCCTTCACTCTGGTCTTTGAGCAATCACAAGCACTCCCCCCCCAATTCAACAAATATTTACTAAGTATTTATTATGTCCAAGGCAGTCACTGACATTTTAAAATCTCTCTCTCTCTCCCTCTCTCTCTTTCTTTCTCTGTCTCTCTTCCATTAAGAGTTATTTTAAAAATTTTAATATCTTATGTTCTCTAGTTACATGTAAAAACTTTCTTAACGTTTGTTTTTAAAACTTTGAGTTCAGATTCTCTACCTTCCTTCCTTCCCACTACACCCCCATTGAGAAGGCACATGTGAAGTTACACAAAACATTTCCATAAAAGTAATGTTCTGAAAGAAAACATAGATCCTCCCCTTACCCCTCAAAAACCTTCAAGAAAGATAAAGTTAAGAAAAAAATCATGCTTCAATCAGTTCTTTTTCTGAGTCTGGCTAGCATTTTTCATCATAAGTCCTTCAGAGTGGTCCACAAGCTCTTCTCCCTTCTCCCCCTCCTCCAGGAACTGTGACTTGTTTTACTATGGCCACAAACTGTGGTATGCTATTATTTTTTCTCACTCTGGGATTACCACCTAGTACTCCAACCCAGATCTGAGCATGGACAAAAAAACAAAATCTTGCCCCCCGCGCCAATTAAGAAAAAAAAAAAACAACAACCAAAAAACCCCCTGTAATCTCCTTCTGATCAGTCCATGGGCTGAGAGTTCTGGAGGCAGCTGCTACTATGGCTAATTCACTGACTTCCAGGGCTACTACTGGTTTGCCGAAGCCTAGTTTTTGATGGTACAGTCTGTGCTGAACTGTACTCTACTCTTACCCAGACACAGATCTTTGCTGTCAACCTTCCCAAGCTGTCTTTGGCTGGAAAATTATTTCACTCCATCCTTTTGTTGGTTCTGCTACTCTATAAATTGTTTTATGGAATTATAAATATTGATAATAATTAGCATTTATATGACTTCTAGCATGAAAAAAGTACTATACTAAATATACACACACACATATAAATATATAAAATTTGATCCTCACAACAACCTTCTAAGGTAAGTGCTATGATTATCCTCATTTATTTTATAACGGAGGAAACTGAGACTGGTAAAGGTTAAGTGACATGCCCAGCTTCACACAGCTACTAAGTGCTGAGATCATATTTAAACTCAGGTCTTCCTGGTTCTAGGCCCATTGTTTTATCCCCTATATCCCTGTCTACCAATGGACATGCTCTATAGATACCTAACTGTATACTATAATCTAAACATCAGATATTCTTTATCCACTTGTTTTTTTCTCATAAATAGAGCAAACTTTTTCAAGTTATTAAGAATCAATTCTTACCATACAGCTAAAAGCCTGGTATGCACCAGGCACTGTGCTATGTACTGGGCATACAAAGAAAGGGAGAAAACAGTCCCTGCTCCCAAGGACTTCATGATCTAAGGAAAGAAATAACATATAAAGAACTATGTATAACCACTATGTACAGGACAAATTGGAGACTATATTAGATGGAAGGTATTAACATTACAGATTTTATTCAGGAAGTTCTGCAATGCTTTTGTTTTTCAGTAGTGCCTGACTCTTTGTGATCCTACTTGGGGTTTGGTTGTTTTTTGCTGTTTTGTTTTGTTTTGTTTTATTTAAATTTCTCTCCTTCCTAATCCTCAGGAAGAGTTTTCCATTTGGTTTTTCCACATAATTGCCATTAGTACTACAGTATGAAATGACCAAGTGTCCTATAAAATAATATTTTCTGTGGCTTTGGGGTATACCATAAAAACAATTCCATTAATTTATCCATTATATAATGTCACTTAACTCCCAAGGTTGCTGTGATAGTCAAGTGAGATAGTAATTGTAAAGAGCTTAGCATAGTGCTTAGCAAATAGTAAGTGTTATTTAAATATTTATTATTATTACTATTATTGATGTGACTCAGGTCCTTTAATAGAATATACATACATTGGTCAGATTTTATAGATTATCTAATTCTAAAAGTCACCTGATTCTTAGCACCTTCTGTCCTTTTGTCTCTATTTTGCCAGTCACTGGAGAAGTAAAAGGAAGCCATAAAGTTGACTGAGGATCATTTACTATTTTTCTTTGCTTGATCACCAAGTGGCTAGATTACTGGTGAACTTCTTTGCATTTAGATAGTCTGGTCCTTAGAAAACTGACTTAATTTGTTGCTAGTATCATATTCAAAGCCTTTACAGGATGGTAGAACTTAAAAGAGCTTAAACTCTACTGCTTTAACTTTCAAGAATCTAGGGTCACTCCATATCATACTGATGCGTCAAGTTAGGCCCATATCACTTTTTTAAAATTTGGGGGTTTGTTTGTTTTTTTTGAGAGGCTATTGGAATTCAGTGACTTGCCCAGAATCACACAGCTAGTAAATGGTAAGTATTTGGACCAGATCTGAACTCCAGTCTTCCTGACTCTAAGGCCGGTGGGAATCTAACAGCCCCCAGCCCTTATCACTTTAAAAAATTTAAGTAAACTTTTTTTTTATCAATTTCACTTAGTCTATTTTATCAGTAACTAAACATTGCTTTGTTAACTCAGTGTTTTTTTTTTTTTACTCAATTGTAACCTTTTAAATGATTTTCTTTTCCTTTTTTTTTTTTTTTTTTTTTTGCATTGGAGAATGGTATCACTCCATTACCATTCTATAAATTTTTGTGTTCACAACTCTAAAATAGGAATACTACTGATTTTGCACATGCAAATATCTTCCAAATCTATTAATTTTATTATAATTTCTTTCAATGTTCAGAGTCCTATGATGTAATATGATTTTGTGGTTCCCCTGATCTTAGAGGGCTTCTGTCCTAACAATAAGTCAATAAATCCTAAATCTTCTGTCTCGAGGACTTCCCAAACTCCAAATCTAAGAACAACTCTGAACAGGCCTCTCCTCAATTCTTGCTGATTGATCATCTTGTCAGATTCTATACCCAAATTCTGGGGACCACTCCTCTGGGCCATAGAATTAGTATGTCAGTGATAGAAAGCTGAATAAAGGGGGCTCTCCTCTCTTAGAACTTTGCTAATTTCTTTTAGAATTTAGCCCACTTATAATGGCATTACAGTTCCAATAAATTTTGTCCCTTGACTAGAAAATGGGTTCAAGCCTGCAAAGTCTTTTGAGACACTTCTCAACATCAGTCTGTGACCCTAAAATTTTGGGGTTCCCTTCCCAACCTCAATATTACAATACCAGGTAATGAGCTGGTCATTTCCACCTGGCTGTGCTTTTGGCATATCAAAAACAAAAACAATAGAATAAAACAGTCTCTATTCCATCCCTATGATCATCTTCCAATCCTCTGTCCTTATTGAGTTTGGCAACATTTTGTAGATACCCAAGCTTCCAAACAAAGTCATTATTATCATTTTTCTTACCTCTTCTACATCTAGATTCTACTTCTATGTTTCATATTAGTTCTCTCTCTCTCTCTTTTTTTTATTATCATAGGATTACCTCCCTTTTTCAAGCATTCAACACCTCTCCATCAACGTAATTGCTAGTATGATTTTTCAAAGATGCAGACCAGACCATGTCACTTCTTTGCCCAAATATCTTCTGTAGCTCTCTTCTGACTCTGGGATAAAATGCAAATAGATTGTATTTATAGCTTCTCTTCCCCACTACTCTATAATCTGGCTTCCTCCACCTTCTCTAATCTTATTCCTATTATCTATTCATGCAAAACTGGTCTAACAGGCATTCCTTGCATTCTCCATTCCAGCTCATCTGTGTCATTACCCAGGCTATGCCTCAGAACTTGAAATGTACTCTTTTATTTTCGGTAGAATAGAGTTCTTCAAAGTCAAGAACTATTTTATAACTTGTCTTTGTATCTGCAGTGCCCTGAAATAATATCTTATAAACAGTAGGTACTCAATAATTTAATTTAATTGACAATCTTTTTTATAAGACTCTACTTGGATTGGTTGTGAGGTTACTCTTGTCTGAATATTCCTCTTGGACTTTTATCAGTTTGCAGTATTTCTTGTGCTCATTAATTTCTTCTAAATACTCATATCTCCAACCACAGTTTCTGGATTAAAGTTGGGTCATACTTCTGCAGTCTTGGGATTATATAGGCAGGGTCTCTTTGGTCCTGGATATAGTAGTAAATAGTAGGATATGACCTCTACAAGAATTCTTTGATTTGGGCTCATTTTTTAGTCTTTTAGGTTTTAGACTTATTTTTTTTTCCCTGTGCAGTCTCAAACATAGAGTTGGCTTTGGACCTCGCTGTGACCCTGTCAGTATCCAACCAGATTGTGCTGGTAGCAAGACTCCAGCAGGACTTCAGTTCTTTGCTTTGCAGGTCTACTCATTCCCTTGCTGAGGTTATTGCCATTGGTGGATCATGCATTAGATTAGGCTTGTCTCCTCTGTGGTTCAAGCACAAACTGCTTGGGCTCTGTTCTGGAAATTAACTGGCTGAATCTGGATGAGGAGCAGGCTGCCTGGGCACTAATCTGGTTTATGACATCTGCTAGGTGATGAGCCCTATCTCCTACAAAGGCCTAGGTGTAGCCCATATCCCAATGGCTATTCTTGCCCTGTCTCCTTCTGTGGCTTCTTCTTGTATCTATCTAGAGCAAAGTTTCTTAAACTGTGGGTCATTACCCAATATGAGATGGCATCAAATGTGGGGGTTATGAAAAATTTAGCAGCAACAAAAGATATCAAGTATTCTTACAAATTTAATTCTCTATGTAAAAATAAATAAGCACATCCCTCTCATTGATATGCTAATTTGCTTTCCTCTTTAATAAATGGTAAAATTATATGTATACCAAAGAATTGTTTTAAAATAAATTTGATTATTATTTACAATCAGTAACTGTTTGATTTGTATATGTCTTGTATATATCTATATACCTGAGGTTGTGTAGAAATTTCTCAGCTACAGAGGAGTCATGAGCCTTCATCTAGAGCTTATACAGGATTGTGGCAGCTTTTTTGTGCAATGTGTAAAAGAGCTTACAGACATTTTTTTTTTCTGGTTTTCCTTATCCTTCTTATTTCTGGTATGTTTTTTGTTGTCGTTGTTGTTTTATTGGGCTATTTGTAAAGGACCTTGGTTTCTTTAGTTCCTAATACATCTCCATCTTCCCATAATTCTAGAATTTAAGTAAATCATAATCATTCTCATCCTTGAAGGTTTAGCTTAGCTGCCACTTTCTTCATTGAAAACCTCCTTCTCCACAGTTATTACTTTTTTTCTTCCTCAAAATTACTTTATATTTCCTTATCCATATCAGTTGAATTATTCACTGAAAAATACCAGTTATGAGAAACCTTAACACAGATCCTGGTGGAGTAGATGCTTAAAAAATGCTGAATTGAATTGATTTGCTATGAATAATAGTTAATTAATTATATTATTTATGAAGAAATCAAGAATAATATAATATTCTGATATAATATATTGTGTAACATAATATAGTAATAATATAACATGATAATATAACATATAATAATGTAGTATTATAAAATAATATGCATTAAGTATCAATAATAAAAGCATTCAATATTCCTGTTGATGGGGGTGAACTCTGAAACTGTATCCCCTTTAATCTGTAAAAACTATTGAAACTGCGTCCTCTTTGATCTGTAAAAGGAGATTGGGGTCTCAAACTCCAGAGAGTCTGGGAGGGGACATAATTTCCAGATGGGCCTTTTCTAATTTAAGCGGCTCGTTCCCAATTGGAGATCATGGGCAAATGACCTCCCTCCCATTGATCTTTTGGGGTAGCCAGATCCCCATTCAGGAAATTCCAAATTCTGGAAAAAAAAGCCTTCAAATTTCATTCAATTGTGAGATCTTGGTCTGATAATCAGTTCAAACTGCCCCCAGCCCCCAAGATTTGCTAATAAAATAGGTTTCTGTTAACACATTCTTTGAAAATCTCCTCATTAAGAGTTTGTCCACTAAGACAGAGCTTCTCAGTGAAAAATAAAACTTCCTTTTTTGCCACTAAGATTTCCGGTTTGTGAACTCTTTCACATTGGACCTGTGCTGAGACCAGAGGGGATTCTCACATCAATTCTCTACCACTGGACCCCCATCACTATTTTTACTCCTCTACACTCCCCCCAACCATAGTAAGAAATAATAAATAAATAAAAGTACACTTTATAGTTTTCCTAGTTCTTTTGGAAATATTTTTCACTTGGGCAAATAATAACTAAAATGCTTTATGATTTTCAATGTGCTTTCTTCAAACTGACCTTGTGAAGAGTACAACACAAATGTTATTATCTCCATTCAACAGATAAGGAAAATAAGACCAAAAGGGTAAATAATTTGGTGGAGTAGTATAGTCCCTGGCTCCAAGGACTCAATCTATTGATTGTTTTGTGAAAGAAAAACAAAAACAAAAACAAAAACAAAAAACAATATTGGAATCTTCCTGGCATACTCAAAACCTATTCTGTACTTTGATCTTGGATTTGCTTCCTGGCATTTTTGCTTTATTTTTATCCCCCACCCCAGGCTGAACTCCAGGAATTTATTATACTTGTCATGACAGAGCTAATAAGAAGTAGAGTTTAGATTTGAACCACTTTAACCCCCATATCTACTATTATCCTTTGCCTTCTCAGACACTAATAAGATGAGCTATTAAAGTTTAAAACAATAGTAAGATATTTAGGAGAACATCATGTATAATTATTCCTGAAATATAAGTTAATAACTAATTATTTTAATAACTAAAATCAATATTACAATATCATAGCAGCTCCAAAGACTTCCCCTAACTCATACAGTTGCCACCCTGAAAACTACAGTAAAATCTTTGAAAGAAATAAGAACCAAGAAGAATGAATGAAGGTTCTCATTCAATTATATGTACAAATTAACTTTAGCATACAAAAAAGATAAAAAATGAAGCAGGAACATAAAATGTTATTTTGAAAAATGCAATCCATTCTTTATAGTCTATTATTTTTAGTGATTGAAAGCTATGGAAATAATATTTACTCTATTAAAATTCTCAGATAAGAAACAAAATGTGACAGCATCATATCCCAAATTGTATGGCATTTTTCTTAATATTTTTATTCATTCATTTGTCCAACAAATATTTTTGGGAATATATTAGCAGGGTAGTAAGATATGTGGACATAATTTCTGTCCTCAAGACGTTTTCCAGAAAATATTCTCTACTTCAAGGAATAAAAGAACACTTTTTTTGAACTAGATAACCAAAGAATTACTTGAGTTCCAGTTTTAGACTATGCAATAGTCTAGTCATCATAGTATTTGTGGGCTAAAAGTGTATTAAGTTCATTTGTTAAAACAACAGGCTAGCTTCTCTAAAAGATTTCCCCTTTTTGTACTCCAATTCTGCCTTAGAGATAGCATTCTTTTAAAAGGAGGCTTTACAGCTTTGGAAGAATAAGCTAATTTCACAGCCAGTTTTGCCACTGCTATGGAAAACAGGCTGCATATGCAAGCCAGCTGAAGTCATCTGAACTGAAAAGGATTAGAGCTGCTGCAGCCACTGATACTGTCAAACAGCAATTGGAAACAGCTCTTCCAATGTGCTGCATGAAAAAATTCAGGAATTCCTGTCTACAATTCCCCAACCCATTGGATTTTTAATCAAAGTTGGCAGAATATATTGTAAATTGGAAATATGCAAGTGGTGATGAAATCAAACATGATAATCTTCCAGATTTTGGATTCTGGCTGACCCAGGCTTCTTTCCAAGTCCATTACTATTGTCATCCACCAATTAATTAAGGTACAATCTTTACCTAGGGCAAGGTCTCTGGAAACTTCACTCCAAAGTGGAATATTTAGTTATCAGGTCCACTTCCTCCTCTCCCCTTCACCACTAGTGTGGAAGCATTCACAAGCTTTTCTTCTTTATTAACATTCAGTTACCTCACTCTTTTCTTTTAAATGGCATTTTATTAGGTTATAATAGAATAGCAAAAATCCAATCAACTAAAAGTAAATAAACAGAAATATTTCTTACCTGTTCACTTTTAGTGAAAAGAGGGAAATATTGATTTAAAAAAATAACCTGATGCCACTTAATTTAAAAAAGAAAACTTTTGTCCTGGAATATTTACAAATTCAGCCATTTATTACCCATGTGATTTGGCGCAAATAACTTAATTTCTCTAAACCTTAGTTTCCTTATTTTAAAATGAGGAAAAACAGCTTTTGACATTGTGAATTACCTTGTCCTCTTTGATATTCTCTTCCCTCTGAAAGATAAGTGTCAATTCTTCCTGTCCATATCTTGTTTGTATATGGTTGTTTTGTGGTTGGTTCCTTATAAGACTGTGCTTTACTTTTCTTTGTATCTTTGTACATTGCTGTCATTTGGATATCTTATTGCTCCTCAGTATTCTATTTAATATACACAATGAATCACCCTTCTTTCTTTGTAATAGTGAGAGAACAATGGATGTGTAACTGTTGATGTATATGTAAAGTCTGTCATATAGTAGGTGCTTAATAAATGCTAGTTGGCTAATTGGCTAAATGAAGTACCTTACTGTTCTGAATAATGTGATAATAAAACCTCTCCCATTATTTTACATAATCAGGACCTAATCAAAAGGGATCTCTGAAATCATCTAATCAAACCTATATAGGAGAAAAAAACAAAAACTAGTCCACAACATTCCTGATAAAGGTCAAATGGGAATGAGAAAGAGAATGCCTTTGTTCTGCTCAACCTAGAGACAAAGAGAAAAATACTCTCAGAAGATCTGCATATTTTAGTTTCATCTGACACTTCTAGTCCATTTGAAACAATGAAACGGTAACTAGGAGTCAATTAGGCCTAGGTACCTGAGCAGTAAGGTGTCTAATACCATTTCTGCCAGTTCTACCATGTTAAACAAATGAAATACAGCCCTTCTTCCACATTACAACCCTTCAAAAATTTGAAGTGACTTGCCTAAGGTCACACATGTAAGTTGAGAACTAAAACTCAAATGACAAGTAATAATTCAATAATTGTTTCATTGTTCAGAAGGATTTTTACATAGATTTGTATGTTTTTATTGAGCTAATATCTTTTTATCTGAGCTAATAAGAGGAATTAAGAAACCTCTTGATGAAGATGAAAGAGGAAAGTATAAAAACTGGCTTGAAGCATAATAACAAAAAGGCAAAAATGTTGGCAATTGGTTCTATCATTTTCTCTTCCTCTTAAGAGAGAAAAAAGGTAGAAACAGTGTCAGATTTTCTATTCTTGGACTCAAAAATCATTTCAGTTTCCAGTAGCAATATATGGCTGTGAGAATTTGACTATAAGGAAAGCTGAGTACCTCAGAATTAGCACTTTTGAATTGTGATGCTAGAGAAAGGGCTTGAGAGTCCCTTGGACAATAAAGGGATCAAATCAGTCAATATTTAAAGAAATTAATTCAGGCTCATCACTGAAAGGTCAAATACTGAAGCTGAAGCTTAAATACTTCAGGCATAAAATGAAAAGATGGAATTCATTGGAAAAACTCCTAATGTTGGGAAAGATTGAAGATAAATGGAAAAGAGCAAAAGATGAGATCAAAAGATAGTATCATGGAAAGGATAAAGTGAACTTGGACAGACTTGGAGAGATAGTAAAGGATAGAAGAGCCTGGTGGGCTATAGTTCACAGAATGACAAAGAGTTGGATACAATTGAGCAAGTCAACAATGCAACAGACTTATCAATTTCCCCTATAGCCCATGAATTTAGTAGATTACAATTTAGACTGGGATTGTATTGTTGTTATTGAATTTGGATTTCCCTTTTAGATCAAGTACCTTTTGTCATTATATATCTCTCTTGTTACTTTTCTCTAAAAACAGTGACTATCATCTAACATATTCGATATCCCTCTTATCTTCAATGCCATCTATAAAGTAATAAACCTTCCATTCTTGGGATCAGAAGAAAACAATTTCCAACTAAATCCTAAATTCTTGATGATTAAAAATCTAAACTTATAAATAATATACTAAGGCCTTGAAAGATCTTCATTTGCCAAAGAATGAATAATTTATATTCATAGTACATTTACTAACTCCAGAAAAGTTATTAACACCATAGTTAGTAAAAAAAAAAGAAAAAAAGGACAATGAACTATATTAATATTAATTATTAGTGCATGATAATACAATAACTTTGTTATTTGTAGAGCATTCTGTTAGGGATGATATCAGTTGTAACTTGACATGATGAGCTTTTATTGTAAAAATGTAATTTTTGTAATTCGCAGATAAAGTCTGGTGTAATTAGATTGTTTAATGCTGACAAAAATTCATCAACAATTTCCTGAAGTTTATACAAAGAATGATTTCAGTAAATAAAACATATCATATGGAATTGTGAAATTTCATTTTTTTTTAATGTGGATTACCATATAACTGCTAAGTGAAATAGAAAAAAGAGCAAATATAATAAAGGGCCCTATTTTTGGTTAAGAAACCTAGAAAAGAAATTCCCACAAGGTTGGCAAAGAATTTTAATTCTTAAGGAAATTATAATGATCATTTTCTTTGTGATCCAAGTGCTTTCTTTAAAACACTTTTTAGATTTGGTTTGTGTATGATGCATTTTCATTTTAGGAACATTATTTCTCTAAATATGAGGGAAGAGGGGTTTTTCTTAACTGAAAATTATCTAGAAAAAAAAACAATTACACTAAAAACATTTGTTCTCTTTTGCTTTTTCTGGTGTCATAGAATTAAATTAATTTTATTATACAGAGTTCAGGAATTTTCCTTCTGCAACTTTTGGTTAACTGAAATCCTGTCTTCTGTTAATATTAACCTTACCTGAGAAAAATTTGACTCATGCAATTATAACTCAGGCAAAAAAAGGCCTCTTGATATTCCTGAGATATGAAACCAGGTAAAAGGAAAAAGAGAACACAGCATCTTAATAACCTCCTCAAAATATTTTATTTTGGGGAGAATTTCCCTGATACCAATTTCATGAGAAGTAAATCTTTTCTTCTCAACAAGCCCATTGTGATTTCTTTAAAAGATTGCCTTATAATTGTGTAAGTATAGAATTTTTCTAATTCAGTGTTTAATCTGTAGCCTGATTTATTTTATCCAAAGAATCTATTTAGCTAGGTTTGTTGCCATAGAGGCCGTATAAAATGACAAGTATTTAACTAAATCTATTCAATTTTTAAGACATTGGGAAAACAAATGATTATAATCCATTTTTTTTAAATTTCATAAATGTTAAATAAAAAGGTATATTACATAAAGTAATATACAATAAGATTTGACCTCCAACTTTAATCCCATTCCTCACTCTAACCCTAATTTCTCTGTCACTCTGATGGAATTTTGTCTATAAAATAACTTGTTAGAATCATAGTAAGGGTTCAGTTTTACTTTTTTTCTTTAACTGAGATTTGAACCTATGATTAAGCACAATAAAAAATTTTTAGCTTTTTCTTATCTCTATAATTACTGCATTGCAGTAGATTTATTTCAGCAGTATTTACCTACCACATGAACTCAAAAGAGAAGACATTTCTTTCAAAACATTGGCAAAAATTGTATTAAGATAACAACAGGCTATATCATTTGGGAGGAGGGCAACTTACCTTTTTCAATACGTATTTTTTGAGAATTTTTAAGACATAGTAACCCCAGTAGAGGTGAAGGACTTGCAGGATCAAGAGTTGCACATTGAGGAAAATGTATGAGAAGAAAGGCTTAAGGTAATGTAGAGGTAGAATAACTGTGCAGTATAAAATCCTAAAAAACAAAATTAGAAAAGAGAAATTTATAATAGCAGAAATGTACTTCCCCTTAAAAAACCCAGGTAATTTCATTTATTTATTTGGAATAAAAAAAAAAAAAGTAAGCACCCTTTCCCTTCCAGACACACAAAAACTCTCATTACTTCTCTATATTTAGTATATATTCAGTAGGAAACACTACTTCCCTTCTTTTTCTAGAAAGTAATAAAGAACATGAAACTTCCTTCTAGCATCCTGGAAGTTAAAATAGAATATTTTATTTTGTAATTGTAATACAGTGATGGCTTAATGACTAGTGAGGCATCAGAGTATAATCAACTATTAAGGACTGTCCTTTCTCAGCTCTCCTCATCTAACAGTTCCCTTCTCTCTTCTGATTTGTTGCCTCTAACCTATAGTGGGGTCAGAAACCAGATAATTGAGTTTATTAGAATTGTTAATGAGAATTGTATATAATATATATCTATTTTGTCACTTTTTTTTTTTCTTTTTTTTTTTGGTGAAGGCATTTGGGGTTAATCAACTTGCCCTGGGTCACACAGTTAATAAATATTAAGTGTCTGAGGTCACATTTGAACTCAGGTCCTCCTGACCTCAGGGCTGGTGCTCTATCCACTGCACCACCTAGCTGCCCCAAGTTTGTCACTTTCTTAAGGAGGGGTGGTAATACAAGGAAATTTGAGAACTCAACAATTTAACAAAAATGAATGGTAAAAATGTTTTTACATGTAATGAGAAAAAAAGTTTTAAAAATTGTATGTAAAATAATATTGTTGATTAAATCTAGAGATTCAGATTTAGAAAACCCATTCCCATCCCTATTTTGACTTATTTCTAGGTGATTTGGATTGCCAGAAGTCTAACTTCTAGGTTGATTGAACGTGTTATATTGTTGTTTATCCCTCCTTTCTAAAATTCAGAACAACATAGTTGTGTGGAAATATTCATTATTTTATTGAGAAAAGTTAGGATCAAGGCTCTCTCCTGGACCCTCTTCTTCCTCTTTTTTTTTTTTTTTTTGTTTTCTGTTATCCCCTTTAATGTTCTCAATTCCCATGAGTTCAATTAACATGCCTATGCATATGAATCCAAGATTTATATATCCAGTCCTAACTTCCCTCTTGAACTTCAGAAGTCCCACATTCCTAGCTGCCTCTTCAATACATCAAATTGGATGTCCTATAAGCATTTCAAACTCAACACATCTTAAAAAGAACTTAGGATCTTTCTACTTAAACTTCCATTTTCCCAACTTTCCAATTTTTTTTTCCTAGGACACAATTACCCTCCCTTAACCCAGGCTTATAACTTAGTGATCATCTTTGACTCTTTACTTCCACTCATGTATATTCTTACTGAAACTATCTACATAGCATTTTGCTTACATCTTCTCTCAATTTAAGCAGACCTGGTGTAGACCCTCTTTATCTCATGCCTGCATTACTACTTCAAGTCATTTTAAAAAAATGATTGTTATTTTTTTTTTCTGATTGGAAAAGGAAAGTTATTGAAATAAAATTATGGCAACTATGGACAGCAAGAAGGGTCCTTAGAGACCATCTTATTTGATTCCTCATTTTTCAGATGAGGAAATTAAGGCTCAGAAAATGAAATGTCTTATTATTGATAACACAGATTTAAGTAGCAGTGGTTTCTTAGTGTAACTCCAAATCCAATACCATTCTGCTTTACGTACTGCCTTGACTATTAATTGACTTAAAAGCAATTTACCTTTTTAGTAACATATGGAGAAGAGAAAATCTATTTTTACAAATTTATAAATGTACAATTTACAAAAATTATGAATAATCAAAATAAGAAAGGCATCCATGTTTTATATCTTTAAGAGTACAAAAAATGATCTAGAATTGCCACACCAAGGTCACACAGCTAGGAAGTGTTAAGAGTCTGAGATCACATTTGAACCCAAGTCTTCCTGTCTTCAAGGCTGGTCCTCTATCTACTGCACCACATAGCTGCCCCATAAAACACTTTTAAACACAAAATTTATGAAACAATCTTTTAAAAGAATAGGTTAAATAATTCTCTCTTTGATATTTACAGAGCAACATAGCCTAGAATCAGGAAAACAGCCTGGATGAACTTTTTTTTTTCCAATACTATGATTCCCTGTTATTGTTTCTAGTATATATGAAAATCCATTCCTAAGATATACAATTTAATTAATAAATAGAAGGTTACAAAAAATTAGGCTACTAGGGAATTAAATTGGAATAATTGCCTTTATACCTTATTCTATTAGGGCCAAAAGTTTTAGGAAAAAAATGTGAAGAATTTTTATTTATTTTAAGAACCAATTAGGTGACATGGTTGCCAGTAAGGGAAGGAGAAGAAAGAAAGTATGCACATAGAGAAGATTTGTGAGATAAAATAAGGTAAGAGTGAAGAGGGTTTAAAAAAGGAAGGAGAAGGAAAAAAAAATAAAATGCTTGATGGAATAATATTTAATTTTTCTTTCTTTCTCAGGGCCATGAGTCCCCAAGAAAAACTTGGATTAGGTAAAAGTACTGGTCAGCTGGGGTCCATTCTTGTTCGGAACCTATTATTGGAGCTAGGATAGGGAATCAAATTACTACATTGCAGATTCCCTCTAACACCCATTAAGTACCTGCAAAGTGAATTCGTCCAGATGAACTGCCCTAAAATGATATGTAGGGCTACTAAGTTCATTTTATACCTATATATGGGTCCAAGTTAACAAAGGAGGAGAAAATTCTCTTTTTGCAATGACCAATGCAATTGTGTATAAACTATAAAGCCACAGTCAGTGGGGAAAATAGAAGGATTAATTAGTCTAGCTCAATGCTCTACCATAGGGAAAAAAAAAAAGCCAAACAAGAGGTACTCACTAGGATTATAACATGGTGGACCTTCCAAAAGAACCTCTAAGCGTCTATATTAAAGTAGGTTGACTGTTCTAAAATGTCTACGGGCAGGTGAAATACTTTGTCAGCTTAGTAATAAGTAAGGCTCAGTGGATTTCAACAAGAATTCTATATCAGTTAAGACTTCAAAGTCTATTTCATAGAGATTAAACTCCCAGAAAATTCAGCAAGAACCTAAGAGAACGTTACTCTGAATCAGGCTCTTATGCAAGTGAGAGTTGAAAACATGCCACATACATCTTACTAATTCAACTTGAAACCTAAAAACCATGACAAGTGGCTGAGTCCTTATAGTTGACAAGTATAGGAATTAATATGAAGGGAAACACATACATACATATATACATACAACTATATATGTATAGATAGATTCCAGTTACAAATCACTATTTTTCTTATAAATATGGCTATCGTTATCAAGACATATATACCAATTCATCATAAACAACAGTATAATGTTAATATCTTCTGCATTAATCAAAATTACAGTTACTGTTAAAGTAACATCATTTAGGTGACACCTAAATCATATCGTAATCAGTAAAAGATTTAATAATGAAGTTCAAATATTTTCTGAATTTGAGGTCACTTTAAAAGCATAAATTACTTTCATTTTGAATTCATGAAAATAGGATTTTGTTATTCTATCTAACATCTAACTTCAGCTATCTCTAGATATCACTTAAAACAGGTATGCCAAATTCAAATTTGGTCTTGACTCTTGATTTCAATGAAATCCCTAAAGAAAATGTTTACCATGATCAAGGTACCTAAGTATCATTAGCAAAATTCTTCTGGTTCACTGGGAGGAGAGAGGTTGTGGAGGAGGGAGAGATAGTGCTCATGGTATACTAATGTCTGGGTTCTCTATTCAGTGGCTATTTGCTGTAGTGTTGCAAAAACTCCCAAAGCTAACTAATGTTCATTTAGAATTAGTCTAATGTGGCAAGTCAGCATCCTTCAATTCTATCCCTGCCAGCTAAATATTAAAACCTAACAACAGCATTAGCCTCTCTGCCAGCTTGGGAGGAAAATATGTGCTGGACCAAAAAATATGGTTTTAGGTAGTGCTCTTCAAATCACCCGTGGCTTCTTTACTACTTTGTCTTTATTATTTATGCCAAGATACACATGTAGAATTATGTTTATGAGAGGAAAAGGTTTCAAGAGAGATAAGATATTGGTAATTCTCTGCCAGTAGTAATATTTGTTTTCCCAATTTCCATTTACCTTTCCATATATGTGCTTAGGTGAACAGTTCCTTTTTTGGCAAAGACAAGTTTTATGGCTGGGTCAAGATAACATCTCAGTTACATCTATGACAACAGCAAATATCTCTTATGAAAATATGCTGCTGTTCCAATCTGAGCAGATGGATAAACTACAGGATTCCCAGACAGATCCATGTTCATTAAGAGAGAACATCCAGAATGAACATAAAACTTGCTGCAACATATTCCTTTCTTAATCACTTTTCAATTTACAGCTCTCAATTTCTGTCACTTCTAGACAATATTTCCATTTTCTATCTCTTTAATGAAATGCTAGATTTTTTTCACAATGGCTTGGGGTGTGTACATTGTTTTGGGGCATGGTGGAAAGAGTTCTGAAATGGAAATTGCTTCCATAATTAATGAGACTCCTTCATATTTTTCTTTCATCTTGTTTCATACGTTTTGTCTTCATAGCTAGAGATAAACATTGTTAGTGAAAGAAGGGTGATATAGTTCTTTGATGTCAACATTCTGCTGTAACCTACCTCAGCAAATTTAAGGACAGGAAAACTAAATTTCACAGAAATATGATAGCATATAACTTTGGTCTACTTACCAGAAGGGGAAAATTACTAGGCGAGTAATAAAGAACACAGCAGCAAAGATGAAAAATAGAACGTTGCAGGTTTGCTTCCATCCAGCATAAGAAAATATTTTTGCAGACTGGAACAAAACAAAGAAAATTCATTCAGAAACAGGTAAACAGACAAACTTTCAACAACATTTGAAAAGGCAGCTTTAGAATAATCTAACTTATGTACATAAGTTATGTACATAATTATGTACATAATTCAACAGGGAAAGAGATCAAAAGATGTTAAGAGAAAAATGATATGGTAAGTGGGCCTGAAGATAATTAAAGATTGCAATAAGCATAGGACATAGAATTAGAGAGCTAAAAGAGACCTCACGTGTCAGTTAGTCCAGAACATTAGGTGATCTGTTCAAGGTTACATAGATAGATAGTATTAGAAGTAGAATTAGAGGCTAAGTGCTTTAACTCCAAAGCCGCCTTTTCCCTCTTGCTTTCTTTTTTCCTTCCCTCTTCCCTTTCTACTTTTCTTTCCTCTTTCCTCCTTCCTTCCTTCCCTCTTTCCTTTCTCCTCTCTCTCTGCCCCTTTCCTTCTTTCTTTCCCCGAGTCTCTCTGTCTTGCTCAGGCACACACATACAGCAGCCACTCAAGTCTGAGCCCATAATCATTACTGGTCAGCACAGGATTTCTGACCTGCTTTATTTCCAACTTGAGTCAGGTTTCCTCTCCTTAGGCAGTCTGATACCACCTTCCACCCCATTTCCAGGAGCACACTATCTGGTGCAAAACCTGGGGCAAACACCTTCTCTGTTTATCCCACTGCAGCTCAGAACTCCTGTGCTCAAGAAAATCATCAGCCTCAAGTTCCCCAGAATCAGGGATCATAGGTATGCTCCACCATCCTGATTCCAATTCTCCTTCCACTATGGTTGGAATTAGGCAATATTTTTTCATAGCCCTTGACCCTCAAAAACTGATTTGTTCTTATTTGTCTTATGTTAACACATGCAGTCCATTTTCATTGCGTTTACTGAAAAGAACTTTGATAAGTTCTTAGTGTAGAAAGCAAGTTAATGTTGTATGTAAGGTTAACTTTCAAGGTTCATCTAAGTTATTATTTAAAAACAACTTCAATCACTTCTTCTTGTTATTGCATTTGATATTTTGGTTGCTAACAACTGAACTGACACTGCTTCTGATTTGTCTTCTGTTGGTTTCAAGAAGTAGCCTGGATTTTATGTTGGAGAAGAAACAGAGGAAGGTCACAGGAGTTAGAGACAACTAGAGTTCAGGTCCTTTTGAAATAAGAATAGCATGAGCCAGAAAAGGTCTTCAGTTTCAATCAGTTCAGATATGTAATATATATGAAAAATAATGGTTTGTATCCTGTCACCACTGACTTGCCTATCAATGAAATGGGGAAATAACCCAGGGAATGGGATCAGTATTTTGCAAAAAGAAACAGTGAACTTTTAGATCTTTAGCAAGAGTTGGAGTGAAAGTATAATGAAAAAATGAAAATAGCTTTGGAGTGATAGATTGGAGGGGATAGGAAGATGGAAGTAGACAGGGATATGAATAAAAATATAGAATCATAGAAGATCAAATATTTCAACAATATAGTACTATTATGAAGCAAAATTAGGATTTCCAAGAATGTACTGTCTAGAACTTGTATAAGAAAAGGAAGCAGCCCATCTAGTTTACCTAATATTCCTAAAGTATTGAGCCTAACTCTCTCTACTGCACCATGCTGTCTCCCACTAAGAGGGAACTTTCATTACAATGTACTCTTCCTAGGGTTTTAATGTCTCACTTTCCTTGGGAAATAGTTTTTTGGGGGGAGAAGTAGTATTTACACTTAAGATATTAAAAAAGTGCAGAAATCTCAGTTTTTTGAGGGGAGAAGTAATATTTACACTTAAGATATTCAAAAGGTGCAGAAATCTTCTCCAAGGTCAAACCAAGAATTAGAGTTGAAGCAAACTTTGAATTTTACTGTTTTACAAGATCACTAAAATGAAACTTTATATAAATCTAAAGAATTTATGATTATATGGTTCTGAAGTATTAGGAGTTTCTAACAGTATAACATATTAGGTTTAACATAAATATTGTTTAAAAGATATGTGGAAATCTTAAAGAAAATTTTATCAGAAATATTTAAACAGGTGTACAAGAGATGCTTAGAAGAATTGCAATAGCTGAGGTTGTTAAATTTAAATTTTAAAAAGTTTGGAAAATATTGTCCTCAGTTCTATGAAGACTAATAAGATTTTGTTCAAGAAAGGGGTACATACGTCTAAAGGAACTCTCTCTGTGAGAATCCAAAAAGAGTAAAAAATTGTAGCAGTTAAAATGACATAGTGAGTTTCTTTTTTTTTTTTTTTTTAAGTATGCAAGGGAGGTCCGTAATCTCCATTCTTAAAGGATTTTTACAACAGAGCATGCCTGGGATGGTGAAATATTTCTTTGCCTAGACCAGGGAATAGAATCAGATTATCTTTTAAGGTTCCTTTTACTTGTATGAGTCTATGGATCTGCTATGATTCCTCTAGTCATTGGTTGCATCTGTTATTAGTAAAAAAAAAAATTAATCTGTGCTTAGTGATTTTTAAAAGAAATCTTATGCCTTTCAATCAAGAATCATTTATAATCACTGATAAAATCAAACTTTTTCATAATTTATCTATAAAAGGACTTATAACCATGTGACATGACATTATTTCTCTTCTTGACAACAATGGGCCTCAAAACTTTTACAAATATAAATCAACTAAACTTTGCAATATATTCCAGGCAATATTATTTAGAGCCCCATTTTACAGGTGTGAAATGGGAAACAGAGTATTAAATGACCTACCAAAGCCACAGTGAAAGTGAGTGACTATGTAAGGATAACTCTCAAGGTCTAACTCTCCTCTATTAAGATACTACACTATTATTTCAGTGGATAATGTTGAAAACACAAGTGAATCAGCAAGCTTAGAAATAACAGGGTATTAAATAATTATGAAATCATTTTGAACATGATCATATTTTTAGGCAAATGTACAGAGACTATAAAAGTATTGGATGAATGGATGGATAAGGAAAGAAAAGGAAGAATTTTAATATGTATGGCTACTTTTTCAGAAAAACAAATGGGAAAGTTTACTTATATTATTATTACTTATTATATTACTTATATTATTAAACCAATGCTTTTCTTATGCATATATAATGCGAGAAAAATTTATTTTCATACCTCATTGAATTTATACACAATTTAGAAACAATTCTTTATTCAGATAATATTTTCTACGTAGTAATGTAAGTAGCCCTTAAATATATATAGCTGATTATCCTGCAATACTTATTCTAGTAAAACATGGCTTATTCTACTAATTGAAATGTAACACAGATCAACCAAAATTCATTTTGAAATCATATGAAGTAGGTTGACTGCATTTGCTGCATTCATTATTAACCTAAGTATGTTTTTAATGAATGCTGATGATGTACTTGGAACATTCTTCTTAATAGTATCCATTCAACTAACTGCTCTCACCAAAGTTACCAATGATCTTTTTTCTTCTTGATTAAGATTCTCTTTAGGTTTCCATGACACTATTTCTATCCTGATTCTCTCTGTATTTGACTATTTCCTCTTAGTCTTCTTTGATGAATCTTTATATCTTTACCTTTCCCCACCATACAATCCAAAGATGTTGGTCTCTTTCTTGTTCCTTACCTAAGATTCATTTTACAGTTGTAGAAAAACTAAGACAAAGAGAAGTTAGAAGACTTGTCCAAGATCAAATATATAGGAAAAAGCAGAATCACTGAACGCAGGTCTTTTGTCTCCCAATCTACATTTTTCCATTGCACCAATAAGAGAGAACTTTTGTTATAATATTCACTCCCTGAAGCATTAATATCTCACACTCCTTAAGAAATAGCTGTTTGGAAAAAAAAATAAGACTTATACTTAAGCTATTCAAGAGGTGCAGAAATCTCCTTCAAGTTCCAACCAAGAATTAAGGTTGAAGTATATTTCAGATCTATTGATCTTTAAGATCTCTAAAATGAAGCATATATATATATATATATATATATATATATATATATATATATATATATATACACATATATTATATATACATATATATATAAATGTTATCATTATATGGTTCTGAAGCATAATTATCCTCAGAGATGATCAAGGAGAGAAAAGAGAACTGAGCCTGTAAGGTAGCAAACCTCTGTAAATGATTTAATACAAAATCCCTAGGAACTTCAACAATGACAACAGAAAGAAAAAAAAACAATCCTGGAAAATCTTAGAGAAGTGAACCATATGGGGATTTAGAAAGTGACTTACTTTCCACTCTACTTCTCATATCTGCTACAAATAAATAGGAATAGAAATGAGGAAAAAGAAATAAGAAAAAAGGTAAGGGAAAAAAGATGAAAAGGAAGCTGAGAAGGATTTTTTGTAGTATAATTTAAGACTCAAATAAATGGTTTGGAATTCAAATCTTCCTCCCCAAATCTGAAACATCATTTTACCCCCAAACAGAATCATTAGCTTTCTGCCAAAGGCATGAAGCTTATACAAGTGCAGTGTGAATATGATAGGAACTGGAAAGAACACCACAGTGAATCTAGTTTAATCTTCTTATTTTACAGATGAAAAATCTAAGAGATCAAATGACTTGTCAAAGATTATATAAGAATTAAGAGGACAACCTAAAAATAATTTCAGGTTTCTTGATTGTAGATCAAGCATTCTTTTCAATATATGTCACCTTTTAATTCAAACTGAAAACCAACATAAAACATCTTCCAAATGAGCCTTCTTATTTTTGTCTATTTTGTCTATTTTTGTCTATGAAATTATAGAACTAATTATAAATTAAATAGGTCAAAAAGATCTATATAAGAGACCTAAAGAGTTAAAAATTCTTCAAAATATTTTGTGCAGGACTGAATAATAATAAAAATGAAGAATTGAAAAAGGTTCATAAGTAACATTTTGTTGGGAATAAAAATTCAGGAAACCATATTTGTTTAAAATTTCAAACTTTTACCTCAAGCCAAATGTCAGCAACATCATGGACAAGCATCACCAATGTCCCACTGCGAATATAATTAGTACACCAAGAGAAGCTCATCAGACTTAAAGCAGCCAGATGATGGATGACATGGGCTAGAAAATCCTAAACAGACAAATAAATAGATAGATAAATATATTTCAAGACTAACAAGTAAGTGATCACCTAGGAAAGGCCATTATCATAATATGATGCTAGTGCTTAGAACATTGGATATGTTCTAGTTTGTGTGTTTATGTGTGTGTGTATGTATGTGTATTTATGTATAAATACTGATTGTTTCATTAAGTTTTATGGATGTTGTATATCTATAAATGTCAATTTAATGTTATACATATGTATACACATATATATATATATATATATATATATATATATATATATATACACACACACACATATATATATATACATACATATTTATTGTCCCAAAAGCTCAGTTGTATTTTATACTTGAAAAATGCATTAAGAATTCTGGAATATCCTATCTATAAAATTATCTTTTTCTTTATCCACACACATATTAACATATTTACTGATATCCCTAAGATTAGTTTTTCTATCAATAAGTAGATACTTTATGAAGAAGTAACAGAAAAATATGAAAAAAGATACAAAATAAAAATAAATACAAAATTAAAATGTACAGAAGGGTTTGTGACCTAAATCAGTTGAGAGGCTAGCCATACCAAAGAAATCATAGGTTCATCAAAGCATGTGTATAATGGTGGTTATACATAAAGGTATGTGAATATATGTATATAATATATAGATAGTTATGTAAACAAATTAATTATTCATATTTATATAGTAATTTGATGCTTAAAAAGAACTACTGCTTCATTATCTTATACATGCATTATTTTCATCTGAAGGTACAAAATTCCTCTTAAAATAAATGAAATGAAAACAGACTACCACTAAACTAATTGCAAAAAAAAGTACTAGTTAACATCATTTTATGATTTGCCCATGTGATAAACTTGTTTCTTCTTTTAAGAAGATTCTTCAACTCAATTCTTGAATGAAGGATTCTTTTGACAAAAATTTTAATCAATTATAAATCTAGAGAAATATATACCTACACAGAAATAGACAAAAGTTTGATTTAATGGGAGAAAAAAAATGTTTTCTATTAGATGTAGAGTTCTTTTATTTTAAATGATTGCCTATTGTTTTTACATCACATTTATATCTCTCTATATATCCTTTCTCTATTACGCATTGAATACTGAAGAAAAAAGTTAAGCAGCAACATAGAGGCTACTTAGGGTTCATTCTTATAGGTTTTTCTTCTTTCCAGTTTGCTACAACTAAAGTATATTCTCATAATCAAATACCACATAGGTGGTTAAGACAATTAGGCTCTCCTTCCCAATCATTAAATATTCTTGTTTTCCTTAACATCTGCTTAAATATCAATAAGATATAAATCCACTTTCTCTTTGGAATGTAGTACCTGACTTATAACACTAGAATATATATCTAATCTGAATCTACAATATTATCAGTAAAATAGAATGACTGGGTAATCAAATATGTATAGTTTGGCAAGTTCATTAGTAAGAACTACAAAACCTAATAATTCCAAAGAGGAACTAATTAGTGATCTAAATAAAATTAATTTAACTTCTCTATAACTTAGCTTCTCTGCCAGTAAAGCAAAGGTAGTAATATTTTCTCACAAAAATTTCTGAAGGACCAGAAAGAGGTTTATTTTTTTTCCAAAGTAAGTAAAAAGAACTCTGATTAATTTTTTAAAAATCATGCATTAAATATATAATTAAGACCAATTAGAGGGTGCATTTTCATAGTCAATGACATTTTGCCTTTTGAAAACATTGATAGCAAAGGCTCAAATCAACAGGAATGAAAAACCTAATCGTGATATTTCCACTGATGAGGGATAGAGTTTTAAAGTTTTAAAGTCCATGTAATTGGACCATAATCACTTCTCTATCAAATATTTAGCAAAAGAAGAAAGAAAACTAATATAACATTATTAATAACACACTATACTACTATACTATGTGAAGAAATTAGGAAATTGAAGCTTCCCTAAAACATAAATTTTAAATCAAAGGTTTTGAAGATGCTAATAAAGAAGTTTTACATATGATACTTGCCTTTCTCTTGACATCAGAACCAAAACTAAACAGCAGAGACCAATAAAAACTCATCTCTAAAATGTAGTACCAGTACTGAGATGGTAATAATGGCTAAGAAAAAGAAA